>NC_092686.1:2608367-3208367 GCF_964275005.1 Diadema setosum
TTTACCACTCGCGAAATCGTCAGGAATTCCCGATTCGCGAAAATTTAGACTCGCGAAATATATGGCGTATACAGTATTTGACATAAACACAGAAGACCTTACAGACTTTCAGATATTGTTCTTACTTTGTCTGACATTTTTTTTTCCTTATTTCCTACAAGAAATTGAAATCTGTGCAGAAAGATTTGAGTACTTTTGTACTACGACACGATTAACATTCCAGAGTATTCTTTGTGAGTACATGAAATCAATCTTACAGCACAATATTATGTAATCTGGCACAGAATGCATAACAAGCTCAGTCAGTGGTTGGCCTAGCAAACACAGCAGTGAATGTACAGCATTTATTGTGGATTATTCCACAGCACAGCTTGCAAATTCTGAACATGAAGGAAATGTAATATACCTAGTCTGGAAGAACAAGGAATTGTTCGTTAATAAAGTGAGGTAAGTCTTACACCCTGGAATACAGAAAAAGCCCCTGGCAAATTATCAAATATTGGAAAACTGACATGATACAGTTAGTGTGAGTCACATACGGGGCAATGCTATCAAAAAAGCACAAATGGACTGTCCATTTCATATATTGTATGTCCTCATATCTGATTATCAAACAGGGATTTCCTGCCCATTATTAGAAGGAAACAATTCCATGAATATTATCTAATGGTCCTCAAATATGCTACGTCAAGGTTGTGAAAATGACTGTGGTATATCTGCCTCACATAAACTCAAACGAAATGTGTCATGGTAGGCTCTAAGCACCACAAACATTGTAAGGCTTTCTCTAAGTCTTTACAATCAAACAAAATCTCTGTTGCTAAAGGTACTTTCACATCAACGTATATCCCTCAAATACAAAATACCACATAAGATCGCATCAGAGTTTACTATCTGTACAGCAGTAAAATAGAAATGTATGGATAGTCCTCCACAGCTACAGAAAATGTGGAACTGATTTGTAGTGAATTCAGAATGCTAAGAAGACCTAACACATGCCACGCAGACAACTGTAAACACCGAGGACAGCATGTTCTGAGGACAGCACTGATTTGCATAAATGCCTTTTGTTCATTATCACTTTTCACTCAAAGATTTGTCCAAATAGCAACATATAACTCACACATTCTGTGTTTTGGCAGTGGTTTTCCAAATCTAACACATAAAACAGGAATGAAGAATAGTGAATAGGCGTCCAAACATGCATGATGGCCAATATTTTCCTTTGCTTCTTGCAAGGCAGAGGCCTTTATAAAGTGCCATTCAGCCTGAGACAGATCACATCAATATTGCTACCTGACCGTTTGTTCGATTTCTTCATACTGTCCTACAAATTTTTTTCCCCCCAAGGGATCAATACTTCTGTGCAGATTTGTTGCCTTTCCAGATCAGTCACCATCAGCGGAGCTCAAATCAGAAGCACCCATCTTCATAAGGTCATATGCTGTTCGTCCCAGGCTGGATGAAGATTCTATCTTACCCAGCTTCAAGCTCCCGTATCCACTGTTGAGGGATTCCCTGCTTCCTGCACTGCTGGACTGACCGTCCCCCTGGCCCTTGAGGAGTTCCTTCCCACCGCTTCCCCTACGCAGCACTTTGTGGATGAACTTTGACACTGGACTGGAACCAGAGCGGTTTGCAGCCATGTGAGGAGAAGGGGGAAGGTTACAGGTGGTCATAACAGGATGCTTCCCACTCAACTCCTTTCTGATCTGACTGGAGGCTGTCCCTACGGCGCTCTTCAAGTCTTTAGATGACGGGGACAGCGCATCTGCCTTGATCTGTCTCTCCCGGTCGTAGTGCGTGTAGGGACTGCTAAGAATGTTCATTCGTGGTGTGTAGCCATCTGGAATATCCACCTCTTTCTTGAGTTGACCGGGCAATGGGCTGTGCCGCCGATTTGTCTCCTGCTTTTGTTCAAAGAGATCCTTGACATGTACACGCTGTGCAACGGCCACATGATTGTCGCCATCCCCATCGATATCGATGTCAATGTTGATCAGTTTCGCCTCCTTCATGGCTTCCTTGTCAGAAGGGTTGGCCAGGTTCATCCTGATGGTGCCTTGCTCAAACTTGGAGCGTCTCCTGGGACTCTCCTTCTGGCCAGCATTTCCTGGGTGGGAGCCGAGATTCCTTGCAGTGGTATCCTGGCCCACCGACCTGCCAGAGATGTTGGACAGGTTGAGGTCCAGATGAAGTGGCTCGATCTCATCGCGTGCTCTCATCATCTGCAGGATGGTAGTCTCATCAGTCGCTGTACCATTGTACCTCTCTCGCAGGTACTGGTTCCTATTCTTGATTAGCCTCGGGTCATCATCAGGTGGAAGTGGTGTAGACGTGCAAACAGGTGGTGTTGACTGCATCTCCTGATGGTGAGAAAAGTCATGGAAATAACTGAAATTACTGGATTATTTACCAACAGATTTATATAGAAATACCAAATATCAGTTAAAGAATTATAAGCAAACCTGATTTGAGGCAGACTGCTGGGGTTGTATGCTTCAGTTAACCAAGAGTATTAGGAAACAGGGGTCAGGCATTGGTGCAATCAGTTTAAGAACGTCATGAAAATCTAAAAGCTAAGCCTGTACCCTTTGTTACTGTACGAGCTGACATTTTCGCGTACAGATATTTTCGCGAATTGCTTCTTGGAGGACATTTGCGCGTGTTGTTAATTTCGCGGTTGCGACGGTCTAACTGATCATAACTATTTGCGCATTATTATTTTCGCGTGTTGTTATTTTCGCGGTTCAAAGGCGATTCGCGAAATTCGCGAAAATAAAACCACCGCGAAAATTTCAGCTCGTACAGTATCAGAAAGACAAACACACAGTGACATACAAACATACACACATAACACAAACAGAAATTCTATTATACTACTTACAGCAACAAACTGTGCAATCTCCATGTCAGTTTCAGGTATTGGAGACTTTGGGCCACGTCTCCTTGTAGTGCGGGTAGGACTGACATCCACATCTATTTTAGGGGCTGCAAAAGAAGGATCACAACACCAGGGGTTAACATCTGAAGGGAGCAGTCTTATCATCAATACCAAAATTGTAGTCTCACAGTGCTTTAGCCAGTATCCTCACCCCCCCCCCCCCAAAAAAAAAAAAAGAAAAAAAAAGAAAGAAATTTAAATCTTTATGCAAAGTGTTACATAAAATGACATGGTAAAAGACACTACTGGTAGATATGCATGTTGTCGTATCTGACACATACATGTGGCTGATACAGAGATATTAAAGAACATGTACATAAAAAGCTCAGCAATATTCCCTTTCAGCGTGTGAACCAAAACAAATCTCTGGGCTTACCTCAGACACCTCTCAATTAGCATAAGCTTGATCAGTGCAACTTCAAATGACATAATATACCTAGTCCTTACAGTCCTTATAAGGACTACATACAACAGTAAACATGATGTTACCGCAAACTTCACTTCCTCAGGTCTCCAGGCAAACTTTCAAACATCACATGATATACTTGATTGCTGTTTCTCAGTCCTTAAGAAAATTATTAATTCCTTTTTTTTCTTTTCTTTTAATTACATTGAGCGGAATACTCACCATCCTTACAGCTCTTTCCCCCAGTAGATGAGCTGGAGGACACATGGCGAGCTCTCATCTTTGATGTGTGGTCACTGCTTTGGGATGACTTCCTTGAAGCTGGAAATAAAGTGCAAACAGGAAATATACTTAGTGGGACTAAGCAGTCTCCGAGGTAGTGTGTTCAGTGGTAATATGTCCCTGACTGACACATACTATACAGCATGAAACTTGCCACAGAGTTTGCTGATATTGGTGCACCACAGTTTCAAATTCCTCTTTTACACGAGTATAGCACCATAAGTGCATGCAACCTCGCTAAAGTTGTAACTGCTATTAGACACACATCTTTGACATGATAGCATCTCTCAATCAAATACACACTACATGAATAACAGTGAAACATGACCTACTTCGTAAAATAAAGACTTATAAAATGGTTATTGTATCTAACTCATTTGTTAAGTGCCAGACTACCAGTATGGTGAATTTCATTACTTGATGGAATTGTAGTGATAAGAGCACCTTTAAATATGTTGGCAGTGTTTCATACAATACTACACAGATTGTGAATATTAGCCATCACTTACCTGGTTTGACATGGAGTACTACAATACTGGCAGACAAGACCAGGTTGACAATCTGCATGTGCTCTAATCCTGATACATCAGCCCCATTAACCTTGAAGATATCACCAGAAGACAAATATCAAAAGAAGTCTGAATTTTCCTTGGTAAAATGTAAAAAACTATGGTGAACATCATTCCTACTTGACACTGAATACTATACAAGAATCATGCAGTGCAGTGTAAGAAAGGTGTGATTTTTCTGAAGAAAATAGTCTCATAATTCAGAATTTTGTTTATTTTTTTATCTCACCTCTCCTTTTTTAAAGAGTATGTGAAATTAAAGAGAAAGAGTGAGAGAGAGAGAGAGAGAGAGAGAGAGAGCAAGAAAAATGAGATATTTTCATAAACATCATCCCATCTTTTATACCAAAGTATGCACACACTCAAATATTTCAACTGCTTGCATACAATTATCATGCTGTGAATGATCTTAGTTCCACTGTCATCACAATTACCGAAACAAGAATAGAGGTCCTTCTCAGAATACAAAGTGCAGTACACAGTAGCAAAATGTGCTAGAGTGTATTTTCTAGATAAATTTTCTTACAAGCGGTCTTCCTGGCAAAATAATTAAGATGACTGCGCCTGAATTCATAACATAGTTACAAGCAGCAGGATGCTTTTCAAATCTATATCAATATTGTTCTTGCTTCATCTCCTTCTAGAGAATGAAAGACGGCATACAAGATCAAAACTCACTCTTGAAATCAGCTCCCCTTTCTTCAAGCCAGCTCGGTCTGCTGGTGACGACGGATCAACGCTGGCCACTGACACATCTATATTCTGATCCATGCCACTGAATTACACACAATGAATGAAAAGTAAATATCAGCAGAGTACCATTTCCGTTAGGTTTTGAAGTTCTTTAAAATAAGAATTCAAAATGGTGTGTACCAATATATTCTTATTCAAGAAATTGCCATAAATGTGCTCTTTCTATAGTAAAAAAAAAAAAAAATACAAAAATAAAATACAAAAAAAATTAAGCAATCATGACTGAGAGACAAACACACAAGAACAGTATGTTCAACTTCTTGGCAAATCATCACATCATGTGTGATTAATTTGAGACTGCTAGATAGATGACCTTATGGGAATATCAAGATCAGAACTTTATAAAATTTCAAACTATGCACACACATCATTAACCCTAAAAAAACTGGGGGGGGGGGGCCTAAAAGGCCCCCCCCCCCTCGACATTTCGCGCGATTACTCTGCAACACGCAATGCTCTCGCCGCGATGCTCTATGACTTTTTTCTTTTGAGTTTCCCGCACATTTTGACACCAAATTTGTGACGCCCAGGGGTACGGTTCTGAAGTTACATAACTTTTTGTACATGCACGTGAGGCCAAAATGGCTCAAAAATGTGATTTTGTGTATAAAGTCAATGCAAATTGAGTTTTTTCACATGGCTCATATAAATATGCTTATTTTTACTCTCAATGGCTAAAATTAATTTGTTTTAGCAATATTATGCTTCAAAAAGTGTCTGCCACAAATTTTGTTAAAAAAACAACAAAAACAAAAGGTCGAAAAAACAAAGAAATACATGAGAAATTCATAAAACAATAAAATAGATAAGAAATTAATTTTGATACCGAATTTTTTTTTCAAGTACATTTGCTAAGAATGCCACTAAGAATAATTAGACCAGAAATGAGCACTTTTGGAGCTTTATTTACTTATTTAGATCAAAGAGTCTGATTTCTCGCATAAATTAGCATAATTAATCAAAATAAAATAAAAGAAGACTATTTTGTAAAATTTGAATATACGATCTTCTAGATTACATCGCACACTACCATTGTGCAAATTTTCGCGGCGATCGCGCGATCCACGGCCGAGATCTTAAGAGGGGGCCCTTTAGGCCCCCCCCCCCCCCCCAGTCTTTCAAGCTACCAAAATAGCCCAGTCTTTTTAGGGTTAAGCCATTCCAGGACAAACCCCTCTATGCATCTCACATATCCACAGTTTTATGTATTAAGATACTCACACACATAAAGAATAATTTAATGAATTCAGATATCCTGGATTTTAAAGCATTGCTCAGGTTAGACTTTGGGGTTTCCATGTTGCTTCTCCATACAAACTGATAACAACTCTATATCACATCTTATTTATAGTTGCAGATCTTATGAAGCCTACAACCATTTGATCTTTATATATGGCAAATTGATTCTAGGCTAGAGCTGCACAAATCCTCATTGGTCGAAGGATCCAACTTATATGAGGCATAGAAAGGCTAAGCCCTAGAACCTTCATTCATGAAGACTTCTACTAATATTTGAAAAGGAGAAGGATCTTACCCTCTGATACTGAATCCCAGCCATCCATCCTCCTCAGCTAGAATGGTCACTTTCCGACCCTTGGCCGTCTTGGTTTCCTCCTGACTGAGCTCTTGACTGCTGCCGAGCCACTGCTGGCTCCCGAGATTGGTCCCAGACACTAACGATGGCCTGAATGGGGAAAGAAGAAACAATAATAGATCTAAAAAAGGGACACACTAAGTTTGAAATGCAGGCAGAAATAAGCTCTCAACACAACCTTGTAATCTTTAGTGGAAGATGTTGTCTTTACAAACAATCTATTCAAGGGTGACATGTGCAAGAGATATCAAATGACTTTTATCTCATCCTATTTTGGAATGAAAAAATACATTAATTAAGTTTTTATGAATTTCACTGCACATTTGAAACTTATCACCTTGGATCAAATCATCTCACAGATAGTCCATTCTGTACGCAGGAGGAAGAGAGGAGATTAATACAGGGTGCCACTTCAGGAGTACTGTTAGTATCACAAATAAAGGCTTGTTCTGACCTTGGTGTGTTGTTGACAGAGCCAGGCATTTGGCCAAGAGGTGCCAGGTACACATGGATTCTAGGAGCAGACTTGATTGCCACAACTGCTTGCGAGTGGGTGATGTTCTTGAATACAATGTTGTTTACTTTCAGGATTCTCTCTCCAACTTTCATCCCCTGCAAATGTAGGAAGAGATTAAACATAAGAAGTGCGGGTTGTACGATACTGTAGAACCATACAACTGTGGGCTGACATCAAACAAAAAGCAAGTTAAGTATAGCAGAGAAAGGAGTATTCTACAAACCATGGAAACACATCTTCTATACAGTACATGTGACAGTGAAGACTCCTCTGACAGGATTTCAACTTGCACAAGGAAACTTTTTTTTTTTTTGCACCACAACAAAAACATAAAACATCTTCAGCAAATATTCTGCAAAAGAATTATTTGAGTTTAATACTAAAATGCCCCAGATTCAAAGTTCAGACTGAATCACTCAGTGTGACTGTATTATCAAGTACAAACAGGATTCTCCTGTAACACACTGTTCGATATGGCAAGTTGTCTGCACAAGGTCAATTCAAAACCATTTTAATTTGATTATGTATATACCTCACAAAGCTCTGGACTTCTTTCCCATATGATATGTTCAACACAACCATAAAGTACCAACATTTACTCAAAGTAGCAAATCATTCCTAGCTCAATATGCTTGTGAACAACAAGAAGTTTTGATTTCACTACCTTGACAAGCATGCATCTCTTTTTTTTCTTTCTTCAATTTTTATAAATCAAATTTGTAGAAAAAACACACACACCAAATTAAATAAAATGTTAAAAATAAAGAGAAATAAATACATAACAGATCAAAATAAAGCTAACTCAGGGCTGCACACTGGCGCCGGTCCGACGGTCAAGACCGGCAAAAGTCACTGTCGGACCGGTAACTTTTCAGGAAATCCACAAGTTACCGGTCCGACATGACCAGTAAAAAAAAAGCATTGGCGGGGTCAGTAGAAAGAAAAAGATCAGCCCCGATCAGGGAGAAACAGAATGCAAGATATCGCATTGTTCAACACGTTTTACGCAAGTTTTCGAATATGTCTACCGGTGCAATTTGTAAAGTAAACATACAATTGTATATTAGTTTTGAGCACTAGCAGTCGACCAGTTATTCGCGCTCGCTTGCGCATTGGCGCTGCTCACGCACTGCCATGCTATGCAATACATGCAAAGGATGTACGGTACAATGTAACTGTTGAAATGCATGGATTGTTTCCCCGATCCCGTTTTGTTTGTTCGTTTGCTTGCGATCGGCGGTCATGCCAGACAAGAAGCATTGATAGAAGCGCACGCATTTCTGGGTCATTTTACTCATGATTTTTTTTTTTTTTTTTAACGCAAGATCGATCCGATCCCGGCTTCGCAGCTGCGTGGCAGTTGACATGTTAGAACTTTTTTACTTGTGCCGATTTTTAGAAAAAGTAAAAACATATTCTATATTCAGCGATACAGTAAATGAATATTTTTATTCGTTCAGAATGGTCTCATAATGAAGATAGGCGCAAAAAGGATCACGAAATCGGCCCTTAAAAAATGTAAAGAGATAATACAAGGGAGAAAAAAAAAATCATGAATTAATCATCGCAGTCCCGCTTACATATTTCAGGTAGAAATCGTCCCAAAAAGGATCATGAATTCGGCCGCGTCGTACACCTTTCAAAAGCTCATACAAGTACGAAATGCGAAGAGATTATAGAGGAGAAAACAAAATAAGGACATATTAATTTGGTGCGTGCATCATAAAAGATTACAGCCGAATAACAATTCATGAAATCAACGCAAACCCGTTGAAATTTGAGGAAATAAATAGGCGCAAAAAAGATCTTGAATCCAGTCCTGCATGCCGTGTCGGTTATCAAAAACGCATGCACAAATGCAACGAGATTATCGGGAGAAAAATAAAGGACACATTTTTACCCTTCTGGTGCGTGCATTACAAAAGATTACATCCGAAGTAATTCATGAATTCGCCACAATCCCGCTGGTATTTGAAATAGAAATAGACGCAAAAAGGATCGTGAATTCGGCCGTGTCGTATACCTTTTAACAACGCATGTACTAAATGGTAGTAGATTAGCGGGATAAAAATAATGTACACATTTTCAACCCCTTTTGGCGCTTGCATCATATAGATTACAGCCAAAGAGTAATTCATGAAATTATCGCAATCCCGTTGAAATTTGAGTAAACAATAATAGGCGCAAAAGAATCTCGAATTCGGCCCTGCGTGCAGTGTATAATTTTGAAAACGCATTCACAAATGTGAAGAGATTATCGGGAGAAAAATAAAGAACTTATTTTCAACCCTTCTGTCGCGTGTATCACAAAAGATTACAGCCGAAATAATTAATGAAATATCGCAATCCCGCTGATATTTGATGTAGAAATAGGCGCTAAAAGGACCGTGAATTCGGCCGTGTCGTATAGGCCTACCTTTTAAGAACGCATGTATACGATATGTGAAGAGATTATTGGGAAAAAATACAGGACACATTTTCAACCCGTTTTGGCGCGTGCATCATAAAGATTATAGCCGAATAATAATTCATAAAATCATCGCAATCCCGTTGAAGTTTGAGGAGACAATAGGCGCAAAAAGAATTATGATTTTGGTCTTGGCGTATATCTTTTAAGAACGCATTTACGAAATGCGAAGAGAAAAAAATAAAGGACACATTTTCAACCCATATTGGCTCGTTCATCATAAAAGATTACAGCCGAATTTCTAGTAATTCATGAAATCATCGCAATCCCGCTGATATCTGAGGTAGAAATAGACGCAAAAAGGATCGTGAATTCGGCCGTGTCGTATACCTTTATGTACGAAACGCGAAGAGATTATGGGGAGAAAAATAAAGAACGCATTTTCAACCATTCTAGCTGGTGCGTGGATAACAAAAGATTACACCCGAAGTAATTCATGAAATCGTCACAATTCCGCTGATATTTGAGGTAGAAATAGGCGCAAAAAGTATCATGAATTCGGCGGTGTGGAACATCTTTTAAGAACGCACTTACGAAATTCGAAGAGTTTATCGGGAGAAGATAAAAGGACACATTTTTAACCCCTTTTGGCGCGTGAATCATAAAAGATTACAGCCGAAATAATTCATGAAATCGTCACAATCCCGCTGATATTTGAGGTAGAAATAGGCGCAAAAAGTATCATGAATTCGGCTGTGTGGTACACATACATCTTTTAAGAACGCACTTACGAAATTCGAAGAGTTTATCGGGAAAAAATAAAGGACACATTTTCAACCCCTTTTGGCGCGTTCATCATGAAAGAATACAGCCGAAGTTATTCATGAAATCATCGCAATCCCGCTGATATTTGAGGTAGAAATAGGCGCAAAAAGGATCGTGAATTCGGCCGTGTCGTATACCTTTATGTACGGAATGCGAAGAGATTGTGGGGAGAAAAATAAAGAACGCATTTTCAACCATTTTAGCTGGTGCGTGCATGAGATCACAAAAAGTTACACCCGAAGCTGATATTTGAGGTAGAAATAGGCGCAAAAAGTATCATGAATTCGGCGGTGTGGAACATCTTTTAAGAACGCTCTTACGAAATTCGAAGAGTTTATCGGGAAAAAATAAAAGGACACATTTTCCAACCCCTTTTGGCGCGTGAATCATAAAAGACTACAGCCGAAGTAATTCATAAAATCGTCACAATCCCGCTGATATTTGAGGTAGAAATATAGGCGCAAAAAGTATCATGAATTCGGCGGTGTGGAACATCTTTTAAGAACGCACTTACGAAATTCGAAGAGTTTATCGGGAAACAAGGAAAAGTAGAAATTACGCGGTGCGTAATATATGTCCCCGCCGGAAGTAGCATTTAGTAGCAAAATGTACAATATAGGTAAAAAGATCAAGGTCAAAGGTCAAAGAAGTCAAAGGTCAAAATTCTATGTAGAAGTTTTGAAGCCCTCACCTAGTGCCATCACATAAAGCAAACGGAATCGAAATCGGGTTAGAAATGGCGAAGGAGTAGCATTTTGTAGCCAATGTACAATATAGGTAAAAAATCAAGGTCAAAGGTCAAAGAAGTCAAAGGACAAAATTCTGTGTAGAAGTTTTGAAGCCCTCACCTAGTGCCATCACATAAAGCAAACGGAATCGAAATCGGGTTAGAAATGGCGAAGGAGTAGCATTTAATAGCAAAATGTACAATACAGGTCAAAAATCAAGGTCAGAGGTCAAAGAAGTCAAAGGTCAAAATTCTGTGTAGAAGTTTTGAAGCCCTCACCAAGTGCCATCATTTAAAGCAAACGGAATTGAAATCGGGTTACAAATGGCGAAGGAGTAGCATTTTGTAGCAAAATGTACAATTTAGGTCAAAAATCAAGGTCAAAGGTCAAAGAAGTCAAAGGTCAAAATTCTGTGTAGAAGTTTTGAAGCCCTCACCTAGTGCCATCATATAAAGCAAACGGAATCGAAATCGGGTTAGAAATGGCGAAGGAGTAGCATTTTGTAGCCAATGTACAATATAGGCAAAAAATCAAGGTCAAAGGTCAAAGAAGTCAAAGGTCAAAATTCTGTGTAGAAGTTTTGAAGCCCTCACCTAGTGCCATCATATAAAGCAAACGGAATCGAAATCGGGTTAGAAATGGCGAAGGAGTAGCATTTTGAAGCAAAATGTACAATATACGTCAAAGGTCAAGGTCAAAGGTCACAACTGAAATTCTTTATAGAAGTTTCAAAGCTCCCATGTAGTGCTATCATATAAAGCAAACAGAATCAAAATCGGGTTAGAAATGGCGAAGGAGTAGCATTTTGAACATTTTGATCACACACGGACGCACGGACGGACGGACACACGGACGCACGGACGGACACACGGACACACACACGTACGGAGCCTGTTTCATAGTCCCCTGCTCGAACTCGTTCGGCGGGGACAAAAATAAAGGACACATTTTCAACCCCTTTTGGCGCATGAATCATAAAAGATTACAGCCGAAGTAATTCATGAAATCGTCACAATCCCGCTGATATTTGAGGTAAAAATAGGCGCAAAAAGTATCATGAATTCGGCCGTGTGGTACATCTTTTAAGAACGCACTTACGAAATTCGAAGAGTTTATATCGGCAAAAAAATAAAGGACACATTTTCACCCCTTTTGGCGCGTGCATCATAAAATGTTACAGCCGAAGTAATTCATGAAATCGTCACAATCCCGCTGATATTTGAGGTAGAAATGGGCGCAAAGAGGATTGCGAATTCGGCCCTGCATGTCGTGTACCTTTCAGAACGCATGCACAAATGCGAAGAGAGTGTCGAAAGAAAAATAAAGAACCCCTTGTAGCTCGTGCATCAGAAAATATCACAGCTAAAATAATTCATTAAATCACGGTTATGCAGCAAGTTCGTGCGCAGATGTTTAGAAAAAGTCACAAACGCATGATACAATCTGATTTTTTTTTTCATTATCATTTTACACTGTAATTCACGAACAAACATTCTATTTTTTTTCTCATTTTTTTTATTTCTTGTGCAATAAATAATTCAAGTTTAAAAAGATATTAATCAGTAAAATGTACATGGGGGGGGGGTATACGTCCATAAAAGCAAGAAAATAAGTTTGCAAGTAATTTAATGTTTTTTTTTTAGGTTGCCGTTGTTGACCGGTAAGTTTTCTGTTCGGACCGGTAAAAAATGGTAAAATGGGGCATCTACCGGTCCGACAGAGACATGTCGGACCGGCAGAAAAAATGGGTTAGTGTGCAGCCCTGGCTAACTGAATGAATGTAATATAGCTGAGGCATGATTACGGTGTGAAACATATTTTTACACCTTTAACATCACCTTTCTTTCTGCCTGACCACCTGGATCCACTTCAGAGACAAATATACCAGTATTGAGGTCCACACCACCACGGATACAGAACCCAAAGGACTGGCCCTCCCTCCTTTCCAGTGTAACTCTCCGTACCTGTCAAAAGGAAACAAGCAGTAGTACACAAGTACATGAATAGATAAATTTGTGATTGAATGAGGGAAATGAAAAGGAGATGTAGCTCTTTTTTCTGTTCAATTGCAGCAAATACTGCAACAAGTAGACAACCACAGACAGACTTATTTATGTCTGGTGGATATTTAAAAACACTATATGCAGTCATAGTTCTCTCATCATTGTGTTTATCTTTTTTAAAACTATCCTGATACCAGTTTACTAAAATATTTATTAATGTATGGTAGACATATGTTGAATAACAAAGAATGCAATCATTTTGAAGATTTGAACTACTAATAATTTTGCTGTAAAGTGCTTTGATATTTCATAGTTTTCAAAAAGACTTACCAAAAACATGATAGCTCAATGGGGGTAATAGAAAGTTTAGAACTGATAGGCTCAACAGGCTCAGTTATGTTCTCCTTCAAATGCCTACAAAGAAAGATAACATACTACTCCATTCTACCAAAAATAGGTTGTGAATAAAACAAGAATGTATACTGTGCATAAAAAATTTGTGACATACGGATAATCTGTAAAGTTTGGCTTTTTTTTTCCTTCTATGAACTCTAAACCTTTCAGCACCCTTCAAGGAAATTACCACACAGAAAAAAAAAAAATTACAACCTGTATGATTTAAATGCTGAATACTGATTAACTATAAAAGAAAGTTTATGAAACAGAATGTTATATTTTAGAAGAGTGACAAAGCCCCTAACCTTGAGTGGTTTCGGTGTTGCATTCTGCTTGAGCTCCCCTAGCCTTACTCTGGGGGTAGAGTCACTGCTAGTGTGGCTGTTGTTCAGTGCCATAGGCTGTTGCTCTGAATGCACCACAGGCACAGGATCTGGAGTGTTCCGTCCACGTGGGACCTCTTCTGTTGCATGGTATGTCTTGCTGCGCTTGTGGTCCTTAGCGAAGCGAACAACCTCGACGGACTGCTGGCTGTGGTTTCGCTGTAGGTTGGTCTGGTGCCCCTTGAAAGTCTGCATGGTGTGTTCCCGGGCCTCTGCAATATTATGCAGCTGCTCTACAGGCAGGAAGACACGAGCCGACGACTTTCGCTCTCTCCCTTTGTTTGGACTTGGCTTCTTCACCGGGCTATCCAGCTTATACTTATCAACGAGCTTCGGTCGAACGAGAGTGCTGTAATATTCAAATTGGAGTCGTGACAGATTGTCGAAGTCGACACGGAGGTCAGCCGGGATCATGGGGAAGATGAGGGTCATCATGTGCACATTCTCAGGAGTGTCCAGGAATTTCTGCAGTGCTGTGCAGAGTCCCAGCACTGACTGTGTCTCACGGAACCGCTTTATGCAGATTTTCAGGGTTGTGCACTCCGAGTCTGTCAGGTGTTTATGGGCAGCATTGCGCAGCTTGTATCCAGCTGAATTGGCCATGGTTTTCACAACTTTTGAGTCAGCACTCACATTAACAAATAAAGACAAATGTGAGATGAGGTGTCATGTACTGTAAACCAATTTCCTTGTTCAGCACTGCATGTGGTAACATCTTTGGTTCTTCAACTGCTGTTGGAATAAACACACAGAAAAACATATATGCCGAAAACAAATATTGTAACTTCTGAGAAGATTGATTGTTAATGTCACTCCTCACACTTTACCCTTTAAAACCCACTTTCATCAGATGAAATAATGTCTTGTAATGTATTACATACTGGTAGTAACAAAGGAGCCATTGTATGAAGGTCTATATTCCTGTCTGAAGAAACACATGAGGGCATGGTAATACAAAATAGACTGATTTTTAAATTCTATTAAAAGTAATAATAACAGAAATAATAATAATACAACTACTAATAATAATATCATGATACAATATAACAATAATGATAATGACAAGTGAAGATAAAGCTGCATGGCTTCAGTTGTAAAATACTATAGACTAACAAGGCAAAACGGATGTTGATTTATTCTCGCTGATAGTGGAGTCAAAATGAATAATTTACACCAGCTGTTTTGTTTTGTTTTTTGTTTTTGTTTTTGCTTTTGTCTTGTTTTTTTTTTAATAAAATGCTATTGAACTCTACTCTCTCTAAATTCTAGAAATTCAAGGCACATTCATTTCTACAGAAATGAGGGGACTATTAGACACCGGCATTTTCTAATGTTAGAATGTTAGAATCATTTTGATGACATAAATGGACTAAGGTCTACAGCTTGACCGAAAGATTGTCTCTGTTTATAATACATTGTTGGGAATCATGTTCCGCGAAGACTGCGTGTGGCTTCACGGAATTGGAGGAGAGCTTATCAGGTAAAAAATGATAATAGACTCCTTCGCGCAGACAGATTTTTCTGTTTAATCTAACTCTGACCTGTTCCGTGTTAGCACTATTTAAACGTTTAGAACCGTGGCTGCATGACTGGAACCCTAGATCTAACCGGTAGCCTTAGAAACATGATCTAGGTAGTACTAGTAGGTTCTAACGTTAGGAACTAAAAACAAGATGTGATAAATGTGAACGTAATTTAGCCTTTGTAGCATTCCATCAACAAATTAGAACTAGATATCTACAGAGACTCCAACTCTCCCGCTTTCGACGGGAGATCTCCCGCCGAAAGCCCATTTTTACAAAATCTCCCGTTCTCCCGCTTGAGAATTAATTTCTCCCGCCCTGGCTCTGTGTCTCCCGTTTGAAATGATTTTTTACTTTTTGTCTTCGTTTGTTGAAAAATAAGCCTTAGAATAGCACGAGAGAGCATCAAGAATCCTAATTATTAGAGCTTCCAGGGCCCAAACGGGCCCTGGACCCCAGCCGCAAGGAACTTCGCGCTCGTGATTATGCGCTTTGCGCACATCAAGTTGGAGTCTCCCGTTTGCTAGGGGTTGCAGGCGGGAGAATCTCCAGATCAGAAGGTGCTTGAGGTTGGAGTCTCTGGAATTACAGCCAGTAACGTTAACTGTTACGTGTTAGATATCTAGCGATAACATTTGTTTAACAGGTTAGTTTCAAGTTTCAAGTTTATTAAAAGTTTCCACAATACAAAAATTACATAAGAACAATAATATGTAACAAGGAATACATTGTTGAATATGTGATTAAAACAATTTGCAGAATTGAATATAAATTGACAATGCATGTAGATGCATATAGATGTAAAGTGGAGGGGTCTTAGAAAAGCAAGCTTGTATAATAAGAACCCCTGGAAAGGCAAGTTAAGACATGTAATATAACAACTCACTACTATATACAAACATTAAAGCCATAGAATAATTCTAGTGGAATTCCTCAATCCCTCACACACACACACACACACTACCTATGGAATTTTAAAGCAAAACATAATTGGCATTAGACTATGTTACTCAAATGGAAAGCGATGAGATGAAGTCATGTATGTAGAATTTAAAAGGAGCAGCATCAATGAGACTGAGAATATCGATGAAGCAAATACTTCCGAGCCAACACTTTAAATCTGGAAAAAGTGGTACTATCTTTAACATCTGAGGGCAACATGTTCCATTCTTTTATGCAAGACACATAAAAAGAATTTAGGGCAATACTGGTAGCTACACGAGGTAGATGCAGAAGGTTTTTCTGTCGTGTATTATGGGAATGAACAACTGAGTTTTTGACGAACAAATCTAGAAATAAGGAGGGAGAACTGGACATGTGAAGCTTGTACATGAATGCCAATGAGTTAAAACACACTAACTCGTTTAGAGGTAAACAACACAGCTGTAAGAACTGGGGGGCACTTGGCCTAGTAAAGTGTGAGCTTGTTATTAGCCTGATAGCTCTCTTTTGTACAATAAACAATTTATGAAGATGGCTGTTATAAGTATTACCCCAGGCAACATTACAATACATCAAGTGAGGCATTATGATGCTATTATACAGTGTAGTCAAGACACTTTTAGGAACAATAAATTTTAGCTTATGCATCACACCAACACCCCGAGAAGCTTTGGAACATACATTTAGTATGTGTTGCTTCCATGACAGAAATTCATTGATAGTAATACCAAGGAATAATACATTTTCGCTTGTAGCTACCTGATGTCCACCAATAATGAGAGAAGGGGTGTTTACAGGTATCCTCTTATTCCTTGTTCTGAAAATAACACATTGTGTCTTCTGAAGATTAAGTGACAATTTATTACAACAAAACCAACGATAAAGTTTGTTAAGTTCTTCATTTGCTGAAGATATTAAACTGTACGCATCCTTGTGGGAGGACAGAAGACTTGTATCATCAGCAAACAGTGAGTAAGTAAACAATGATGTAGCACTGATGATATCATTGATATAGATAAGAAATAATAGTGGGCCTAACACTGAGCCTTGAGGCACTCCACAATCAATGTGGGTGGAAAGCGATTTGGTCCCATTGACAACCACAAACTGCATTCGGTTTTGCAGATAGCTTTTGAACCAGTCTAAAGGAACTCCACGAATACCATAAGATTTAAGTTTGCAGATAAGAATGTGGTGGTCAATGGTGTCAAACGCCTTGGACAAATCTAAGAAAATGCCTAGACAAAATTTCCCTTCATCAAGTGCATGAGCAATAATGTTAGTTAAATGCAATACACCCATACTGGTAGAAGAATATTTGCGAAAACCAAATTGCTCGGGGATCAAAATGCCTTCTACAGCTAAATAATTATTTACTCTTGAGCATACAATCTTTTCTAACAATTTAGAAAATACAGGCAGCAAGGCAATGGGTCTGTAGTTTTCAATGTTTCTGTTATCACTTTTCTTATACACAGGAACTACTTTGGCAATTTTCATCTTGTCTGGAACTATTCCTTGCGACAGAGATTTATTAAATATGTCACACAATGGGACAGCAATGCTATGGATACACTCTTTGACAACCCTAGGAGCTATATTATCAGAACCTGATGACTTAGAGGATTTCAGTGATAAAGCTAGCATTATTATTTCAGATGCAGTAGTGGGCTTCAAAAATAAAGATTTGCTGTTTTTTGTAGGTTTCAAATAATCCTGAAAAGTATTGGATGTACTTGGGATCTTTTCACTTATCTGAATAGCAGCAATTCCTGCAAAATACTGATTGAAATGTTCAGCCTTTTGCGTATTTGTACTTAATGAAATATCACCATTATACATTTCTGAGGGAAGGTTGTGACATTTCCCCTTTCCGATCAATTTGTTTATATGGAACCATGTTTTTTTGATATCCCCTTTTAGTTTCTAGATTCTACGTTCTCACTGCCTGCCAGAAAATAGCATCTTTTTGGGACTTTGCATAAAGGTACAAGAAAGATAAGCACATTCTTTAACAAAGCAAAATCCGCTCCCCAAAATCCATGCGTCTACGTTTACACGTTTATTTATCCCTATCCGTGTATGGCCTGCCTGTTGGGTTGGTCCACCCAGCCCAGGCCAGGCGCGGCGCCGGCCGAGCTGTGGGAAGTTGGTCGATAGGTGGGTCTGAACAGGGAGGTGGAAGAAAGATGGAGTGTGCTCTTCTGAGTTTCCTTTGAAGTCATGCGTGGCCCCGACAGCGTTTTTTTCCCCCTCCCGTAATCCCATTACTCACGCTCGGCGCACTGCAAGTCGTAAATCTTGTGGCGGAAACTCACGACGCGAAATGCATTGTGGTCGGGGAATAAAATGGCGTCCTACGGTGTGAGCACAGAACTCTAGTGTAAGCAGTGGTGTAAGCATCTAGTGGTGGTGGTTCTGGCGATCGTGATTTTGACGGAGACGAGTTTGTTGAGGAGGAATTGCTTCTTTACCCTAGCAAATTCAAAATCACATTGACACAGCAAGTTAACTAAATTTGATTTACAATTGAAACTGAAACTCAGAAAGTTAGTTGGGCCTTGGCTTGGAAATTGGAGGCCAAGGCAAGGGCAAGGCTCAGGACACTGTTATAGCGCAGCGTCACCTCAGGTATGCTGCCTAGCAAAAGCATACCTGTTAGTCCTATGAGCTAGTAGACTCTAGTATTTCACAAACTAGAATCTAACCACTGTTAAACGTTAGATTCTACTAGCTCCAGGGTGTACTCTACTACTTTTTAATTCAATTTTTTGTAACGTTAGCATGGGGTAGAGTCAAGCCGATTACCGGTATTTACCGATGAATGATCGAGGGAGAGTGAGGCGAAACACTGTATACTAAGCTCTGTTTTCCCCCCTAAAATATACTTACAGCATCATACATCTAGGCTTTTATAGATATCATCTTTAATTCTCTACGGAAAATTATCATAATCAAGGCTGATATGTCTAATTAACACTTTTTAACACTCGACTTTCCATTCCAATATGTATTTACTAGTAACTCAAATTCACCGAAACAACGGCAACGAACGCTGTCCCGACGCCTACGCGGCGGCCCTACAACAACCCGACGAGTACGCTGAAAAGCCCCAGCTCGCTCGGGTGCAGACGAAAAAAATCCCGCTTCGGTCTCTATGAAGCACTACTTTTACACTCGAACTGTTTGAAAACACGCTCGAACACGCTCATGTAACTTATATCATTTTGAAGATCAAGGTCAGGCCTACCTCTCTAACTATAAAAAAATTGCGGAAATGTGCGGAATTTCTCATAATCGATACAGAAACAATATGATGACATCTCTAGCGCACAAAACTAACTGCTCAGTAACTCCGTTGTTTGTGTACCGATTTCGCTGGTTCAAACGGCAATCTCCTCAGCACAGTCTGCTGAACCAGCGAAAGGTATAGACATACCACGCTACCCAACTTTTGAGCCATAAGTTGTAGCTTTCGAAGGGGGACGTCTTTCACTGAATGCAATAGACTGCCAAAATGTTGAATATGACGTCATTTTGTCGGTGCCACGCATCGCTTCAAAGCCTGATTTTTACGAGCGTGTGTTTATGGAAGGCCTGGAAAGGAGATCATGTTGCGTCACTCTAGTGCGCCGGAGGGTGATGGGTGGACCGATAAGGCCAGATTTTGACATATTTATCACAGAATGAGGGTTGGATTTCAAGAAGTTAATCGGTGTAAGACCACTTGATTTTTTTCTCTGAGGGAAGCTCTCAGAGTGCCATCTCCATCTTTCTTCCACCTCCCTGGTCTGAATAACACGCACACAGACCGGGATGACTCACTAGGTTTCTACGCACGCTATTGAGATAGCACTATTAGCAGACATAGCAACACAACACTGAAAATTACGAGGACCGCTCATCTTGTCACACAAAATGGCTCCGATTCCAAATAAAACATGCCTTTGATTTCATGCAGTGACACTTAAACAGTTTTAATCTACGGCAACAATTTTATGCTCGAAAGTAAAACAAGGAAATGCTCACCTTCATTTTTTTATCAAGGGTCATCCATTGGCCAACGTACTAGATCCTACACCATTGCATTACACACACGTACACAGCTTTTACAGCTAGCTAGCGCGAAACACCAATACAACGAAGCCACATACATTTCCCCCGTACGCACACTGTACGCATGATACAACGTGTGTACGTACAACACGTAAGCGCACCAACAGGTGCTGAACATACGGGTGCTTTAAACTCATTAATATTCTAGTACCTTCCGCCTGATTGGATAGTTTGTGAGACGCGCAGACTTTCAATCGATTTCAGAACCATAGATTGCGAGGAAAGGGTCTATTTACCTGTTGAAGAATTTCTGTCTTTTTTGTTTTGCCTTACATCGCCAAGATTCATGATGCGTATGATGATATTCAAAGGTCAGATGAACATACCTGCATGTATTTTGGGGAACACTACAATCCAATGATGGTATGTCCAAAATCATTCATTGCATGCACTTGAAACTGAAGAAGTTGTTCATAAATTCTTATATAGTTGAATGAGTTATATTTTAATTAGCCTTAATTCTGAGCTCTCTTTTATATTCGTTATATTCACTCTTTTCTTTTATCTATTCCTTTCCTACATTATGTACATATACCTCGGTGATCCACCGCATCATGTGCCTCGCGTGTGCTGGTATAGACCCTTCATCTCTTCTCCTTTCTCGCCTTTCCCTGTCCTCTTGTCTCTTTCTGTTTCTTCTTTCAAAATAATTTCCTCTTTTCCTCTTTTTCCTTTACTGTGTTTTGGTTTTTTTTTCTCTCTCTATCTTTCTCTTTACAAGAGAGGTTGCTTGTGTTTGTTTGTCCGTCTGTTTGTTTGTTTGTTTGTTCATATGTATGGGTCTGTAAGTGTTGTACACCGATATATTATGTCTAGCTAATTGCTTTTTGATGTTATTTAGTCTTTTTGTCCACGAGGAGACTGCAAAATACAAGCTTAGCTTTTTAGCATGTCTCCTCCATTTCCTGCAACTTTAGTTTCAATTCAATTTCATTGTTTACTTTGCTTTTGTGATGCGTAGTATTGTCAACTTCACGTATTTTTCTTTGTTACTACATTGCATTGATGTTGTGTTATTTTGTGTATGAAAAAGTTGTTGGAAATGAAATAAATGAAATGAAATGAAATGAAAACATTTGTAGAGGAGGATTACGACTGCTAAATAGGCCTACCAGTTTGAAGTTTCAACGTTTCCATTTTCAAATGTGATAACTCGAACTTTTTTTTTTTTTTAATCACTGCTCCCAGTGGTAAACCTTTGAAGCGTGAACTTATTTGCCCCTCGGTGTAGTCATGATATGAAATCAATTACGTATTAGTAGGCGCTGTGCAGAAGACATATCACAAAGGACTCGGGAGACTTTAAATCTTCAATCCCATCTACAATTTTGAAAATCTATATCATGAACTCTATATGTAAGTGAAGGGATAATTCTTGCTTCATAATTCAGAGGTCGGAGTGGATCATGCATCTGTCTGACAGTTCGTTGACCGAAAGATCGGTCGAAAGATCGGTCTGTATCTGGTCGTCGGGGATATTATGTGCGTCTGACTTCACGGAATCCCCCTGGTGTCTTAAACGGAGGAGAGGTGATAAAGTAAAAAAAAAAAATGAAATTAAATAAAATGAAATAGAAGACTCCTCCCGACAGACGGATTTTTCTGTTTAGGTAGTTCGATGCCTGTACTTTTCCTTTTACAACATTCTTCTTCCAATATGGATGCCACACAGACCAGGAGAACAATATTCTAATATCGGTATTACGACAAATTTGTACAATTGAATAATATAATTCTTCTTATCAAGGGTAGCAGATGTACGGTTGATAATTCCAATCTTACAATTTGCTGCAGCACAGATAGTGTCCATACGTCTAACTCCTCTTGTCAAAATTCACACCGAGATCCTTTACATATAATAGACTCATAATAGCTGCAGGAATACCAGTTTATATCATCCATAAGCACAGATTATTCCTTCCATATTGATGGATAACTTGACACCTTTCCTGGTTACAAGGAAGCTATAGACCACTTTCTTTTCGACCATGCAATCAGTGCTGATTAAATCAGCTTGCAGATTCAGCGCATCATCATATTATCATGTAATTATCTGCGAATACAACTTAGTATAGGCCTGCCTCGTCCACAAAGAGCTTTCACATAATAAAATCTTCCACTTGATTACACATCAGGAAGGTCGTATATAACAGAAAACGAGAACTGTGTCCAGTACAATTTGAGGAACTCCGCTGGTACGTACCAATAGGCTGTGAAGATGCGACAACACTTGATTGACCATCATTTGTCGTGTTCTGTTACTTTAAAAAAAAAAAAACCCAACTATGATCCATTTCAGGAAATTCCCTGTTCTCGATCAATCGTGCACTAAGGGTACATTACAAAATATTAAATATCAAACGCCTTATAGTCTATATATAGATATATATATAACAATCAACATTTCCACCATAATTGACAAAAGTACACTTTTAAATTAGATAATATTTCAAATACAGATAGTAACTGCGCACGTGCAGGATCTTCCTTTCCTAAAACCATATTGCTCATCTGAAAACAACAAATTTAAGTCAATGGTTTACAATTAAAAAAAAAAAACATTTCATCTCTGAAAATTGTGTTTCCATCAACTTACAAATAGTCAGACTCAGAGGACCTGATGTGTATAGTTGTTTGATTTCTTCTTATGCGGTCCTTTCTTATAGATCGGTGAAACATTCTTCCATGCATTCAGTACTTCACCTTTTGACATTTACATATGTATCGAATAAAACTGCAAGTGGTTTTGAAACATAATAATCTACCAGTTCTTTCAAGATACTGTTCTGCACATTATCAAGACCGCGCGGGTGATTTTGTCTGATCCAATTATCTGAAGGCTTCTTCATCTGTAAAAATGACGATATACCTAATTGTGCATCATGAATCCTGGATTCTAAAACTAGAACACCAGATAGAATTGTTTTCATTCGTAAAAACAGAAGCCAAAATAAAGACAAATAAATAGATAAATAAATAAATAGATGAATAGATATAGTATCCGCCTTTACAACATCGATTTCTGCTATATCTCCATCAGGTTTTTCTAAAACTATACCAAAATAGGTTTAAATTAGGTTTTACTTTGCATATGAACACTCCCCCCCCCCCCCCAACTCTTGGGGTTTAGACAACTCAATTCAGATTTCAGTTTACATTAAAACTCCCTTTTTGCTTCAGATACTGCTCCTATAGTTTCTTCATTTCTTGCTTTTCGGTAGCACTCTCTGTCCTTCTGACTTCTGGTCTTTTAATAACGATTCCACGCTCTGTGTTTTTGACAATTACTTGCTTAACAGAACTATTCATCCATAAAGGCTATGTAACTTCTCCTTGCCGGGACTCTTGGTTTAACCTTGGTACAAACTTGTCAGTAAGCATTCCGACTATATTCACAAAAGTAACATTTGCACTGTTAACATTATCTTCTGTGTCCAACACATAAAAAATATCATTATCTAACGTGTTCCTCATCACAATCCCCTTTCAAAAGGTACGCCCACGTTTCACAGGAGGTTGAAGACGACCAGGCAAATAAAATTCAAATTCTGAAACTATAGATGACCACTCTTGCCTAGTTATAAGAAGGGCCAAGATATTTGATATACGCCCATCTGCCATCCTGGTGGTATAGGGTCACTTACTAGTTCATTCAAACATTAAATCCTGTCTATAACATTGACAAACTCATTTGCAATTTTTTTTTGTTTTTTTATAAATGTTCCTTCTATAGCAGAGATCTCCCTATCAATATTTGGTAAATTAAAATCACCCATGATAAGCAAACTCTTGTATTGCGACTTCTCTCATTACTTCTCGAAAAAGTTGTAGAAGAGCTGAAGAGCTATCACAGCTTCGACGCTATTTGGGCTTCTTTCATGTAAACAACCAAACAACAGTAACTCTTCGTTGTCATCATACACAGACCTGCACACACATTTTTTTTTTTTTTTTTTTTAATCAGATTCGTTTGAGAAAACATGTTTTCATTGAAGATTCTTTCTGTAATAAATAGTTACATCTATACGGCACTTGGCAGGTAAAAACAAATTTTCAGTTTCAGTTTTAATCAATGCGTTCATTCATTAATCTATGTATGGCACTTAGCTCCATGTTTTATGCATTTATTTATCTCATTTCAAGCTATTATACATCAGGTATATGCACGATATAGGAGAACAAAACTCTTCTCTTCTGTTTGCCTGCGTGAATTTATACTTCTCCATACCAATCTAACATGATAAAGAGTGAATGCACTTTAAAGTTACTTTCCAGTCATCTACTAAGTATATTTTATATTATACATCATCGCGGGAATACGGACCAGTAACACAAAAGGGACAGCGGAAACCGAAGGGCTGCCCCGCTTTTTTTTTTCGGGGGGGGGGGGAAGGGGAGGGGGGTTTCAAGAGAAAAATAAAAATAAAATGTTTGGAAAAAAGCAACCCCATGAATTTCCAATGGTTCCGTCCTTAGATTTCGGGGGAGGGGAAGGGGAGGGCTACTCAGAGGGGGCGTCCTAGCTGCAACCCCCACCATGGAAAACGTTGCACGGCATTCGTATCCAGCGCGAGCCACCTATCAAAATTGTCTGGCATGTGGAACACTGAATGGCGTGCCTTCTGGATGGTTGGCTTGCAACGAGAAATTACAAGCAGGGCGTCGATCTTGGGGACAGTCCCCCCCCCCCCCCACCCTCTCCCACATGGAAACACTTGCACCCCTCCCATTTTGGCAACCCCCTCCCACACCCTCTCCCCTCCACTTCCATAGACTTTAGCACACAGTGATGTATGACGCACGTGCGAAGCAAGAGTTTCACTAGATACCCATTCACATTCCCCTAAATTGAAATATTTATTTTCTTATAATTTTTATTTAAAAACTCCCGTTAAACATTTCACAAAAAGTGTGTACCAGATCTCCGAATTTCATGTCGGAAAATGCACTGTTTTTTTTTTTTTTTTTTTGGGGGGGGGGGGGGGGGAAGGGGGATACCCTCCTCCCACACCCTCTCTTCCTTCGCACACTCGATCTCCGAAGTTTCGTTTCCCCCTCCCTCATCAAGAAGTGATCGATGTATCTGTGTGTGTGTGTATGTGTGTGTGTGTGTGTGTGTGTGTGTGTGTGTGTGTGTGTTTGTGTTTTATGAAATGGTAAACTAGGAGTATTTTACATTCTTGTTCTCTGAATGTTTATCAAAATGTCATTTTTACTATCGATGAAAAAAAGTTTAAAACTTATGTTCTTCATGGTGTGTCCTAAGATATGCCTTCATCTCTTCCAAAATCACGGGTCTAATCTTCTCGCTACAAGATATTCATACACTTTCTTTCCGTGCCCAAAATGTACTTTCTTTGCCCACTTACTTTGAACCAGCAGAATTCAGTGACATGCGGTTATTACGTGCATAATGTGCTAACTGTTATTCAGACAAACCAATCTCACAGACTGTCTCTTCGTTATTCTTAACGTTTTGTTTATTTCTTTTATAGCTGTACGGTGGTGGCATTTTTTTCCAGCAGAAATGAAAAACAAAAACAAGCTGGTGAGTTTGCATTCGAACCTCCTCGCCCCTGTCTTGCACCAATGCATCAACATATCGACAGTAAACATGAACTACTCTAGTACTAGTATTTTTGTATCGGGGCTATGAAGCTGAGTTTACTCGGAGTCTCTATATTACCCCGTACATTCAATGATTGTACTTTTCACCTGTCACAAGCTCGTAAACATCCCAGTCAACACAGATCAAACAGACGGATTGCCGTCATACAGCCAATCACGTTCGAGGGATTCGATTTTGCATACATAGTAAACAAGATTACAATAGCCATTCATATCATGGCGTCCCTTCCCGTGCCGAGGTTGCAGATAGCTGATAGGTGAGGAAAAACAACTCCCCAGTTTACGATTTAATCTCCGTTAAGCCACCCAACAGGATTCATTAGGTGAGTGAAACAATGTGACAGTAATATGTGAAGGTGAATAGTTAAAATCGAGGTTATTTAGCTGGGGATTCGTGATATTATAGAACACTTAGATGTTATTTTGATCCAGGTCATTCATTCCCTGGACTTGGCTGTGGATCAGCTGGCTGTGTGTGGGCAGGTACACAGGTGATCGCCTGTACTGAGTGTGTAGTGTGCGTACACATAGCATTGCGTGTTTGTGTGTGTGGGTGTACGTGAGCAAGAGCGGAGGTGCGATTGCAATGCCATCGACATAGCTGTAATACATGTGTGTACTGCACTAATTCTGAGGGATATTACCGGTAATGTAACAGGCATCTAGGCCTAGTCCCACTAAACCCCCTGGCCCCAATGTGACTGATTGTTACATTGCTTACTTTTAATAGCAGTGTAGTGAAGCACTGATGCTTGAAGTAGTATTTACTAGTAATGCATGAAATATGCCGAACATTGTTTAATGTTCACTGAACAGCATTTTACACACACAAAATTAATCAATTCATAATTTCCAATCACTAACGCTACAGTTTCATTAACATTATTTTCATTAATTAACTGAGGTATCCATCATATCCTTATCGTACATAAGTGAATCTTACAGAAGAGCCAGTAAAGGTATAGAGTCTACAAGAGGGCATTTCATGAAGCATTTTGTCCGACAAAGTTGTCGGACAAATTTGCTCTCAGCTCAGCCAATCAGATGCAAGGTAAAGGATTTAGCTCTGGTAAACAGTTTGTCAGAAAAGTATCCAACCAGAATGCTTCATGAAATGCCCCCCAGAACTAACTTTGGACAATGACCCCACTTGGCATCCATTTCAATATTAACAGCTCATTAATCATATTACAAGGTAACCCAAGTTGAATGAAATGGCATTGCATTATAGCCATTTCCTAGACAGTGAGTTACATCTTGTATCCTCCATCGTCTATCTCTGGATGATGATGCTGTGCAGTGATGTCAGCTTCTGAACCATATAACCGTTAGATCCTGAATCATAGCCAATGTCCATCTCCAGTGCTGAAGCTAGAGAGCCAAAGTAATGTAATCTAAATCCCTAAAACCCAGTATAGCCAAACATCTAAACATTTAGGAACTAGAACTCTAGTGTTTGAATGGGATGTATGGCCTACATGTAGATGAAATATTAAATGTGGAATACAAGCTTTTATCAATTCTAAAATTATTCAATCTCTGATAATTATGTCATTAAATGCACACTCTGTATGCAATTCATTTTAATATTGTTTGATGTCTCAATAACTTGAAGCACAATGTAGTACTCCTTTTCACTGTTAATATTTAAATTATCATGTTAAAATTCATTAAAAAAAAAAATCTCATTTAGTTTCAGATCAATCATAACATGTAGACCTGTTGTCACAAGAGTCATAAGTTGAGTTGATAACCTTTCCTGTGGATACGTAGGGTTTACTAAAACACAATTTTTTCATGGCATGAAATTTTCGCCAGTTGCCTCTAACATTCAATGAATATAGTGTATTATAGTGTACGTTCTGCAGTATAGTTTTCTTGTGTATATTGCATTAATGTAACTATTTTAGCTGTAATATTTGGGATCAGCCATAGAAAGACCAACGGTCTATGTTGATCCCCCCATAAACTGAAATAACTGCTTTTACTGTATGTTGTGTTTACAGTCTGTTGTGAAATTATTGTAAGTTGAACATTTTTGCCTGTATTCCTGTGTTCTACTGTGTATGCATCGTTCCTGTATTTTTTTTTTTTTTTTTTTTGCAAATGCTTTTTATCAGGATGTGGAAAATAAATGAAATGAAAAAATGAAAAAAATAGACAACTTTCATGTGCCTTTGTGTTTTGCGATGGCTCTTGTGAAATTCGCGAAATTAAAATGCATGCGAACATTCCTTGTTTAGATACACCCTGTACTATAACTGAATGCAGACATGGCAATATTTGTAGGTGCATTCAATTCCAGAATTTATTTGCTTGATTTTTTTTTTTTTACTTTTATTTCTTCAACAGAATGTAAAGTACAGTACATGCATTGTACAAATACATGTATCATGGTGTGAACTAGAATGAACATATGTTTAGTACAAATACAGTGTATGTACATCCAGTGTACACTGGACATTTTGTACATGCATAACAGGGTCAAATAAGTCAAGGACAATTCAAGTAGAGTACTTAACAAAAGTAGAACTGTGAAGGAAGTGTACTTTGTGTCAAAATTATGCCATGGCATGACATTGTTAGTATGTGGACATTTGAATAGTAGAATTTTTAACTTGCCTCATTTTCTGCTGATTATTACACACAGAGATTGCCTGAATAAAACAGGATGATGGATAACAAGGAGTTGATTTCACACCCCCAGCTTCCCTCACTGGATCACAATGCAAATGGTAGGCCACATACAATACAGTATGTACTCATTGCTGTGTGGTGTTGATAATTGTAATGACTCTCACTAATGTCCTAAACAAATGAAACTTCTAAAATCAAAGAAAAAGTGTAGTTTTTATAAATTATCTGTAACTGTTAGTGTGTACATTTAAGTGTATAATTTTCTCAGATTGTCAGTTTTATTATCGTGAAGTATGAGTCTGTTAGGATTGATTTGACTGGTACATTGTATCTTGCCAAATTAAATGTATCCTCAAATAACAATTTACATTTGCATACACTGTAGGCCTAAATTTAGGAATGTATTTAAAGACTACTACAGTGTAGTTTTGTAAAATGAAGAACTATTGGCACATGTAGGCCTAATTTCTGACTATTGTGCACTGTAACTAAGTCCCCAAAAAGCTTCTTGTTGAAACCACTTTTTGATATGATTCATAGCAATTTACTATTTTATATACCATGCACTGTAGACAATTTGAGCATTGTTTTCATTTCCACGATTGCCACTGTTATCTCCGTGATTTCTGAGTATGTCTGAAAGCATTTGTAAAACTGTTCATGTATTTGTGCTATTCAGAGCCGAGTCCATCCCACTGTCACAAAAGTAAGAGTGAAAACATCCTGCCTAGTTCCGGTGGAGGTGAAACCACCATCGCAGGCTCATCTGTGGACCAGTGTGATGGAGGCGGAGGGCAGCACTCCACCCTTGACTGGCTTACGGAGCTGGCCATCATTGCTACCGGTCCCCAGAGCCCACTGATGGAGTCCAGAAGGGGTGGATCCACCGGTGGCAAACCGAGACAAAGACATCACTCAGAGGGGAGTGTCCTCCACAAGCAAACCAGGTCAGAGTGATAATAATTAGGATCCTACCATTATCACATGTACAATTTCATATTGATATCTGTTTATACATTACTGCAATGTGATATTGACATTCTGATAAAAGTTTGCAACAATTTGTTTTTAATATGAATTTCTTCCATCCACATGATTTTTGTTTTTGTTCGACTAAAACCAGTAATGCATCAACAAATGATGAAAGTAAGGACATGCAGAATCAGTTTTGCTGAGTGAGGATAGTACTTGCGCAAAAAAAAGGAAGAAGAAGAATATTACATATTTCATAAAGGCTGATGTTAAGATCGATCTTCAGATTGATGCAATTCAAAAAAGTTACACCCGATCTTCTAAAAACTTGTGCTTGAAATGAAGCATTTATATTCAAAGTATCCTTATGAACCGAACTTACCATCAACATTTATATTGATTTTACATCCGATTCCCGAGTTATGCTTGATCAATCAAATGTGAGACCAATCATAACTCTTTATGAAATGGACCCCAGGTGTTTTGTCAGAACATTTGAAGTGCATTTGTGTTGAAAATATCAGAAAAAAACTAATAGTAACCTTTTTTATGCCTCCGCCACGAAGTGGTGCCAGAGGCATTATGTTTTCGGGTTGTCCGTCCGTCCGTACGTACGTACGTCCGCTTTCGTTTACGCGATAACTTGAGTAATATTTACTGGAATTTTACCAAACTTGGTCCAAGTATGAAGTATGATGGGGCAACGATTTGATAAGATTTTGGGTGAAATCGGCTAAAGGTCAAAGGTCAAAGGTCAAGGTCAAATCATGAAATTGTATCCGTTTACGCGATAACTCAAGACTGTATGGAGCAAATTTCACCAAACTTTGTTGGAGGATGATGTATGATGGGACAATTACTTGATTAGTTTTTCAGTGAAATCGGACAGAGGTCAAAGGTCAAAGAAAGGTCAAATCCTAAAATTTATCTGTTTATGTGATAACTCAAAACTGGATGAAGCAGCTTTCACCAAACTTGGTCCAAGGATGATGTATGATGGGACAATTAGTTGAGTAGATTCTAGTGACATTGACAAGAGGTCAAAGGTCAAAAGGTCAAGGTCAAATGCTAAAAATGTTGCTATTTCCCCCATATCTATGCAATGCCCGCAGTTATTTTCTTGAAACTTAGTGTAGACATGTACCACTGCGTAAGGATTCTCCAGAGAGAGTTTCATGTCATAAGGTCAAAGGTCAAAAGGTCAAAGGTTAGGTGAAAATGTTGCAATATCACTTTTCTCGCAAATGGTTCAATGTATCTTCATGGAACATGGTACATATGCATGTACTGACTGGCAGGGATTATCTAGGGAATTTAGGGGTCATGGGTCAATAGTCAGGGGTTCAAAGGTCAAGGTCAACTCCTCAAAATGTTACTACTGTATTTCCCTCATACATGTATACTAGTATATGCAATGATTGCATTATTAGTTTTAAAAGTGTTTAATATATGTACATGTATTACTTGATGGAGATTCTCTTGGAAATTTCCAGCCAGAAGGTCAAAGGTCAAAGGTTAAGGGTCAAAGGTCAGGTTTAAATGAAAAAAAAAATTTGTACTGTAATTACACTCTTTCTTCATACCTTGAAAATTATACTCAATGCATAAACTTATAACAAGGTCGGTCAGAAGTCAAGTAAAAATTTTCAATTCCCCAAATATGTGTACCTGCACTCTTTAATAGACAATTATAGCAAACCCAGTTCGTGGAAAGTGAACATTCAAGATATTTCTGACAAACCTGTTATTTCGATATTTTGCCAGTTATGTGAAACTGTCATCACACATTGTCAAGACATTGTACTATACACCTATTGGGAGAATCATGCATTATGGCGGAGGCATCAGTCGCCGTAGCGACATTTCTAGTTGTTTATTTCAGTTTAATGAAAGTTTTATTGGTACTCTGAATCAATAACAAGTGCAATGACATCAGACAGAAGTGTAATATCTGGAAACATTTTCCTTTCAAAGACATACTGCTCATTGTTTTGATTTACACCTTGCGTGAGGGATTGGGCTGAATATTATTGATTTCATAAAACCATGGTGAGAAAAACCTTAAATACTAAACTCTAATCAATATCACATGTGACTTTGCTTTGTTTTGTGAAGTTGTTTTTCTTATCTATTGTGATTCTGTATGTATTCTGCACAGTATTACATGTACATGTGTATTTGTGTGTAATACCATGTGTGACAAGATTTTTCTTGATTTAGTCTGGTTTCCAGACCCTTTGTCTTATGTAACCCTTCCACAAAATGTGCCCTCTGCGGCGACTCGCCACCTTTGCCAAAGGACCAGTCAGCTCACCCAGTTACTTCTCTCATCGTTAGAGGAACTTGATAGTTTGGGAAGCAGAACAGTACACGGATGATCGTGAAGCAAGACTAATCCTGTTAAGATGCACATTCTTACAAAGCTTGAATGTGTGTAATGTGATAAGTGCATACATTCCACTTCCTTAAGAAATGTTGTCTATCTTTTTTTGTGCGTCAGACTGTCTGCAGCAGTGAATTCCCTGAACCGTGCTATCCATACCTACGCCAAGCCTCCACGAAGGACCCCATCTCCCCCACCCCTCATCTCCTCCTCCTCCCATGCTCATCCTCAGGAGGAGGATGACATCATCGATCCCATCGGCTCCTGGGCCCCTGAAAGTGATGCCAGGATCACATCCTCCTCACCATTTCCAGCGTCGCCCAAAGAGGCAGAGTCAGCGGGAGGCACTTGGTCACACCCTTGGCCCACAGCTGTGTGGAAGTGCTTCCTCAAAGGTAACCCTGAGTATCCTGATTTAACCCTCCATTCCAATCTCATTCCTGTTCCATTATTTGTTTCAATTATTGCATCAGCTCTGGTTCAGTTGTTGCTCATTCACAGGATAACACACTTTTTACGATTATGCAGAGTTTGATAACTCGCTATTTAAAGCCAAATCGATGATTTTTTAAAAGTATTAATTAATTTTCATAGTGTGACAAGTATGCATAATTAGTCCCAACAATTGTTTATGACATAAATTGTGCAGCCAGCTCAGACTAGTTTTATATTCACAGACTGGACTCGTATTTTTCTCGTACATTTTGAGTTGTGGAATGTTAAGATGTGATGAGTTTATCAGTCGTCAAAGCCTGTAACAAGGTGATACATTGTGCCTTGCCTCCTGTTAGGAAACCTGATACGTTTCACCTCTGGTCTCCGCACCGAGTGGCGTCTGGCGGAAGAGATTGGAAGCACCGAATTTCTGGCAGCTCAAGCCAATCTCCAGCAAGATGTCAATGGGCGTGGTCAGTCACCCAAGGCAGGTTTTGCCCCTCTCGGCTTGAGGCTGGTCAAGATTGAGGACCTCAAGCCCAGTGACCCCAAGCTGGCCAGGACAGACAGCGAGTCATATGATCAGATGAAGTTAACCTTTAACCCTGATGTGACGAGTCAGCCATGCTTGGAAGCAATCTGTTCCACAGACCATCCTTTCTTTGTCAGAGACAAAGGTATGACTTTCCTGTGTTTCATTTGTAATGCTATCTAATTAAAATTTCTCACAGATTCCAGACAATTCTTAAATGAGAGAGATAGTGTGGTGTAGTATTTGATGGCCTTTACAGTTTGCAACATGTGTTGCAAAATTCCAGTCATTCACTACAAGTGATTGACATAAACAAGTTGAATTCCTTGTCATTCTCCAGTTTGCCTGATACTCAAGCATTCTACCAATGCAACAATCAAATCACAAACCGCTAAACAATATAATTAGCTTTATGGAGCATTCTTTCTTTTTTTTTTTTTTTGCTTTCTACTCTTACCACTGCACTTTCTGTGTGTTAGATGTAAACTTGTGTATACAAATGAAGAAAATCTTGGTTTTGTTTCACAGCAATTAGTGGTTTATGAGCAAATTTGTTTGAAGAGACCGCACAGCTAGTAAAAAGGATACATATTATATCGTAAGGTTCATTGATGTATAGCTGTTATCAAAAAGAGGCATGTTGAATGAGTCTTATATACAATCGATCAAATACTGCCCTCTCTACAGGTTGGTCATCATATATTCCTTGCCAAACTGTGGTGCGATATGGAATCCCGTGCTCTGAGCTAGAGAGTGGTGATGTGTGCTTGCCTCCATCTCATCCTGATGCCATCAGCTTCAAGGAGTCCGAAGTCCTTGAAAGCTTCAAGAGGTGAGTGCTACTAAAGTTGAAAACCTAATTGAGCAGACATTTCCATGACAACATCTCTTTAGGCCCTTACATTTTTGTAAGCCTCAAGAAGGCCATGTGCAGCCAAAGCTGTACACTGCACGCTGTTCACCACTACTTAGGTTCATATATATCTTTTTTTCTTTTCAATTTCAACCTATGTAATGTTTCTTGTACATCTTTTAAATTTTTGTTTCCAGCCTAGACTTTACTCCCCTGGACTCCTCTGCAGTTCTGGCCTTGAGCAGCATGGCCAAACACCGTAAGGACTTTGAGAAGAGCCCCACCCGCCCCATTATCTCATCCTCCTCCCACACCTCCCTGCCCCCATTCATCTTATCACCATCAGGGGGCAGTGCCAGCGCCCCTTCCTCCCCCTCAAAGGGAATGAAGAAACTGCAGCTGGGTGATCAAGGCAAGGGGAAGAGACCCATGAATGCTTTCATGCTGTTTGCCAAGAAGTTCAGACTTGAGTACACTCAGCTGTACCCCGACAAGGATAACAGGTACTCACTTCCAGCTTAAATCATTCTAGACTTTTCTCAAGCTCATCTATCATCAGAATCTTATTCATACCTAACTTTATTCATTCACCATGTCTCATCTTACATGAAAGACAGTTTAGTGTACAAATTTTCTCAAAGAGAGAGGCGGGCAGACTTTCAATTATCTATCTTTTCGTCTGAACTCTGAACGACACATCATATTTAACATCTGAAGTGGTGTTATGCAAAATTTGTGATACTTATTGATACTTATGATAGGTAAATATTGGACAGTCTCAAAACAACAATGATCCTGAGCGTCATTTGATTTATTTTGCTGAGAATCTATGAATAAATGATTTACAAATGTACAAGCATGTGTTGTTCTATACACAAATATTTCAGCATGATCATGGATGACACTATATAACACACAGGGCTCTGTCAGTTATGCTGTGAATGAATGAACTGGTGAATGAATGGCGTCAATTCTGTATCATGTTTGTCTTCACACAGAGCCATCAGCGTTATTCTGGGCAACAAGTGGAAGAAGATGAAGTTGGAGGAGAGACGCGTCTTCTCTCAGGAGGCCAAGCAGCTGGCAGAGGAACACAAGAAGATCCACCCAGACTGCTGGAAGAGAAAGAGGGCACACTCAACCAGCTCGGTGGTAAACCTCATTCTCCTATGATCATATTCATGCTCTTAGTAACATACTCAATTAGCCCTCTAAGGGGATGGGGGGGGGGGGGGGGGGGTTGTAGGGAAGATGAGTTGCAGTAATTGTGACTGTAGTTTATTTGATTTAAATCTTTGTGCTTTTGCTTTCCGTCAGAAGAGAGGAGTGAGGTGTGATATTTCTGTGTGCACTGCACTGTATATCCAACTTCTTCTTTCTTGATTATCAATGTCTATTTACAAGTATGCTTTTATCTTATCCAAAACACTGAAGAAGAAAAAAATACCAAGGCACAACATGTTATGTGTAATGGTGTACTGTAAAGATAGCCTTCTACTGGTCGATACTGCAGGCTTATAAAATTGCCCATGAATGCTCAGCTATACTTTGGAGCATTACATTACTTGAATGATTACAATGGTTGCAAATATCTCACGGTATCTGACTTGAGAGTCTCATTACAGTATGACAATGGACAAAGTCTCAGTGATTATGAGCCATTAAGACAACAGCTGAAATGCTTACAGCTTCTGTGCTTATGCTAAGCTATTGTTGAGGTGGCTGCTCAAACCACTCTTGTGATTTTTACTGCCTCCGTCCCATTCCTCTATTGGTGCCCATTCTAATAAATCTGTTTCCCCCTCCTACCACCATCCCCCCCCCCCCCAATCTTCTTGACAGCAGCACTCATGACGCTTGGCCTGACCCACCCCCATGCAGCACACCAACCAATGGTGCCTCACTGAAGCAGCTGCAGAACAGAAATAGCTTTCCTCAGGTCATCGCCTTCTCCGCGACAGGGGGCACGTCAATCCGCTGAATTTTGTATGTTCATCCACCAAGGTGTTAGGGAGCATATGATGAATACTCTGTTGTCACACTAGTCTGGCTCGGCCTTGTTTTGTTTTTGATCCTTGTTCATATTATGGAAACACACAGTATTTTCTGTGGTGCTGATATGATCTACCACAGTCTGGTATTCACAGATTTATTTTTGCCTCATAGATTCCCTTAATTATGGGATTTGCATTCAAATCTACTTCATCATGTATAGAACACACTCTACGATGTCTTGTTGTCAGGTTTTGTTTTGTTTTTGTTTTTGTTTTGTTTTTATTTTTGTTTTGTTTCTGTTTTTATGTTTTTGTCATTTTTTTTTACAAGAGTTGTGCTGCATGCAGGGAAGACACTTCATTTGTCTGCAGTACAAACATATTCAAGGCGTCATTCTGATTTCTCAGTCTTCGAGTCTCGTCAGTCTTTATGCCTATGTCATGATATGACTTGTTGAAGACTGTGACTATCAGAGAGAGTGTTTTGTTTTTTTTTCTCTCCAATAAAGCAAACTATCTTTTCTTGTGAAAAATTGGAGAGAGGGAGGAAAGAGAGTTATACAAATAGATGTGACAAAAATACCTTTTTCCATCATACATACATTGTATGCATTGTGTGTCAAACTATCGCTTTTCCTTGACTGTAGAGTTAAATGCTATTTGCAGTGTAGAGATGTCTTGCCAACAGTTTCTGAACTCATGTCAAAGGAGATGCCATGCATTTGCTGTTATGTAAATATTTCCTTCATACCACATTAAAGGAAATGTTTATTTTTCTTTTATCGTGGGTGAGATCATGAATGGTTTCTTTAGTTGACTGTCATTAATTTGAAACATTCTTATTCTTAATACTTCATTATGTTATGCCATGATTTAAACTGAGTCACTTTAATAGAAAAGGAAAAAGTACTGCTGAAGTTTCAAATTTTCTAACCTGATTTCATGGAACTTATTCATTATGAGAATCCAGCAGCTGACAACATTCAACAAACAGTTCATAGATAATTTGGATATTTATTGCCTGTGTAGATGTGAGAAATACTATTTTCGCTCCATCCTATTTGGATAATTCACCATGAAGATAAGAGTCCTTCCAGTAATTAGACCTTAAAGGGGATGGCTAGTAACTGATCAATGAGAATCAGTGGGAATGCTGGGGGATGATTGTTCCAATTCTTGTGGGATTCATTTAAGAGTACATTGTATATCTGTTGTTGTGTGAAATTTTTTTGCTTCAGAACGGTCTCATATTCAAGTAATGTGCAGTTTAATGCCCCGTCACTGTACAGGCATGCTAACCTGGAAGCATTAAACTGCACATTACTTGAATATGAGACCGTTCTGAAGCAAAAAATGTTCACACAACAATAGATATATAATGTACTCTTAAATGAATCCCACAAGGATTGGAACAATCATCCCCCAGCATTCCCACTGATTCCCACTGATCAGTTACTAGCCATCCCGATTAACTTTAGAGTTTGAGTTGAATTGGTAGTCTTTGTATTCCAGCCCCCATTCTTAGCTTGAAGTGGCAACTCATAGAAATGCCAAAACTGAGGCCAAAGTCCTGAAGTTATTCATGCTTTTCATTGTGATTTTTGGTTAGGGTAAAGCATCTGTTTAGAGTTGCAGATTTGATTATGTTGTGGTTTTATTTCCCGTCACTTTCCTGACACATCTGAGCCATATTTTTCTCCACAGTTCATCATCTAGATACATTCACATTCACACAATATGCAGCAAAAAACAATACTTTCATGTGCATGCATTTTTTTTTCTTCTAAGTACTGTTTGACACCTTGATTTTTGTTGGGTTATGTGACTTACAGAATCCTGATATTTGTTTTCATTAGATCTCATTTAAATTCACTGGGAATAGACTAATTTTACTACAATCAGACATGAAATAAAAATGTTATGGAATTTTCACATTTCACATGTTTTCTCAAGACAGAGATATTGATAGCAACCACATGTTTCATGTAGAAGAGATGGTGATGTAATCAACTCACAAAATTTTTTGAGACCTGTGCACAAATCTATACTAGTTGTACCATGTTTGGCATGATATGAGGAAGGTCATGCTGTGGCGTAAGGTCCTTATGCTGTTATGACCATTACGTCCTTCTGCCTCTCCCTTCTAGGAGCTCTGTAGAGACCCTGCCTCATAATTATGATGAGTAGATTCTTTATGACTGGTGACTCCTGATAAAACAAAGTCCTCGGAATCATCAGTTTTCTGACATTATATCGAAATTTTGTTATATCCGAACAAGTAAAGTATATAAAGATAGATGATGATTTTGGGGCCTAGATTTTTACTTTGTTGGAACAGAAATTTGTCATGACTGTGTTTGTTTTAACAGGAACACTCTGTACCACCACCATCTGTTATGTTTGCATTCCCTATCCTTCAGTAAGAGGCAAAGAGGTATGCACTGGTTTGGAGGGAGGGGGATTGGCGGAAGGCAGGTTAGGTTGAAATAATTCAAGTGTGGAAGCCACTTTTGCTTACCACCAATGACACATCATTGCTGAAGTCATTTTCCTATTTAATGATGTACATATGGTATCAATATTCCTCTCCTGTCAGCTGATGTGATCAGAGATTTGTGTTCACTTCTACATTTGTCTTATTTATGTGTTGACACATGACATCATATCTTAACACAGATGTACAGATATTTTGTTTCCCCTTAAATATTTTTCATCCTGACGTGAAGCTAGAGATATTTCTCTTTACGTTTATTTTGCATGCCTAGTAAAAGTAAATGAATATTTCAGACATATAACAGTAAATCGATTGTGGTTACTATTCATGTAAGTAGACTGAACTGTATTGTTTAGCATCTCTTTACTACTCTGTTAAATATAAGGGGGTTTAGAGAACAGTTGCTCATAAATCACAGTGAAATGTATTATAATCACCAGTTAAAACAAAAACATAGACATGAATGCAATCTTGAAGAGAGTGTGTACTTTCATCAGTATTGTCATTCTTTGATTGATTAGTTCTTTGAGAATTAGGAACCACAGTATTTCAAAATAGATTATTTCTTTGGGACATGTTAGTTTGCATAATGATAGTCGTTTTTATATAATAAAAGTTCAGAAACTGTATTGGTTTGTTGGATTTTGATGATCTGTTTATAAAATCATACTTATTACTGTTCCCAATTGTAAATATAGAGCTAGTGTATATTGCCCTGATCAGTGAGTTTCTTCAATATAATCAGTGATTTTGTATCAGCAGCAAAGAGGGACAATCTACAGAAATAACATCAGAAAAGATGATTGCATAGTCTTTATTGGTTCTTCCCAAATGCAGATGCATGTATTTACATCCGAGGCACCATTCATGTGTGGAAATGAAATACACACATTTTTGCAGAATTTAGACAAATGACATCTACAGACTAATAAACAATGTTTACAAATCTTCTGCCAAAGCAGCTCTTTACACATCAAATTTTTGTGTGATATCATATCCAACAGAATTCAGACATCAAAGTACACTTTCAAATTTGTAATCATCAGCAATATGATTGCCATTATTCACTTAGCAAAGAAGAAAGTAAAGAGAAAGAGATTTATTGTTTCTTAGATATTTGTTATATATTGCAAGGATATTCCTTTCAGTACATTATAAGGAGAGAGTGACTAATGTGTAGAGTTTTATAGTCAAGATGTTTTTGGATGTTAGTATATTCCATGTTGCTCCTGTTGTTTTGGAATCATTATTTTGGCTGACTTTGCTAACATGGTTCATTATGATACGTATTGCACTCATCAGTGGTTTATAGGTTTTGCTTGTAAAAATATGATTTATGAAGGACTGCATTAGCATTTCAGTTTATCAGTGCCACATACAGATCTGTGCAGGGATTTTAGTGCTCAGTAGCATATTGTTGATACCCTATTCCAGTCACTGAGGGATGTGTTGTGAATAAATGCAATGTAATTATTTTGAGCCATCAGTGATAGGGCCATGTCATTCAAAGTACTACCAATAGTCACAGTATTATCTCAAAAATGTTTTGTGCAAGCATCTTTTCCTTGGAATTCCCATGACAAATGAGGACGACCGTTTGGATTTCATAGAAACTTCTTCCACATCCCTGGATAGTTTCGTGCAGACTCAATGTTTCGGTCAGCTACCAGTATTCACATTTTATTGGGAACTCCCTGTACAGCAAGTGATTATTACATACACATCTTATTCAGTGTGTATTAGTGATAATGTGATACATGATTATGGCCCTATTTTTTTTTTTTAATGTAAAGGATGTGTGTCCATACATATGTGTTCATGCATGTATGTATGTGTGAATGTTTATGAGTGTGTGTGTGCGTGTTTGTGTGTTTGCTTGTTTGTTTGTTTGTTTGTTTGGAGTGGGGGATTTTCAGAAGAGGTGCAAGTTGTTTCAAAGGTGTTTTCCTTGTTTCACTAGTCAAAGAATTTACACTTTGATCAAGTTCATTTCAGATGTTTTGTTTTTGTGGTGTTTTATCTTATTTAGTGTCCTTTCTCATGTTTTGTGATGTGAAAGTTGGAAAGAAATAATGCTTTTATAACACATTTTATAAAGAGTTTATATATTTGTAAATATGTGATGTGCTTATTTCAAAGCATAGAATAAAACGGTCATTGCATAGCAATGTCATTTTTCACACAAACACCTATTGAGAACTTTCCTCATTTTTGAGTGTGCAAATGTCAATTTCAGATTTGATATTATTGTACTTGTTTGTGTGTGTGTGTTTTTTTATTTGATTGCTGCATTTTTTCGTCATTCACTGAAAATATGGTTTTAATATGTATACGCAGTGTGTGTATATAAAAATTATGTTTTCCTTACTTCTGTACTCATGTGCATACAGGTATAAGAAGTGTGCCTGCATTTGTGTATGTAGATCTGCGTGAATTCATGGTGTGTATATGTTTGTGGAAAAGTGTGTGTTTCTGTGTCGGACTTGTACTTGTAGCGGTAAGATTTGATTAGATCGACGCATTTCTAATATACACACTGTGTAACCTGATGTCACTGACCTACATGCACACAGGAATGCCCACATGCACAGTCAAGTTGATCACTCGACCAATCGATCCATAAACAAAACCAATTAATCAAATATCAGTGTAAATGAAATAGCATAATCTATACAAATAAAGCATTTTTGTTGTTATTTTAGACTGTGTCAACATGTCTCATATTTTACTCAACTTGACTGGTGCGTGCAGAGCACGGCCTCTGGATGCAGCGCCGAAGAGATTTTTCTCCTCTCCACCAGCTTCTGGGGCAAAGCTCTTTGGGTGCGCTCAGCGCGAGGAGACTAGCGCCACCTATTGACCCACAGTAAAGAATGGGTACAACAGACTTGGGGGGGGGGGGGGGGGGATCCAATACTAAAAAACAAACACCCCCCCCCCCAAAAAAAAAAACAAACAAACGAACAAACAAACAAACAAACAAACAAAAACAAAAAAAACTTAAGTTTATTTCGCTTTATAAATCCCCAATATTTATTATTTGTTTAAATGAAAAATGAAGGTTATTTATTTCCCCAAGATATGAAGGCCCTATGTGTGTGTGTATGTGTGTGTGTGTGTGTGTGTGTGTGTGTGTGTGATTTGGGATCAGTAGACGGAAAAAAAAAGAAGAAAAAGAAAACAATATTCCAGAGACATCTTCTCTAACACCACACAACTCACTATTCATGATTCTCATTACAAACTCCTCTTGTGCTGTGCAGGTTATTGAAGCTTTCGGTACAGGCAATTGGTATAATTTGTATAGTATGGTTTTTAAACAACAGGCAATAGGGGTTACAAAAGAACCTACATCTTATATGAAATGTGGAATATTGAACAAGAATAATGATAATGAAAAAAAAAAGCGTTCAACGCAGGCTCGGGCTTAGTTGAAGCGCAAAACCCAGCACCCTCATTGAAAAAACAACAACAACATAACACAAAACAAAACAAACAAAGCACATACACACGCATCACACACGTAAATCACACAAAGAATAATAATAAAAAAAAAAAGGCATACATTTTTGGTGAGGCGACTATTTATTTCTCCCCAGAATATCAGGCTGTATTAAATTTTGGTGACCGAGACCGCCATCGAGCAACACTGGCAACGACAATTCAGTTTTCCGTCTCGTTTTTCAGACCCCCGGCGATCTTTCTTGATGCTTATTCATCTACCACCTGCGAGATCACGATTGTCCATGTGTCCACCATACGCAGTACATCCACCATTCATGGTTATACCAGTAAACGTGCACATCAAAAAATGCTGTCTCACGAACACACGTTCACACAAACGCACACATTAACACGCACTCAATCACACAGACACTAACAGTGTCAATAAAAAGAAAAAGAAAAGCAAAAGCCGGCAAATGCCCTGAGAGAAAATTGCTTTTCAACACCAGGTAAGAAAATAAAAAAATGGAAAAGCAAGAATGAAAAAGGAAGCGCACACACAAAACCAAATGAGCACACAAAAATTGGTTGCACAGATTACACTCTAGGCTTTCATCGTTCGTTTTACCACCAAGATGAGATAAGCACGGTGTCTATAATATTATAGCCACTTATCGCCCATACGCCTATTTCTGTATGACTTCTTTGAAAAGATGACAGGTATCATTTTGTGCGTGCGCGTGTGTGTGTGTTTGTGTGCGTAACCACACGCATATTGCTCGAAATCCTCGAAATTATACTAATACTTTTTACCCTCATTCAAAAAGGAAGTTCAGACTCGTAAAATGGTGGATTAGGCCTGCTCGTTATTGGTTCTATATACTTCACCATTTTAGGAGAGTCTTATGATTTTATTATGTTGTTATGTTTTAAGAACTACATTAAGTCATTGAAACACGGATTAAATAAATCTCTTGATACCTGAAGGATGTTTGATTCAATTAGTGTTACGTGTACACAAAAGTAGTGTTGTTGTTTTTTTCACGTTTGACAGTCTGTACGTCAAAGACCAGAAAAATTGCAAAGTTGATAAAAACAGCATAATGAGAAAAAAATATATGATCACTCTAAATATCGTCATCTTATTCACTGCAATCACGAACAATATGGAAAAATATGTGTACATGTCACATATTATGTATAAGAGTATATGCACATTTACATATAATTATCAACTTAGTGGATTTACCTGTATAAAATTATGTAGACTTTTTGAAAGAAACTTAGTCCATATTTTATCAAGATCAAGAAATAGTAAATTTAACAAAATGATTTCATGTTTTATTCAGATATTGTATATATGATAAGTGTAAATGAGAGCATCTTATGCTTCTGCTCCTTTGCTTCAGATCATAACAGATATTATAAACTTTATAAACAACATTTTTTAATGCTTCTGCATCGGGAAAAGCCCCATTGATGACGACGTTGAAAGAAAATAAACAAAATGCCAAGTGAAATACACAAAAATCTACTCTGTTTAGTTCACAAATTATCTAAGAATTCAAGTGCGATGTCATCATCAAAACAAGTGGAGAATAATTGTCTAGACTAACTGTGGAATGTGAATACAAATCAACGAAATTAAGCACAGTTTTACATTGACAGTACTTTACGTTTTCTTAAATAGATAATCACTGTTTCTATATATATGTTTCTCTGCTGCAAGTGTTATCATCGTGAAAATGCTGAGAAACATCAATCACATGTGATCATACAGCAAACATCGTCTTTCCTGCAAACAAAGTGTTCCTTACTACATCTAAGTCTATGTCAAGTTCACATAAGTATTGCCTACTTCAAGAATTGAGGTCCTTTATTCGTTAGGGATTACTATACCTTCCTAGGAATTGAACCATTTTTGTTTAATGTGTGCACCATTAAGCATTCAAAATATTCTTACTGTGACTTATACGAGTAATAGTTTCTTATAACCATGTCCTTAGAACATCGTTGTATCGTTACATGTGATAATATTTCGGGGTTTCACTCTCTCTCTCTCTAAATTATATATATAAAGTATATATATATATTATATATATATATATATTATATATATATATATATATATATATATATATATATATATATATATATATATATACATATATATATATAATATGTCGTTTTCTTTGTATGATTATCGTTTTCTGATTTTTTATCACTACCATTGTTAAATCTGTATCATCATCATATCATTATCTTAATCACAAAGTTCTGTCTTTGTCAAAATCAGCATTAGCATTATCTTTATCATTATCATAAGCATGAACATAATCATTATCATTGTTCTAATTATAATTACCTCAGATACAGCTATCATCATTACCACTTTCCATTCCATCATTATAATAGAACTACTAGCAATCTCGAACTTTCAATTATAGCCAGCATATAACAACATTGCAAACACAAACATCGATAGACAGACCTGTCAGTGATGAGATGCTATTTCTAGTTTACTTGATTTCTCTTTATATCAATGCGCCACGTCTCATATCTTAACAACTTTGGTAATACACACTCTTTCGCAAGTAATTACAGTCGCTTACATGCACCACCACGGCGTTTCAGCTTAGCAACGGGGCATTTTGCCCTTTTTGCGCCATAATCAATCTTCAACTGCTTCCTCTCACACCACAAATATTATTTCCGTTGCCTGGTGCGGGTCGGGCTCGTCTGGGAGAAAACCCACCTGCCTCTTCTCTGTGTCACCATGACAACAACTCACAAACTGCTCTGACTATGTGGAGACACAAACTGAGGATTCTCCCCCTCCCCCGGATAACAATGAGTTTGGATTGGATTACAGCCAAAACCAGCGGCTATACACAAGTCGACACTACCGAGAATCGGCAAAGTCCAAGTTAACCGTACATGTACTTCGAAGATAGCCACGGTCAAAGGAGACAGTTGCGTTTTCCGCCGAGAAATACAAGAACATACGTCACCCTTTGGCCCCCTGGGTAAAGCGCCAAGCACGCTCTGAGGTAAATCAATATCGTCTGTTTGCCGGCTCTGGGGAATTTAAGAAATGGACGCAGAGCTATTGAAACGACAACCGTCATTATAGCCTGTCTAACTATGTCCTTGTATAGCAAATTAAGAAACCTTGATGAGAGGAGAAAAGGGAAATGGAAGCTTCGTTTGGAAGGAAATCAAAACAGAAATATTCCTTGGTCTTAAACCTCTGGACATATACACGCACAAACACACACACAACTATATATATATATATATATATTTATATATATATATTTTTTTACTAACCGAGTGACATAAGACATAATTATACATCAAGCTGTTTATAGATAAGTTATATTGTAAACTATCCCCTCCTTCAATAAACTCACAAGCAAACAAAGCATGATTGTGTTTTGTTTTTTTTCGAAATACATAAGAAGAAGTGACTTAGCACGATAAACGTACATTATCATCAAAACTATAAATATTTGCTTTATCTCTTCTGTATAACAATAACTCTTGATTACGTACAGACATAGTATATAGGCCTCCATGTGTCTTAAGAATTATGATCGTATGAGGTTACATTACCCTCATTGATACAAACAAATAGCACACACACAGATGCAGTTTACACAATTACACACACATACGCGCACACAGACACACAGACACACACACACACACACACATATATATATATATATATATATATATTTATTTATATATATATATATATATACATATACACACAATTCTATATGGGTGTGTGTCTGTGTGTATGTTTGTGTGTACCATTGCTAGAGCGAGAAACGATCTGTTGATACGTGCGATATTCAGCTTTATTGAAATGTTCGATCTTATGTGTTTGCTAGAGAGAATTTCGCATTCAAGCTATGAGGTCATGGTCACATGTGGTAGGTTCTCACAAATACGTTAAATGCGCTAAATTTACCATAGAGACTAGCACATTTCATGCGATTTGGTTCAAACGCCATCTACTAGTACACAAGTTCACAATGCATGTGCTTGGTTGATTTGAAAATCCATCCAAATTTTCCTTCGCAGGGCATTTCGACTATGTTCCCTAAGATATGGATGAAACAGAGGGTGACATTATTCCGTATAGAGGCAAGGTAGAACAATTCAAAATCCAAATCTAGATGTGTATAATATTTTGCATGTGAATTTATTATGATTCACTACATGTATAATGTCAATATTCTCTAACTGATAACTAAAACAATTTATGGTGCAGCAATGGTATGCAATAAAAATGACATTCAGCCCATTGATTCTTCACTTAAAATGTGGAAATTATTTCAGAAATGTAAAATCGAAATCGAAAAGTTGAACTTTAAAAAAAAATGCAAAATAAGATTTTACAGTTAAAATCGCAAATTCTCAATTGTAAATCATAACATAACATATTCTGAAAAGCGCAGAGTCAATACTGCAGTGTACACTTGGCATCTTTTCATGGTCAATTTCTGCACGATCAGCATGCTTATGATATATGGAGTGCATGCTAAGTGTCACCCCCTTTAAGTCTGTTGACAAAATGTCCCAATAACCGGCGCCCTCACTCGCATCTGACACGTAGCTACCTGTGTTCCATTTTGCATGAATGGGCGTCTCTTTTGCAGAGCGCGCCACGGGAAAGAAGGGCTGCAGGTGGCTTGAGCGATCCGTCGGTGACAATTCTGATGTGTCTTGTTTTTCATCCTCTCCCGTGTATCTCCTCTCGTTTCTACGGAGATATTGGATCTTCCCAGGCGCATTATTTCGGATAGGATGCAGTCGGGTCGTCACTGTTGATTCGTCAAGATCTGCCTGTGCCGCATTCCGGCATCTTTGGGGGATTTATTCGGAATGCCATCAATTTCCTCTTAACATTTATGAGGGCATCTTCAGGTTCTAACATTTTAGTTATAGTGCAGCGTCTTTGAGGAAAAAAAAGAAGAAGAAATGTTTTGATATTGAAATTTTTTTTGGCGCCAACACACTAAATCATGTATCTTGACGACAAGGACCTTCCGAAACAGATTGAAAATGGGTCGCAGTGGTGGAATGTTGGACTTTTGACACTCATTTTCTGATTTACGAGTCGTCTGGAAAATAGAATGATGGATACAGCTTCCCAGGACGACGGGACGGTTTTCTCCAGAGCGACGACTCTTCACGATATAAAAGTAAGGAATGTGTTACGTTATTTTTCAGTAGCATACACTTTTAACTATTTTCATCCCACCTTGCAATCATCAATGATATTGCATCTATTCTATTCTTTCGGGATTATATCGTATCATATCTATTGCACTGTTTCATATCAAAACATTTCCCCTCTCTTTCTTTGCACACACTTGAAGCAAACTTGAAACAAATTCCACTGTGACTGGAGGGAGAATCAAACATTCATGTTGCAACATTATTCTAGTCTCATAGGGCATATAATCATAACTCCTCTCTTTTGGTCTGAAGAAATGTGATCATCAGCAACTCTCTACATGACAATTATGTAAATAAATTCAAAACTGCTCCCTTCAAATGCATAATCTTTACATACATTTACGTAGAACACTATGTCTTGTATATCATCATGCCACATTAATTTTTCGTAATAAGTATTATAACTATATTGAGTTCATTAAATCACAACTATGCAGAGACGTAAAAGTAGTCGTGTCTTTGCGATAGATATGATATCAATATTATTAAAGTCATTATTGTCATATAAATCTAACTTTAATGACACTATTGAATCACTAGCGAATTACGAATATCAAATTGCAACTACTAATCATGAAAATATTTCAATCATATGAGTGTTGTCGTTTTCGTTAAGAAGACGCCACTCTCTTCCTTATTTTTTCCACTTAACCCCAGATTGGATATAATGTCCATAGCAGGAAGAGTGGAAGGGCACAAGCCTCATTAGGGGGAAACTATAGGAACTAATGACTTTACAATGCAGATGGCTGACGCTTCTAGGTTCCCTTTTATTGAAAAAAAAAATTATATGATAGCAACTCTTGCTGGAATGGCAGTTGTCATGGTAATGACAAGAATCCAGCGTCCTGATTGGCATGTTGACATGGGAAGTCGACGTTCCAGCAAGAGTGAAATGAAATGAAATGGGGCCTGCTGTCTACCTGAGATATCAACATGTTCCATTCTCGATCTGTAAAGTACTGTGACGTCATCACGATAAAGTTGAAATTATGATAACATGATTTGGGTTCTGTGAAAGTTTTTTTTTTGTTGGTTTGTTTATTTTTTCAAAGAAAATAGAGCGCTCGAAAAAAAGTTTGTGAGAGTGCTGTAATTTCTTCTTTGTCAATCATGTCGTGGATTACGATCAACAAAATCAATTTGTGCTGCAAGATATGGAGTGTTTTGTATGTTACAGTAAGCTTTATATCTAAGGTGATACGTCTATGATATTCGTCTGCTGATTACATAATATTTCATAATATGTTATTCATGTGTTATATGGGGGAAATGGGCTATTAAAGATGAAGTCCTATCCTATCTCCGAAAATACAACACACTGGCTTTCACACTTTTTCCTTTCGATATCTCCACAATGTATATCTAATTATAGACTATGCATGACACAAATATATTCTTACTATGTGCATAAAATGTAACTTAACTTGCAAACCTTACATTCTATCAGCGAAGAAACAACACAATGCGTAAACATTGATAACATAAAAGCAAAACATAGGCGCACTAAACAGAAGCAAGTGAGAGGATAGAGGCATTTTTACTCACGAAACTTTCTAATAAGATGTAATGGGAAACAAGTTTTAAAAGTTTAAAACTGAAAAAATGTTAATATAATTCTTGGAGGCAGATGATGGAATTGTCAGTGATGATGATAACGATATTTGTGATCATTATGAAAACGATTGAAGAGAGTGATTAACATTTCTTTGATCAACACAATTGTGAAAAGTTGAATTATAATGATGCCTCTTTGATTATCATGACAAGCATAGTATCATAATGACCGCAAACGTCAAAGCCAAATTATATTCCGGATGTAGCATGATTGCACAAAGCATCATCAAACGCAAAGCATGCATACATGCAGGACAAAACAAGGAGAAAAGGATGCTAGCAACTTACGCCCTGTGCGCGCAATCACCTCTCCATGGGTGCACCTGTTCAGGAAATGGTGGCATCTCCGTGCCGAGCGAGTGCCATTAGGCCGATGGCAGTATATCATGTGACACGCCATAATGGGTGAGGCCCTTTACTCAGGATATACCCATCCCCCCTTGTCATGAGTTGATATTCGTTCAAATGGGAGGGTAGCTGCTTTTTAAATCTTACAGAATACATCACACCCCCTTTCAGCGATTATCACCACCCATGTGTGGTACACCGGCCAGTGGCGTCATTTAATGTTTTCTTGTGAGAATATGATTATTATTATGAGTAATTCCATTCAGAACCATACAGACCTACAGAATTAGGTGGCATATATTTATACGTTATTGAAAAACAAAACTAAAATAAAAATACAGAAGAGTTTTACTTAGGCATTAAGTCATGTCAAACTAGTTGCATCAAACACAAAGAAATACTCGAGATATTAGACATTCGGCAGTAGATTATGACAAAAGGCTGCGTTGATGAAAAAAGGTGAAGTCAAATCGTGTAGACTGATATCACTGGAAACGTTTCTCAAAGAGTTTTTATTGTGTGAGCCGTTGCACTAACTGAAGTAAGTTGATTATAAACTTTAAAGAAGAAAACGTATACTTTAACGAACATCACGTGTTTTAAGCTGATGATTAAAATATAATTCAATTCATTTCAATTTAAATGAAATTTTATATCCAATAACACTTTTTTCCCCCACTAAGCACGGTTAACATCATAACTCAAGATTAAATGAAGTGCCAGCTTTGGTCGATGAACAACTGAAAAGAAATGTTTGCCATGATAATCATTCGAACGTTAAGGATGACTTCATGACATTGTGTACTCCTTGGCAACGGCAAAGCTTGCCTGGGGTTCCTTCAGGGTGCCCCACGTATAGCAATTCTGACCATGATAGAATAAATATTGAACAAAATACCTGATAAGAATCGATCCTTCCGATTTGGCATTGGGTCAAACAAAGCAAAGGATTTTGAAGGATTCTATTACTCTGGTTATTCCTTTATGAAGCTGCTGACGTTTGCAACTAAAACAGGTGTTTTTGTGACTTGTGCCACCGTGTTTCATGTCATGTATCTTTTAGACGTGGATGTGGGGTAGAGACAAATTTAGCTACAAATGTAAAGGACGAACGGTAATTATTTTTTTCATCGTTCGCGTTGGATTTGTAATAATATGCTGTCTCTACGCTTTGCAGTCCACCTGTCGGTGAGGGATTGTATACGGCTTATACCATCTGCATCGATCTAAAATAAGATTCAGTCAAGTGTGGCCCTTATGGTAACGCGTTCTCCCCCGTCATTCACCGTCATTGATAGAAGATGCCCATTCAAGCGGTATCGATGCTTGTATATGCATTTCGTTGGAATATCTGTTTCGCGGTTGTCCATTATGGAAGGGATATACCATCATAATGTAATATTACAGTTCATACAGCGATAGAGTTAATAATCAATACAGTATACCCCCAAGCTCAGATACGTATGTCCCCCATGGAACCTTAATTTTATAGTATATTAGCTGTCCTTGATAAGAGATATATAGCTAGCATACGCCAGTATAGGCCTACGTATAATACAATTAGAATGTTCCCTGTACACAGTACATTTCGCACGAACATTTCCGGTGAGATTAAGCTAAAATTAATGATAGCAATAACGTTGAGTGTACTGCACCCTAGACAAAATAAAATAACCACTGTTATATACTTAGCCCTACTACGTTATTTATACAAATATAAAAATGCCACTTTCTTCCTATGACTTCATCGCGTATAAAAGACATTGTGGCGTTTCTGCCTTGTAACACAAACTTGAACCGTTTAATGAATAACATCAGTTTGCTATCCTTTGGCATCATAGCTACTCTTTAGACTGAAGGTACATGTGCTGTTAAAGTCATTATCCATTATCATTTTCTTTAACGAGCTCCAAACTAAGTTGCTCTTCAAAGCAAGATGTGTGAATATTGCACCATTTTCCAAATATGCCACATCACAGTGTGTATCACTTACATTCGAACTTCATGCAAAGACAGTGGAACCTTTAAGGGCCTAATATTTATCAAGTTTCACAATTAGAGTAATGAATAATCTTCCGCAGTTTGTTTAAAGTAACTCGCAACAGTTTTGTTGTGAAACGCAACATAGGGGTCTGACAATGATTAACGGTTACCCCGAAGGTTTGACTATTTTAACCTTGAGTAATCTTTTATCTATCACATTGCAATACAATTTTGAGATTCATGACAAATTATCTGCTTAAAATAATGTCATCTAATAAATTTCGCAATTACAAATAGCTCTCGGCGAAATTGCTCAGTGTCCTCCAGTAGATCCAACAATTTTCTCGTATGCAAATTCATATTCCCTAAGTGCAAAGCCAGTCCATAATCTAGGTGACTTTCACTTATGCTTATAATAAAGAAGAAGAAGAAGAAGAGGAAGAAGAAACACGCAAAGAAACAGGACCTTCATGCAAGTCTACATGATATATCGTGTTACAATAAAGTCAAAAAGAGTAGAATACTTACTCCGTATCAAATTATTGATGAGTTGTAAAAACTGAGCAATTATGACTTTCAAAGAAAAGAGTTTGTAACTCAAAGGGAGAGTTTTGAGGTAATCGGATCATTTCGTCATCCGATTTACATATTGGGTTGGTTCAATGACATTTATATCCAGCAAATATAATATGTAATATAAGTACAAGTAACATGCGATCGATTCGAAAATACTATGGACACATCTCTAGAAGCACCAAAACTTGTGATGAGTATAATGTCCTCAACATAAATGATATGACATCTAATGATATGTAGTATCATGGTAAATAGAACTGAAAACCGAAGGTAAGGACAAAGAGAAAGACAGAGACATATTATATAGACAATAACAGAAACAAAAATAGGGACATACGAACACGAACATTGACAGGGGCATCAACTTTGACTATATATAACAATAATAAACGGGACGTGAAACCCATCAAATGTTTAATCAGGGATTGTCGAGGGTATATGGCGAATGGAATCTTGAGATAATATAGAGAATAGACCTTGAGACCTTTATGAAAAGAGTTTTTACTCTAGAATTCTGTAACTGTCCGCTTTATGACGGATTTTGGTGAAGCTTTCACGGAATCTGTTGCATTGATTTTATCCTGATTCAGAGTTGATCTGAACCTCCTGTGATACTTCACGTTAAATTCAAATGGTAAATATATATATATATATATATTAGTTACGTGCAAAATGTTGCATTGAAGAAAATTGCTTGAAAACATAAATCATCAACTTAACGAAATCAAAGAAATCGAAAATATGATTTGAATAAGGAGGATGACAATGACATAAAAAAAATATGCCTCACGTGAATATACTGTGGTAATATTGGAACCGTAACCACTTTAAAAAATGGGAGTTCATCTCGAAATTCACGCCGTCAGAAAAAAGATAATGAGGGACATTAGTGATCAACGTCACGAGCTAATGGACAATCAAGCATATGAAGTATCATTACGATTATAGCGTCCATTAACCAATCTTGACGTCACATCAGTGTTGGTACTGCGAAAATAAATTGGAAAGATTAGTCATTGTGGGCGATTTTAATTCCCAATATGACATGGCGTATTATGCCTCGCAAAAGTGTCCTTAATCTGCGTTCTAATTGCTCCGTGTGTATGTGTTTTGTCGTTTTTTCCTCACCTAGGAGACGCTGCGGGCAAAGCCCTCGATACTTCGCGTGGAGTTCGAGCACTGCGCGTGCGTCAACGAGGATGCAATCAGGGATTTGGTCGCCATTCTCAACCCGCGGTTAATGAGTCTTCGCGTGACGAGTATCCCGGAGTTTACAAACAATGCGGTGGCAATCCTCTCCGAACGGTGCCGTGATTTGCAGCACGTTCGTTTCGAGTCGTGTCCGAGACTCGACCGCACGGCCTTGGTTCTTCTAGGTACCAACTGCAAGAACCTTAAATCGGTGACCTTCGCCAGGGGAGATGGTGTCGAGTGGAAATTGGTAGACAATGCCGTGGACGCCTTGACCGAGCACTGCAAAGCTGATCTTGAGGTGGCAAGTTTCATCAGTTTCGCGCGAATAACGGACAACGGACTTCGGTCCCTGAGCAAACAGTACTGCGCGAGTTTAAACACGGTCAATTTCAGCGAATGTGAGGCTATTAGCGATGATGGCCTTTATGCGCTCGCCGCTAATTGTACAAAACTAAAACACTTAGCCTTAAACAGGACTAGTATTTCCGACAAAGGTTTGGCGTATCTGGCGGAAAAACGGCGAGATTTGCTTGGCTTGGAGGTAGGACATTGCATTCGCGTTACAGATGTAGGAATCCGTAGTCTGGCTCGCTTCTGCCTCTCTCTGGAATCAATTAACGTGGAACATTGCCTGCAAATTACTGATGAGGCGCTAACGGCTCTCGCTAACGGCTGTTTCCAGCTCCAAACTCTTAACTTCAGTCGCACGGGCCTGACTTGCGTGCCCAGCTCCATCATCAGCCTCGGTAAGCTCAGGAAAATCGAAGTCCACATGTGCAAGGAGTTGAGTTCGCCGCCGCAGGAGATCATCGAACGCGAGGTCGATGGATTGGTGGATTACTTCTGTGAGAGGAATCTCGGCTATCGTCTGCGGATGATGGTGTTCGGGCCAGGCGCCGGCGGGAAGAGCAGCCTGGTGAAATCCATGTGCTCGGGCGTGGCCCAGAGGGTGGACACACCCACCGATGGGATGGAGACGACAATCTGGTGGCCGTTCCGGGGAACAAGCAATGGTAAACTACAGAGCATTCAAGATTGTACCGTCCTATCAAGTTTACATTGTTATTTGCCATATCAGCTTTTGATGTTGCTGCTTCGATTATCATCAGTGTTATCACTATTTCCATTATCACATAACACTGCTGTTACCAATGCCTCAACATTTTCTTATTTTTTTTTTTTTCGGTCAAACTTCTTTATCATTGACAGCAATAGTATTCAATTTTAAGACATCATATCCTTCACTGCAAAAAGTCCGGTGTCAAATATGAAACACCGAGCTGGTGTTAAATTTCAGGTGCTCATTTTTGGTGTTAGATTAACACCTCCGGGTGTCATTTCAAATCTAAAATTATTTTTTTTTTGATAGTTTCTTACTTACTGTTCTTCTTATTGATTTTGAACTTCAACAAGACGATCGAAATATTTTCCGATAAGGTACTTGATTTTTGAAAAAAGATGTGAACACATTTACACCACAGTAACACCGGTTGGTGTGGCCTCCTATTGAAGCTGGATGGTTTTATACCATTGGCATTCACACAATATCAAATCAACACCATGCGGTGTCATTTTTGAATTAAAACCAGCGCAGTGTCAAAAATATCACCAGCTACAGTGTCAAATTAACACCACAAAGTGCCAGGTGAACACTTTTCAACACCATCACGACATACTTTCTACACCTGTGGGTGTGGTCCTCTATTGACACTTGATCGATGTTAGATTTGACACTCATGGCGTTAGATCTAACACCGATGTTCTTGCAGTGTTTTCTCTATCGTCCCATTCACCTTGGTCTACCGTAGACATAGATGTATCAAAGCTCCGAAGTGAACACATAGTCGCTTAGTACATGATTGATATACTGATTCGTTTATCGTATCAGTGAGATAGTTATAAAACCCAACTCATCGTCATTTTTTCTATAATCATTACTGGTTCCTGTCAACGTAAATGTTACTATTGTCAGTCAGCCTCTTGTGATGATTCATTTCAACTTGCTACTGTAGTGCATATGTATTTCATGCTTTTACACATCCACTTCTAAACATACGCGAACAACTGCAGTGAACACAGTTAGTTTTACTACATTGTCTCGTGTAATCGTGAGCACACCAGCGTTCTATTTTTTTTAATTTCGCCATTCTGTAAAGTTGTAAACGCCGCACCCACCATTAAACACAGTATCACATATACGGCACACTTAATACACACATAATTATTATACACATTTATGACAGCATCACACAGTATACATCCACAATTGCAATATCTCGTTCCATGTATAGAGTTAATTGACTTTAATACAACACGGTAAACGAGGTCACGCACGCCTTTTAGTATTTAAGAAATGATGACAGCATTGACACAATTTCCTTCACTATTCGAGAAGGCGGGTGAGGTGGGACAATGTTTACCTACAATCGATTCTGAGCGATGTCTTTTAATTAAGCGCAGGAGAGGGGAGAAGTGTCCGCTGTCCTTAGATCGCCGCCGGCAACGGGCATTATGAGAGTCGCTCCCATGAATCGATCTAGTCTGAAATGCGCCATTTCTTAAACGATGCCTTCAACGTCCCCTCTTCAGGTGTCTTGGTCAAATACGCTTGACTTATGATATTTCAACAAAACTTATATGATTACAAGGCAAAACGTGAGACACTCAAGAGCACTTAAAAGTTTTGATAAAATGATGTCTTTTTGGAAATGAATGCAATGAATATTCGTTTTGTCTCAACACAAATTACAATCATATATAAAATCATATCCTATACATTATAAATGTATTCATGCACATACATACTATCTATCTTTAAACATCTATTTATCTTTATATGTTTATTGATTTATCTATTTATATATTCATTCAATTATCAATTTGTTAATTCATTGATTTGTTCATAGCACATGTAGCTCTTTAAAGTGCTTATTATTGAGTGCTTGTGTACGTAAAACGTGTTTGTGTATGATTGTTATAATGAAATGTGTGTGCAACAGTTTTGTGGTAAATGCGTAGATAGAGGCTTATCAGGCAATTTTCATGAAGCATATTGCTTCTTGTTTTGCCATTTGTGGAACAAATGATATATCTTTCTCTCACTTTCTTCCTAAGACACCTTGCTGGATCGCAAGCTGACGGCTGGGGAAAGAAGTCTAGCGGTGGAAGTGTGGGACCTCTCTGGGAGACCGGTAAATATCAACTAAATTGTGTTAATTTAAACATTTTTAAACGCCCATATGTTCATGCATACACATAACACACACTCAGACACACACACATACACACACACACACACACACACACATATATACATGCATATCTACTTGGTATAATCATATTTGTTAGTGTGTATTTACAGCACTCCACGATCAGCGTACGACTATTTTCAAGTTACTCAATACACCGTCAAAAAAAAAGCATGGTTATCAACCGATCGTTGTACATCATAACACGTAATTGGTACGCATTTGTTTCCCCTATTTGGTTGCGATTGAACGGGATTATTAAACGGAGATAAAACATCTTTATTTGGAAGTGATTTCATTTCTCCAAAGATTGAAGCAACCATTCGTTTACATTAACATGAATCTCACCCCCCTTGAATAAACAACCTCATTCAAAATGAACTTTTCTACGATGATTATTCCGTCTCGGGTTTGCTTTCTTGAAAGTTCTAGAGAGGTTCAAATACTAACAACTTGGTTGAAAAGATACTTTTAATAAGTTTAATGTTGATGTAAAACAAACTAAATGCAAGAAGTAGAGTCTCAAATGTCTTTTTACCAATTGCCATTTGCAGGGGCGGATCCAGGAATTAAAAGAGGGGGCGCCTTTACAAAATTAAAGGGGGTGCACGCACCCTCCCCCATTTTTTCTTGTTATTTCTTTTGTTTTAACAAAAAAAAAAAGATAAAGGGGCGCGCGCCCTGTGCCCTCCCCCCCATACGCCACTGATTTGGTTTGACCTTATCATCGAAAATTATGGCGATACTCCAGTGTACATCATTATTAAAAACAAACGGGAATAATGACGTCTGAAACAGTTTGAAATCCTCATTGCTAGAGATGGTCTTTTTATTTTCCCTCCCATCTTGATGCGATGATAAAAAAGGCCCTCGAATCCATCAATAGAGCAGGTAGTCTCTCAGCTTGTAGAAGGAGAGTAATCATTTCTGATTAAAAACTGAGAAGCTCTAGACATTCCCTTGTTATAAGGCAAGACAAGATAAGATCGTAAAAGGACCTTTTTCTTCCTCCTGATACGGAAGAGGAGGGCAAAGATTTTATCAGTGTTCGGGCGAGCAGCAGCAGAATGAGAAATTGCAGAAGATAAGAGAAATACTAGTATACACACGTGCAACAATCAGTGAGAAAAGAAAATAAATCAGTATGCCTTGACATGGTTTCATTCATGAGATGTACATTCAGCTTGGGGTGATTTTACTAATACAGCAGAGAGCACAATGCTGTGAAAACAGACAAAGAAGTGGCTGGAAATGAAATCCTGTTTTATGTGACTCCAAAAGAAAAGTATCTTTATCAAAGTGTGTATAATTCATTGTTAAAATCAAGCCTTTAGGTCATCGTATAATGTAACAAAAAGCTTTTCACAGGAAATGAGACTAAAGATTAGATATAAATGTCACCTGTGGTAGAAAATATTAATATATATTTTAGGAGTGTTCAAAAGATTGAAAACGATTTCTTTGTTCTTCCGATCTTCATTTCGTGTTTAATAACATCTTGTTGGAGCGAGTCTTGACAAGAAATTTTAACTCGTTACATACGTAAAGAAAATACGATATTTTTTCTCCGACAGCTCAGCAGAGAAGGCTCAAGATTAAATAATGGCTGTAATATATATAATTAATAGAGACTGTACAGTTCTGGTTGAGGTGAGGATTTAGCTTTTAACATTTTGCGAGATATTCAGAAACCACTCTATGAGATGTCAAAGAGCATGCAATTCTAAGGGGAATCAAAAGTTTATTTGATGAAAATCAGTTTTGAAATGGTTGAGGTATCCACAAACAAGGTGAAACAAAGAGATCCTAATGAAATCGTGGCCTGTCGCCTTTTACTATTATCACTTTTTGGATATCTCAGTAATATGAAAACCAATTTTCGTCAAATAAACATTGAACCCTTCTTAAAATTACTTGCTCTTTCATATTTCATAAGAGGTTTCTCATCATCTCACTTAGGAATGTTATAAACCTCAATCCTCACCTCAACTAGTACTGTACAGTCCCCTTAAGGCATCAACAAGCTTAGAATTTTTTTTTCTTGCATCCCTAACTTACCTGTTGAGTGGGAAAATGTTACTAGTACTTTTATTTCCAGAGACTCCTTTTTTGGGAAAATGTATTTCTCCTTGAAAGAGAGAATTGGTGTCGGGTGATTCAGATATCAATTTTGTATGCAAAAGCATGTATAAATGGTCTCTCTCTATATATGCATATAAAAGTGTTCAACAGTACATAAGGAGCTCATTTAGTACATCATTTTGATGTGCTGGGAAGTGTGATCATGTTGATTCAAAAGTGACTTAGCTCAACAGCTGAAAAGTTTCGGCCGAAGAATAATCAGCAACTTTATAATCATATATACTCTATGATGTACACTGTTTTATAGTGCTGCATATACATACATAATTATACACACACATATAGCCCAGACATGCTAATACATGCAGTAGTAGTCTTGTCCCGGGAATAAATTGTTTGAACTTTCCCCATTTTCAATGTACGTTAAAACCTGATACACACATACACACACACACACACACACACACACACACACACATACACACATCAACATGTAAATAAAATGATAAATGGCATAAATCATACTGTAACACAATGGCAATGATCGGTCTCAGTGTTTTAAGCAAGCACCTAAACTATGGAAACAACAATAGCAACATGTTCAGGGCGGTGTGCATGGTCCTAATTATGACGAATTTCGGAAAGTGCGTCATTCGAATTTTTTTATATAGTCGATACCACGTGTAGTATGTTTGAACTTTCATCAGGGATATTCTTGGCGCCACTCCCAAATTGATTCCTTGTTTTTCTTCTACCGTAACCTAGCTCGCCGATTACAGGGTGTTAAGCAAATGACCTTTCTTTCCTTGAAAGCCTACGTTAAAAGACAGTGATGTACTCGTTCCCCTTCGATGACACCGCATCGATGTGGGTTTTATCGTAAAACGTCAACTGATATTATGATATGTGGAGTATATAGGTTTCCTCCAGTTTTAACAATGTTTATAAGAGAAGAGTGAAAATGGACACTATTCTTGCTGTAGAGATCAAATAAATGTTCAATTTCTTTAGAACAAGGAGTAAACTAAATTGGATGCTAAGGAAAAAAGAACAAAAAACAAAAACGAAGAATCATTTCCAGTCTTTCAGAAAATAGCTTCTGTAAAACCGGCAGACATACTATTCGTTTTAATGGCAACAATCCAACGACAAACAATAAAGTAACCGGCTTGAAGAAAGAAAGCCTTTTATGGGTTTTTTTGTTTTGTTTTAAAGAATACACCCATGATTATTTCCTATCTAACATCAGGGCAACGGTATCTCAATTAATTTAGTTTTTGTCAATATAGATATGAATACATGCTTGTTCGTTGTTCCGAAGGTAAAAGATCATTTGATTTGTTGAGGAAAGACTAATCTAACCATTCATAGGGTTAGATATAGATAAGGGCGTCAAGTTGCCACTAAACCCATAGTGTTTGAGACAACTTAAAGCCCTTCCCATTCTCAACAGACTTATGCATCATGACTGTACAATATATGCATAACATAGAAATATTTACCGACCTGTAGTACTTCAGGTGGATATTAGCGTACATTCTATGTATGATTTATTGCGTCATTCGCCTTTGTTTACATCCATGTACACGCCCACTATACAACACAACAACACCCAGGACCAGACCAATTAAACTCCGAGTGGCTTCCGTAACGTAGCAACTACCCATTAAGTCAGTGTCGTCTGTTTGCTATTTGGAATATGGCTTAACCACAACCACTATCTTACTGATAAACCAACCAATGAAGTATACGTTGGACGTGCTCATTCACAACTGATCATAGCAAAAACCCTCAATCAAGTCTTCGATTTGCGTCAAGTGACATGTAATATTGTTCTTTTTGTTATTCGCGTAAGGGTATGATTAAATGACGTTGTCATCCTTCAAAAATAAAGAAAATGGAGGTAAACTTAACATCGATACGCACGTTACCATGGACAGATATTTTCCTTTAATCTGCTGACACGTGGTAGAATCTAAGCCTCCCGGAGTTTCCCTTTACGGGAAATTTCAAGGATACACGTCTTCTTATACGCTTCGGCGATAAATCCGTCTACGGTAAAGTGTTTGCCAACATTTTGGATAGACCGACCGTTCAGCACATTCAACACGTCATTGATACCCCCTGAACAAATAGTGACATATCTTGGACTCAGTTGCCACGCTTCTTATCCGTTCCGATGGGATGAAATCAGAGATGGTGCAGCATTTTTTTTTTCTGGCATACAAAATGTCCCTGTGAATAAGTCACTTCGTATAAACCGAATGCTGCTGCACCTCCCATGAAGAATATCTGGGAAATACTTTGAAGGTTTATTTCAAGCGTATGAAGCGGAATGGTATTGAATGGTAATGCAACAGGATATAGAAGCATATGGATATTTCGTTTGAAAAAAATATGATTCTTATTTTGATGTCGATGTAATGATATTGTCTAGTATCAAAAATAAAAAAAAGTGGAAAAGGATGGTAAAGCGCAGGAAAGAAATAGACTTTATTCTGTCGATTTTATTCGAATGATGTCATCATTACAGACATCACCGTTTTCGGTGTGTTCATTGCGTTGCGACCTTTTTCAGGTCTGACACATTGTCTGACACTTCTTGTCTTGATGCAAAGAAGTTATCTACGTGGAATTCGCTTACTTTCATGTTAACAAGTAATCGCAAGGAAAACAGTGGAACATCAATTCGAAGGTTTTCGCTTATAGCTGCTTCTATGTCCGTTTTCTCATCATCCGTCTCCGTATATTAAGATTCTGTCAACTTGCTTTGGTGAGAGTGGAATAACATTGTTACGAGATAGCAAGGAGCCGGAACACAGAGCAGAATACTTGTCTGTAATATTCGTGTTTATGACGTGCAATGAATGACTAAGGTTACCATGGTTACATGACCTTCGGAAGATGAAATAACATTATTAGAATAGGGTGTGGCACCTTAGGTTGATTATATCGATAATACATCTTTCAAGCAATTCTCTTTTTGTGAAAAAGGAGTGTGTCTAAAATGTATCGATAGAAATCAACAAACATTTTATTCCGTCCTTGAAGCTGTTCTGATATTGTGTACTTTTACTCTTTAAGGTATCACTTTTTGCTCATTGTTATTCAACTATTTTTTCTCTGTGTGTTTGTTTGTGTGTGTCTGTCTCTATCTCCGTCTATCACTCTTCTTCTCCCGCTCTATCCTTCTACCAAATAGGTTTGTCAAAGATGCCTTCACATGTTCATCACCCCGGCAACCCTTCCACTTCTCGTCTTCAACCTGGCTGACTCGGAGAGTTGTGACGCTGTCGTGCAGTACGCAGACTTCATTCATAGCAGGGTGAGTTCGATTTTCCTTCCTTCTCTTCTTTTCCTTTTTCCCCTTGCTCGTGATTCGATGTCGATCGTTGAATCGTAGTCATCACGCGCCAATTAATTTTGAGCGGGCAACTGAGGCGCTGTAAACAAAGTGCGGACGAAGATGCAATCTGACCGTCAAACGTTTCCGTGGGAAGTTCATTCAGCCCTCCTCCTCGATTTGGATAGGAATGCACCTGCCACGTCAGTGTGGTGCCAAACAGGAGGGAGAGAATGTTGAAAATGTTTTACCGAGGCAACACCATCGTTAAGCGAATAGCAGATTAATCTCACGAAAGATGTACTTTCTTGGGATTTCCCCCTGCGATATTGCAATAACAATAAACTGAACCCCATAACTCATGCTGCAGCTTTCTAAAGATTAAATTAAAAATCTTCACGTGAAGTTCAGTTCATTTTCACAAATAGAGTACAATCGAAGCAGCAGTATGACGATAACTTAATTGAAATGGGACAGAAAAAAAGAGAGAAAGAAAGCAAATTTGATCATTTGATTATAATTCCTTAAAAGAGTAGTGATGAAAACAAGAGATTATACAAATTTCATTTATACAGAGGGAGATGAATAAAATATTGAAGAAAACTCATACCCCAAGAATAGTGATGCTGGAAATAGTCACATACCCCAATTAGATGAAGTGATTATATCATATTATGGTCTCATGTGTCTCTCCCACAAGTCTTCACTAACTATCCTAATTTTGACGGGATGAAATCAAGTAGAATAGATTATATCTGTCACCTAGTGTTGTAATATGTAAGCATTCTTAACACAACTAGATTTTTTTTTAGAGAGATTAAATATTTGATCAATCATTGGGAAGAAGCGACATAGTGTTTCAAGAAATGGGATGCTTGTGAAACGATAGTATTATGGTCTCTTGTATGGTCTGCCTGATGCGCAAATCAACAAACTGCAGAGAGTTCAAAATTCAGTTGCCAGGCTTATTGCTAAACGTCGTTCACGTGAGTCGGTTACCCCACTACTGAGAGAACTGCATATGTTAAGAATCCGCGAACGAATAAACTTCAAGATTCTTTTGTTAACTTTTAAATGTTTGCGAAATATTGCACCGGTTTATCTTCAACAGTTGATAACTGAATACCTACCCTTCCGGAACTTGCGGTCTAACAACAAATCACTTTGTCCTCCTCCTGTCAATACACAATCTTATGGTTCTAGAGCTTTTCAGTCAGCATCACCTCAACTCTGGAACAGTTTACCTGAATGCTTGAAACAAACAGACTCAGTAGACAAATTTAAATCCATGTTAAAAACGTATTTGTTTATTGAGTAGTATTATGACTGTGTCTCATGTCTTTTACCGTGTCTGAAACTGTACCTTCTTCTTCTTTCTCTCTTTTCTTTCCTCTTCTTCCCTTTCTATTGTTTTCTTTTTCCCATAGCGCTTAGAGACATTTTATGTAATAACGCGCTATATAAATGTTGTGAATTATTATTATTATTATTAGTATTATCGGTTTTTTGTAACTTGCACATGCGATTCTGATGTATTATTTCTACATTCAATAATTCCTTAAGTTTCGTCTGTTTTGTAATTGAGAATAAACATTACAATTTGCCAACTTTGTTTCTCTCAAGAAGCCTGAAGTGAATTCATTATGACTTTGCTTTTGCCATATTTACTTCAACTCAAAGATTAAACTGTTCTCCAGATCACTCCGATACTATTGGGGAGAAAGGTCTTCGAGCGTAGACTAAGCAGGGAAGACTTGTACCCCTCCCACTAGCCATATCTTACCTATAAAGAGTACTCTTGTATCGTAGGATGCACACTGTCCTTTCTTCGATGCTGACATAATCTATTTTGCTTTCTGCCCAAGTGCCCTCGCTGCTATGTCTTGCTCTATCATACCTGTTCAAATACAACCTGTATGTGCGATGTGCCTGGTACAATATATTTTTTATTTTGCTTCTATTCGGTTTCTTCTCTCCTTTCATCAAATCCAGGGATCGAAATAGAGATTATAATTCATAAAGTGCTTTATAACTCACCTCTTGAATCAAATTTACGCCGGGTTTTTTCTTTGGTTTCTATTTTCTAGTTTCACAGCATTATAAAGTCAGCTTGCGTAAGTGTAAAACGTTCGAATCGTTTAAATTGAGGGTTTTGCTATTGAAGTCATATCAAATGAATTAGGTGTGCTGAAGGGGATGGTAGTATTGGTTGAGATGAGCCGTTAACTTTTTGCAAGATACTTAGAAACCACTTTATGAAATGTTAAAGAACATATAATTCTAAATGGAATTCAAAGTTTATATGATGAAAATGGTTTTCAAATGGCTGAGATATCCAAAAACAAAGTAAACAAAGGGATCCTAATAAAAGGAGGGTCCCACTTATTATTAGGATTCCTTTGTTTGGATATCTCAGCCATTTTAAAACCGATTTTCATCAAACTTTGAATCCCTCTTAGAATTATATGCTCTTTCTTATTTCATGAGAGGTTTCTCATTATCTCTAAAAATCATCATGAAAAAAAACATTTGAAACCTGTATTCCCATCTCAACCGAAACTGTACTATCCCTTTAACGGATTTCATTTTTCTCCTAGAAAGTATACGATGACATAACTGAAAAAGCTTGCTGTCTTCGTCAGCAATTTTAGGCATTACGTGGTAAACTTAATCGTTGCCACTGGGAAGTACACTGCATGTCATTGGACTTCAGAATGACCATTAATATAATGATTGTCAACGGTATAATTAGAAATGGGCATTCATTAATCTTTATTTTAGTTCATAAATAACACAGTCGGTGGCATATTGTGAAACGAACTATATTATTTTGATCCCTTTGATTATTGGTGATTAACAAGTTTTGGTCGTAAAATGATCTCTGTTCATGTACACTTAAAAATGGATATCATTTTAGACTCATGCACTACACAAACGCATATACACACAGATACACCTGCATACATACATACACACATACATACATACATACATACATACATACACATATGTACTAAAGCGTATCATTATGTGTGCATTCGCTTTAATATAAAGATTATTTTTCTTGAATGACAACAGCACTGTTAAAGAACAAAACTAAACACAATATTCTCAGAGCATACATTGTGACAAAATAATGTCAGGCTCAGCGCCGCAGGTAGAAACTATATTTAGATTGTTGTGAGAGTCGTGTTGCGTATAAGAACTCATATAATCATGAGCTTTATGTCTTCTTATTGTATTCTTTGAACTGTTCTGCTCGCACAGACTACGTGCGTAAAAAACAAAAAGTGGGGCACTAGCAGAACATTTGGCTCAGATGCAACCTAGATCTGTGTAAACCTGAGCCCGCCAAATACATTATGTAAAGTTCTGGCCACAGGGATGTCTGTGTGTCGCTCATGGGCGTAAGACGAAGCGATATCAGGCGTGTGTTGTGTGTAGTGTTTTCGCCCTAACAGCATTCACCATGCATTCCGCTTCGCACTTTTCAATGGGACGGTATAAAAGCATGAAAAAAAAAAACAAAACCCACAACAACGACAAAGAGCTCAATCAAAACCCCAATACAGGCGCCGCTAGTTCTTCCGCGTGGCAGAGGATCGGTGTAAAATAAACAGACTCCTAATGCAGTGATCTGTACAGAGTATTCTCATTTACTCATTTGTACAATTTCTTTCTTAGCGTATTGCTCGCAACTCCCCCCCCCCCCTCGCCAAACATACAACATAATAAGTGGAATATGTTTTTATATCCCTACTTGCATGGAATTCGTCTGATACAAAATAACTAAATGTATGAATCCACCGAATGTATTAAGTTTAACGAGAGAAACAAGCAGAATTCAAGAGATTACAATTATCACACGAAAAAATGTATACACACACACACACATACATTATATACACATATATTTATTATATATATATATATATATATATATATATATATAAATATATATATATATATATATATATATATATATATATATATATATATTTATATATAAATATATATATATATATATATAAATATATATATATATATATATATATATATATATATATCCATTATATAAATATATATATATATATATATGTGTGTGTGTGTGTGTGCATGTGTGTGTGTGTGTGTGTGTGCGTGTGTGTGCATGTGTGTGACTCTGGATATGTAGGCCTATGTGCCTATGCCTGATTGTGTCATGTAAAAATATATATTCTTTTAATATGAATTTATAAGTGTGATCAGAGCTAGCAGTGCGTAGAATATTTCCCTTCCATCAACAACATCTTTGCAAATGCTGGCAGCAAGTTGAAATACGTCATACTTTTTCTATTGTAACCAAGGGCGCCGGAAGCGGGGGGGGGGGGGGGGGCAGGGGTGGCACTTGCCCCCCCCCCCCCAAAAACAAAATGTTGGGGGGGGGGGCAAAAAGTTTTTGCCCCCCCCCCCCCAAGTGCCCCCTGTAACAAATAATTAATCACTGATTTAAAGACCAAAATGAACAATAAAGGCATATTTCTTGTCTAAATGTTGTAATTTCATAACTGAAAATGCAAAAATGCGAAGATTATAATACACTAACAACATTGTATCTATACACTAATAGTAACTTATGAGTAAATTTAGTGTATAGATGGTAGCCTCGTGTCCTCGAGTGTGCCCGCTGAAACATACCTTTAGTAAACCTTACACATTTCATTTTCTTCTTTGCTTTCTAGCAGTATAAGAATATTTTTTTATTGTTCGAACGATGCGATCACGTTTAAGCTTTTAATGAGTACATTTCATATAAATTGCAAAGTAAAAGTGGCTCGCTCGTTCTGCCCGTACTTATAGTAAAATGAAAAGTTTTCATAAGTTATTATCATAGTCCTTCGCAGTGATTTCTTTTACTATGTTTAATTCCTCAGAAATTTGATTTAAAATGCTCTATAAAAGCGACTTTTATACTCTGTTTTTACAAAAAGTCCCTACCGTCGGAGGGGGTATCCCCCTCCCACACCCTCCCCCGCTCGGTCGCTTCGCTCCCTCGACGAGGATCTCACACCACCACATAATATAGCCCCGTATGTTAAGATCATAGTCCTTTCAACTGATTTTTTTCAATATGTTAATTCCCTAGAAATTTGCTTTTAAATGTTCTATAAACGCGACTTTTATACTCTGTTTTTACAAAAAGTCCCTACCGTGGGAGGGGGGGGGGGGTCCCCCGCTCGGTCGCTTCGCTTCCTCGACGAGGATCTCACACCATCACATAATATACCCCCGTATATGTTAAGATCATAGTCCTTCAAACTGATTTTTTTCAATATGTTAATTCCCTAGAAATTTGCTTTTAAATGTTCTATAAACGCGACTTTTATACTCTGTTTTTACAAAAAGTCCCTTCGCTCCCTCGCCGAGGATCTCGCACCATCACATTATTAATGTACTCCCGTATGTTATGATCATAGTCCTTCCAACTGATGTTTTCAATATGTTAATTCCCTAGAATTTGCTTTAAATTCTCTATAAACGCGACTTTTATACTCTGTTTTTACAAAAAGTCCCTCCCCCCTCCCCCCGCTCGGTCGCTACGCTCCCTCGCCGAGGATCTCACACAATCACATTATTATGTACTCGGCCGTATGTAATAATCATAGTCCTTCGCACTGATTATTTTTCACTATGTTTAATTCCTTAGAAATTTGCTTTTAAATGGTATATAAACGCGACTTTTGTACCCTGTTTTACAAAAGCTCCCTACGGGGGGGGGGGGGAGGGGTATCCCCCTTTCCACCTCCCCCCCCCCCTCACTCGCTTCGCTACCGCGCCGAGGATCTCACATCGCCACATAATGTGCCCCGTTGAGATTTTGCCCCCCCCCCCCAAAACCAGAAGTGTTCCGGCGCGCTTGATTGTAACAAAGGGTTTATTTATCAGCTCGAGCATCTATTCCTGATTGGAATCTCACTTTTTGAATGTGGAATACTGAAGGTCAATGCCAGATCGTTAAAGGAGTGCCTTCCTGAATTTTCTTTTAACTGCGCCTTGAAATGAGATATATATATATATTTTTTTTTTCATGGAAACTGAATGCATACACGCCATGGCAACTGAATGCATACACGCCATGGCAAACAGTGTGAAAATGAGGAATTCAGTAAAGGACAGATCATACAATTTTATAGTGATGTTTTTACTTGAATTTCGTTCGATATCAGCATCATATTCACAATGATATAAAGTAATATAAACACGTAAGCAGCTATATTCTTCGAACTTGTGCTGCTAAATCATATATTTTTTTTTAAAGTGCAGAGATATATTTCATGCAAATTCAATGCATGAATGCAAAAGTGATATGAAATTCTACACACACACACACACACACACACACACACACACACACACACACACACATATATATATATATACTGTTTGCCTAACGTGAAATATCTCTATTAGTACAGAAGATACACACATTTGCAATTGACGGGAATGGCGTGAACCGCACACATTTCGTTGTATTATAAAAGGTAATTTATATACAATTTCACGAAGGAGTGTATTTCTGCGTTTTCAGTAAATAATAACTGACATTTTACAGCATTTTACAAAATGACGTTCATTATCTGCAAGAGAGACAAATTTAGTAAGGTACAGAAATGACAAACAATAACCTAAACATGCTAAGATAAAAATGAATAAATAGACTTGAGGATGCTGATCTTGCATTTTGAGGGCACATAGATATTGGAAATAACAACAAAAGAAAATGCAGATTGCCGCCATAAATAAACAGAATTTGACCTTCACCTTTACCGGCTCACTGGGAACCATGTGATAAATACAATATTGTTATTAGTCTATTATAGAAAGTGGTGTATGCTGAGTCTGTTTTACCAGCTTTACTCGAGTTTTACTTTATTCGAGCTTACTGTATACAATGGCATACTCTCCAAATGCCTAAATAACCCATATCATGCAACTCTTCACTTCCGGCTGTGGCCGCGGGAAAACACACACGCCTACAGATCTGTACGTATACACACACACACACACACACACAAAACCGCTACCCCCCCAAAAAAAAAAAACCAAAAAAAAAAACAACAAAAAAAAACCGATGCTTGTGGGTAAATATGTTTGGTGCATACTATAATGCAATCAAGATCATACATTGTGTCTACTGTATTCAAACAGTCCTTACGAAAATGAATATTTAACTGTTTTTTTTTCTATAACGTCGTGACTCCTCTGTAGGGCCTATGTTTGTGTGTGCACATACACCCATAATGTGGGTGTATGTGTGTATGTAAATCATCATTATGCTCTAACACGCTGTATTTACACATTTAAATCATATGAACATGTACATTGTGAATCGTGTCATATTTTCTTAAGAGTCCATTTATTGGAAATAAAACGTCAAGGCTTTCCTCCTCCAACAACAACAACAACATCTTTACGAGTATTGTAGTGGTAAAAACAAAGAAACAAACAAACAGAATTAAAGCCATGCGTCACTAAAATCCAAGGTTTGTTGTTTTGTTCCTTTACGAAAATATGAATCCAGTGTTTGTCAACATCGTCGTGATCGTGCAGAAACGTTATAGGCAAGGACGAATGGAGTGCGTGCATGCAGAACAAATCGCATTGCATTCAAAAGAGATGCATGCACGCTGTATAGATTGAATGTATATTAGAGGCATCCGCTATATGTCTCGTCTTGCAAAACCTGTCAAAAAGCATGAAATTGAGCGCCATCAGAATTTTTTTCAAGCGTTGCTGAGAGTGGCACAAGGCATGAACAATGAAAGGCTAAACCCTTCAATCGCCTTAAATTCACGAAAGCTCGTGTCAACAGTGACGCGGACTGAATGAACGATTATGTACTGTACGTCAAGAACCCATCTTGTTGAGTTGTTTCGTGCAACGCCTATAGACACTCGAATGGTCTTACAGAAGAGAAATACACTTTGCACATTTGATTCTTACGGGACCGAGTGTTCCATATGTCTTACATCTGCAGGGAATTACTGACTTCATTTGGCAGCAGTAAAAAGCAACCTTTTTTGATTCATCACAATGTCTTCTTACAAATTTTCTCAAGGAACCTCAAGGTACACAAATCTGCCTTGAAAGATATAGTTATGCACATTTACGTGTCGCGACAACGTTGAATTTGTGTTTACACGGGGCTAGCTCGACACTTCTATCATGCTATGGTGGCGCGTTTTGACCACTAAAATGCATGTATATCAAATTTGGTGGCCCCCCTCCCCCCCCCCCCCAAAAAAAAAGAAGAAGAGAGAAATGTAGAGTGGCCCCCAAAAATAAAGTTAAAAGGATATATATATATCTATAAAGAATATTTCGCATTTTATTTGCCCCATCGGGCCATCAAACATCATGTCAAACGATAGCCTTTTTGGAAATTTGGTGTCGCGACATCAATTTTTAGTGGCCCGGGCCACCGAGCCACCGCTTTATTTGTCGAGCATTGGTTTATGCATATTCTATACTTACTAAATTTGATATATTCTTTGTCCTTTTCTCCTCACCTCCTTTTTTTAATCTCTTTTTCTCTTTTTGCTTTGGCGTAAAGCGCCTTGAGCATTAATCAGAATGGAAAATGGCGTTAAAGAAACTAGGCATAATTATGCATGTAGGTTTGTATATATATATATATATATATATATATATATATATATATATATATATGTATATATATATATACATATATATGTATATTGTGTGTGTGTGTGTGTGTGTGTGTCTGTGTGTATTTCAGTGTATGTATATTGTTTTGTCTGTTTCTTTTATTTCACTATTGCTCTAAAAGAACCCACTGTTAGTCTCAGGGCTATTTTTCAGTGAGTCCACATATCTATATACAGCAATAAAAACGATACATGATACAGTGTTTGATCATAACATATTGACAACAAGAGAAGAACACATTGCCATTGTAAAAAAACAACAGAGATTAATTTCAAATAAACGAATTGTATTTACAGAAACAAAATGTATAAACACGTGATAAAGACTGGGAGCATATACTTGCAATTATAGACAGATTCTTATTACTATTCATAATGTTACAAGAAATCATATGGGCAAACAGAATGAAACAAGGTATCAACATGTGGTTTGTGTATGAATGTAGGCCTATATGAATTATATGCATGATTATGCATGATTAAATGTGGGTATTATATACATTATATAAGGTAATGAATAATCATTCAATTTATTTCCAGTCAGTCTGCTTTCTGTGCATTCACAATACTGATATGGATATTACCATCTTGTAATTCATGAAGTTTTACAACTGCTTATAATGATGACAAATCATTACCGTTTTTCCTGCTGATATTCTGAAATTGAGTTGATCCAATTTGTTTGTTTGTATTAACATTATTATTATTTGAATTTAATTGAGCTGAATTATTGTTGTTGTTATTATTACTATTATTATTATTATTATTATTGTTATTATTAATGCTATTATTATTATTATTATTATTATTATTATCATTATTATTATTATTATTATTAATGCTATTATTATTATTATTATTATTATTATTATTATTATTATTATTATCATTATTATTATTATTATTATTATCATCATCATTAACATTATTATTGATATTATTATTATTATCATCATCATCATCATCATCATCATCATTTGTGTTCCAGATTCCCGGGATGCCATTCATGCTGGTGGGAACCCATCTGGATGAGCTGTATGACGAAGAGAAGCGGAATGCCCAGTCCAGGCGGGTCCTGGAAGCCATGAGTACCAGGACCTCACAGTACTCCAAGGTCTTTAGAGAAGAAATGGGCAACATCGAGTAAGAGTCATTTTTCCTATACCGTATGTCCCCCCCCCAAAAAAAAAAAATACAACGGTACCATCTTCAACAATAATTTCAAAGATGGTGAATCAATCCAAGTACAATTTCAGTGTATGAAACTATAACTCATTGCCCACATCTTACCGAAAATCCCATTAGATTTGCTTCAGTAGTATAATGTGAGTAGTTAAAAAGAAATGATGAATTTTGTAGAGCATGTCAGAAATCTCTTCCCTCCAAGTTCTGTCTTTTGTGTTCACACATAAATATGCAGTTCCAAGAGCATCCAAGTGTTAAACTTGGAAGAATCAGACTCATGACATGCTTTACAACAATCCACATTTCTCTGTGACCGCTTAACCAAATTGAATGGGATTTTCTGCAAAATAGAGCTAAGATCTTATATTTTAGGACCCCGAAGTAGATTTAGACAGCTTAATCATATTGGGTGTTATCAGTGCAAAAATCTGGTTGTATTTTTTATTTTTATTTTTTAATTTCTCTTTAATTTTTGATTTTATTTTATTAATTAATTTATTAATTTATTCATTTATTTATTTATTATCTTTTTTTAATTTTATTTATTTATTTATTTTTTTTTTTTGGGGGGGGGGACATTTAGATGTCTGGCAGGATGTGGCACAAATCGGTAGAGAGAGGGATTTTACTGCCCTGCATCAATTCTTGTTGGACAATATTATTCTTCTGTCTTTATTGACATTTTTTAAAAATATATTACATAATAGCAAAATATAAAAAAGAAGCATATGATTATCGTACAGATGTTCATATAAGCATGATTCTACCTCTAATGTAAATAGATTTTCTTTTCTGATCTCTATTTCGATACGAAATGTGAACAGTTTTGGGAATTAAGATTCATATCCATTGATTATACCCCAAAATAATTAAAATCAAGATAATAACATCAAATGGTATCGACATGTGCATATGAATAGTTCACTTGTATTTGATTTCATATCCACTTGCCTTCACCATGGTCATTTTGTGATCTTTTTTATGATTTGGAGAATGAATTACAAACAAATTACAACTTTTGACCACTTACATGGAAATGTGATACATGTGATCACCTGATATACATCTATCTTTAAAGTTGTATCGGTCGTATGCTGCCATTGTTTGTATCAACTCCTAAGAAAACATTGCTTGCTCTCATGAACTGAGAAAATGTTGTTGTGCTGGAAAGAGTCCCTCTGCCTTAATCTCGCTTTGACAATACAATCCATTCAAGTAGTAAACATTTTTTTTTCTTTAAGGGCGGGAATTACAGAGGCGAACCCTCTTCTTTTGTATATCATGAAACAGTCCAACGGTCCAAGTAGGCTACCCCTATGAAGTGTCCACGTGACCTGAAAAGACATCAGCTTCTCATGCCTCGCTAAATTTACTGAAATGTCCTCATTTTTACAACCCCATCGTCCAACTTCAGGGTTCGTCATGACTCCATTTGTCCACATGGTTTTAATAGTGTCTAAAGGATAAACCTCGGTAATTTGCCATGCACACGAACACAATCATCCGTCATTATAATACAGGTGCGGATGTACTGAAATACACTGTTGACGTTGGGAAAGTGTATGCTTGTGTTCTAACGATGTGTCGTACCGTGATGTCAGGCTTCGCTAAACATTGAAATGGCCTTGTTTGTGTGTCTCAAACTGCCGAGCTGTATAATACTAGACAGGCGTGGCTAATGAAAATTGATTTGTTTCGGCGCGAAGTCGCCAAGAATGGAGACAATGACGCATTTCCTAAAAGCTTAAAGGGACATTCCAGATGATTTTCATAATTTCACATCATGTAGTACATAAATCGACAACTCCATGTGCAGATTTGTGGAATTTATTGTGGTTCTTTAGCAGAGAAACAATACTTTGAAAAACCTTAAACAAATTACACTGAACAAGGATGATGACATAGGAGGTTCACATATTTCAGAAATGTAGCAGTGTAATAAACATTCCATTACAATACTGCTTGCTTGCGAGTTCACCTGTGCATAATCTATGCATGCCTTCTTCTTTTGTTCTGTTTCCTTGAGCCCCAACTTATGCATTCTTATGGTGACTCTGCCATGTCATCATCCTTGTTCATTGCAATTTGTTCTAAATTTTGAAAATATTTTTATTCTTCATCCAAATTATCACAAATTCTGAAACTCTGTCCTCAGTATAACTAATTTACAGTTGTTCAAATGAAAAAATCTGAAAATCATCCGGAGGTCTCCTTTAAGTCTTCTGTTATCGAAGAGGCCGACCGAACAATGTACACTGCACATAGATCTGCCGTACGTACCGCACTTAGAAAATGCTTTGGCGTAAACTATTATTGAATACAACTCTGTAGCAAAATGACCAAAAGACGGATTGCCATTAAAAATCTATCGTTTCAATTTATTTTTGCTTAAAGGGGAATGAAACCAAAATACAGAGAGATGTATAATGGATTGAGTAAATGCGGCAATATTAGTATAGAACAAATCAGTGATTTCTGGGGAAAATCGGACAGCCAGTACAAAAGTTATGAATTGTCAAAGTTTCGGTGCCGCCATACCTGAATAAGGAGACTACATCCTGCACTTCGTGACGTCACGCGTGGACAACAATGTGAATATAATGTTAAAAGAATTCCTCGAGTATCAATTTTCAATGAAAAGCAAAGCCTACACATTCCCTGTCCTTGTTTCTGACATAATATGTTAACTGGTAATGTAATCCCCTCTGTATTCTGAAGGAGGTATATGATAGGTGCTTTTTCATTACCCTAGAAAAGTGGAAATTTGTTGAATCTTCTTTATAGTTATTTTTGTCTTTACTTCGTTGTCCATGCGCGACGCCACAAAATGTTTAGTTTTCTCATTCATGGAGCAACTGACACTTAAAAACTCATAACATCGCCTGATTTTTCTCAAAACTACACTTTTGTGTATTACTCGTATTGCTGCATATACTTAATCCACACGTAGCCCTATACGTGGGTTTCATTCCCCTTACAATATTTTTGAATGTTTTTGCCGATACCAGCTCTCCCGATACATAACGACGTAGGCCCTACATCGTTTATCAAAGTCCTTGATGTGCACGAAGTGCAAATCCATTTGAGGGTTTGGTGCTTCAGATTATGAGTCCATCATTTTACGGTTGTATGAGCTATAATGGTTGACACCCATAGTAACAAATAATGCTTAGTGGTACGCATTATTCTTGTAGGCTTGTATGTAGCACATCTTCCCCCGAAACACCTTCCCAGAAACCATTGTTCTAGGTGTCATGTATAGTTGTTTCGTATTTATTGTGTTGTGATATATGGTACCCTTATCGGTGTTATCTTTTCCTCAGAAAATTGGCTGGAAAACAACAGCAGCATTCTAAAGATCGTCTCAAATATCTCAAGAAATGTTTGGAGAAACTTCCTAAAGGTCCCCCGCAGCTCATTTCCGTCAGTACTCTCACATCAAAGGTAACAAAAAAAAAAAAAAAAAAAAAAACTACTTCCATTCATCGAATGTAAGATTTCTTTAATACTTTCAAAGAATATTTGCTCTAGAAGACAATAATTACAAAGCTTCATTTACAAAAAGAATACCCCGTTTTATGCCTTGGAAGTTTCAGAGAAAGTCATAAGAGATTACCTTCGTACAGAGACGTTACTGGATTTGAATTTGTTTATATATCTATGTGTGCATGTCATATCATTGGATCCAAAGCGATAAATTTATTTCGAATAACAATGTCACAATGACGTCAGTCCGAATCACTTCCGCCCCGTTGAACACTGTCATAATGGCCTCGCAATCGAGGCAATTACTGGAGAAACAAAAACACCCACAACCAAAGAGTTGTCGTACACGTCTTTCTGTGTATACGTGATGTATGCTTGTACAGGGACTGGACGAGGCGAAGAAGGCGATCCTTTCCAAGATTCTGGAGAAGAAAAACTTCCCTCACCTCTCCCACGAGATCCGTCCAGAGACCACCAAAGTCTTCGAGGAGATTCTCACGTTGAGGAAGAAGAACGTCCTGCTGGTACCCAAGCACGAGCTTGACGCCATCTTCAAACAAAATGGCGTATCGACGGCTTCGGAGGACACCATAGAACACACGAAGTTCCTGCAGGATGCTGTGAGTGCTGCTACTTTGAATAAATAAAAAATGTTATTGCTTATCTGCTTTTATTTTTCAAGCTTCATTTCATTTCTTCCAAATGCCATTACATAACTATATAGAATATTAAATCGAATAGTTGCGCTCCACTACAATGACGTTCAGCAGCAAACAAAATTTTTCTAAACTGATTTGTTGATTTGTATCATGCAGAAACAATAAATGAAATGAAATAAATGATATCAGGTAATATAAGGCACAGGCAAGACACTTAGTGATACTCCAGCGACCAAGCATCATGTTTTTATTCTCACTCTCAATACTTAGCCATCCCAAAACCAAATCACAAATCTGTTTGATCTGCTGGTTTCATTATTTTGCCCAAACAATTACAGCTGTCTGTATAATTGCCTCATATTTAGGATAAATGCTGGCATAAATATTGAGATTTTCCACAAGGTAAAGAGTGTTCTGACAACAAATACAAACTCATTACAGATACAGATATATCTCAACATTTTTTTATTTCACCGGTTGTTCAATTTACGTAATATTAATGTGACATTTAGCACCATGTTCGAATTCCACCGATGTACAGTAATCTCAGTTGTTTTCCGCGTTCCCCTGGCAATCTGCAGGGCGCGCTCTATCCATTTGCCTTCCCCAATTCGCGAGGCTCCGCCTACAGCGCTGACGTCATCTGCGTGAACCCGCCGTCATTGGCCCAGGCCATTCATTCCATCCACCTAGACAGCAACAACAAGGCCTTCCGCTTCGAGTCGAAGCGATTCTGGCCGAAGAGCGTGACGGCGAAGAAACCGACTCCGTCCGTCCTAGTGAAGGCGCTGGAAGAAGTGTGCACGCAGGGCCGTGTCAGGGAGTGTCTACTTCCGCTGCTCTGTCAGGTAAGATATATTAAATTCCCTGAAAATACTCAGGAACATTTCCTCACATTGCATACCTATTTCAAATTCACATTCTAATCAAATTTTACTTCAAATATGACATTTTCCCTCAATGTAATAGCAAAAAAAAAAAAAAAAAATCAATGCGAATAGAAACATATAAACACATTAAACTATTTGTTCTAAATCATTGTGTTATTGAAAAGAAAAGCACAAATAAAACGAAGGCACATAATATCTCGTTGATTTAGGACCTAAAAGTAGAATTGAGTCCAAGAGATTCTTGTTAGGTAAAGCAAACCTCATTTGAATATTCAGAGTTCAATCATAACACTTCACTTTTACTTTTAATAACACGGAACAATAAATGACGTCGTCCTCGTCACATCATTTTCTTCTTTTTTCCCTCCTAACTGTTCTTGTTTTTTTTTTTTTGCTTTGAATTTAATTTCATCATTATGATCACCAGCATCAACGTCATTATCACCTCTATCATATAAGCAAGCACGGGGTATCGTCACTGTCATGTAATGATGGTATACCAATCTACAGAGTCGCCAGGTAAAACATTAGACAGAACCAACACTTAACACACTGTGAATTTTACGGAAAATTGGTCAGATTCAATAGACGAGGGCACATTGTATGGGATAGTAGCCTTAAACTTGAAAATGTCATTGACACTGCCTATCATGGCGTCTATTGTTCACACTTCAAAGATGTGAACAACGTAGGCCTACTCAAGTAAGTGAACTCTTAAATGGTTTAAGCGTTACTTACGCGATAGGCATCAGTGCATCGTTGTCAATGGTGTTACTTCATCAATGAAGAAGGTAGATTAGGGTATCCCATTGGGAAGTAATCTAGGACCGCTTTTCTTCTTTCTATACATCAATGACCTAACGAAGTGCACGATGAAGTCTCACTCTACGTTGATGACGCGTGTATTTATTTTTCAGACAAAAACCCGTCCACTATAATTAACACTTTAAATGAAGATCTCAATTCAATGAATCGCTTGTTGACCCAAAGTAAACTTGATCTGAATACAAAGAAATGTAGGTCTCTGCTAACAGGATCTAGAATAAGAATCAAAAGATGCTTTTATCTCTGATGTTACTATCAGATAAAACACAATAAAAACCTGTTAGGAGACTGAAATACGTGGGAGTCATGAATGACGAACACCTGGAATGGTCTGTTCACGTGGGAACTTCATAGGGAAAAAGATTGCAAAAGATAAATCTGTTGAAGCAGGTGAATTAGTTCGTTGGACGAAACATTGTGCTCCATTTTACAAAAGCATTATTCAATTTAATTTTGATCAATGTAATATTACTTTTGGAAATGTGGAAAAGGAAGTTGAACGATAGTAAGATTCTGCAAACTATAGAGCAGTTAGAACTGTTGTGGTTTTAGATCGGGCGGAATGATGTGATACGGTTATGATATACTGCAATCGGATAGAGTGAAGACCGAAAGATTTAACATGTTTGCCATTTTACGTGTACAGTAATTCATTATAAAGTACCTCAAAGTTTTCGGCGACATGTTGTTTTCAAATGTTACTGTAGTAAAAGACAAGCGACACAAACAATAATTACTGCCGTTAAACATGTACTGAGTTTAAAAGAAGGAGCACTTCTTACTACTTATCGATGATCTATGCACAAACTTGTACTGGTTTTTCTTGTAAACAACCCTTTTCTTATGTTAATGCTGTGAATCGAATGAATGAATGAATGAATGAATGAATTTTTTTTGTTTCATCTCTATAGTCCCTACAACTAGACGAATCTCAAACCATTCACCTCACCGAACTGCTCACCAAACTTGGCATTCTCCTGAAAGAGAGCAAGAATTCTACCGAGGAGGAGTTTGGGTGCCTGGAGTTACCCAGCTACAAATCTCTATCTACCCAGATCGTCTACCAACTGCCTCTGCTTGGTCTTGTGCCTCAAAATGGCCCGGTAAGCTTCTGCTCTACAAGCACGTCATGGCCCCGATGGGGGTTACCATGGACTGAAGTACAAACTCTCAGTTCGGATTAACATTGAAATTCAAATTTATTTCCGTTTTCGACAGTAACATAATATAAATGTACATCTCACTTTCTTTAGTGACAGAAATCATGTAAACAAAACAATGTGGATTGAACATAGTAAACAATACAACATTGTAAAGTTACAGTAACGATACATTGTAATGAGACTGAAGTAAAAATAATGAAATAAAGTTATGACCGTGGCATCGTCATCATTGTGATTATCATCATTATCGTCGTCATCATCATCATCATCGTCATCATCGTCGTCATCATTATCGTCATCATTATCAGTTATCATCATCAGTTACCATTATCATCATTATCATCATCATTATCGTCGTCATCGTCATCATTATCATCATCATCATGATCATCATGATGATGATCATCATCATTATCTTTAAATTCAAAACTTCCCTCGCCTTTATCCGATTAACAACATCGCCGTCATCTCACGCCATGAACTACACTGTAGCTACACTAAACTATACCTACATATCCAATGTGATGACGGGTGTACGAGAGTTTTGCGGTACCGGTAAATGTCGATCACAAATTAATAACATGACATTGTCGCCGTAATAACAACGATGACAGGCCATCAAATGCATCTAGATGGGATTACAATGCCTCTTTACTCACTAGGCTGTCTTTCCACACGATGAGCGCTTCTGAGCCAAGAATACTGCAGACACTTGTTCTTGAGTACTCTTCTGATGGCTTGTACATTTCTTTAAGTCTTTCATTGGAGAAATAATAAGGTATAGTTTTTGCAATGCAATGACTTCCTAAATTTCCAAGGGCTTTTTGGGAGCTTCTTTTACGAAATACTATTCACTAAACAAGAATCGATCAAGGAAGGCACTACGTGAAGGCACTGGTGATTTTGGTGGTGAAGATGAAGTTCATTCACGAACCTACTCGTTACGTGTAAAATCACATAGTGAAATCAGTGTTTTAGTGGTGTTTTTTTTTCCCCAAGGGAAATAATGAATCTAGTACAGCCATGACTTAGATTTTGATTTTCTTTCTGCACCTCTCATAGAGAAACGTTTCCTAATTACCAACGCTAGCCTGCTTACCTTAATTTTGCTTCGTTCACTTACCCCTTTTTTTTGTAGTTGTTCTTACTCGGTATGATTCTATGTCTTTCTGGCAGACACTAAATTGGACGCCAAAGCCGTTCCGGGGTGATGTGCAGCTCGGTTGGAGGTACAGATTTCAGTTGGGCACACCGCCGGGACTGGTGGCTCAACTTCTGGCGTTCTGCCGCTCAAGGGTCCGCCAGACTTCCTACCAACACCAGTGGCGATCGGGCCTCCTTCTCAAGTTAGGACAGGTGGGTCGGAAAGAGGTTTAAAGGGAGAATTCACCTCACGTTGACTGCAATAAATACAGTGTATATTTAGAATTCTGGTATTCATGATGTCAAACTTGTCGATATTAGAATTCAGGAATTTTTATGGCTGCACAGCATGGTGATAATCTAAAAGTCACGTATAATTTGCTTAAAGATTCTCCTCCTCCCTCTGCCGTATTTGATAGATGCTGTACGTAAACTGTAGGGAGGCTCGTGGACGGAAAAATGTTAATTTTGATGGCCCTTATGATTTATATAATTAGTGGTTTACGTTTTTGTTTACAATACTGTAGAAGCCTAATGCGAAAGCGGCAAATTCTAAATCATTTGCGGTGACTTTCAGTGACACCATTTGACACTTCTCGGTACTTTGAGTAGTATTAGCTGCCTTTTTTCGCGCAGTGATCTTGAAGATCGCTATATAACGTTACATTCCGAAAATTTCACTTCGGTTATCACCGCACAGGCTCTTGTGAACGTCAACGAGCCCGAGGTCACTGAGTTCTGTCCCTGTCTCGACGTGGTTGGCCGAGTGACGTCGGACGAGGAAGGGGAGCAGCGAGCGACGGAGATCATCTGGGGAGCTATTGCTAGGGTCCTCCTCATCACCGAGCAGTTTCTCCAGGAATGGCCCGGCTTCTACAGTATGGTAAGATGATGGTATGCTGATGGTTGCCCTATTCACGAGGAAAATGATAGTCAAATAACATATCATATTTAACTACCTGCCTTGTCAGCCTTGGACTACCTCACATTATAACAATGTCGGAATTTCGTAGCTTTGGTATTTGTTCCAAGTTGTAACTGCCGACAACCAGGGATAGCCTGGTGGTAGTGTCGCTGCCCGGAAAGCAGTAGGTGACAGGTTCGAGTCCTGTGGTTCCTTTTTTCACCCGACATGTCTGTTAAATTACAGATCAGCAGTTGTGATCTTACAAATTTCATTTGTAGAGGGATACAAATTTAAGAAAATTCACACCTCAATTAGCTACTTCTTGTCACAAATCCCAGACCACCATTATGGGATGCAGTAAGTGTACCGAGATGCTCCTTGTACCAAAGAAGGTCGTTTACACAGACAAAGAAAAAGAGATAAGAAGAGAAGGGAGGGAGAGAGATGAGATGTGTTTTATATACCTATTTGTATTTAGGTGTAATTGAATATTGTCTCTACACATTTTACTGGTTATCTTTTCTCTCCCAGGTCACCATAACACCGTTCAGCACGTTCTACACTTGCAGCAGCTCGGAGATTGACTTGGCGCCAGAAATCCCGTTACAGCTGTGTCTGCACACGTTGCACGCGGGACACACGTCCATCAATCTGGCCCAGAACGGGGCTAGCTACGACATTAACCTGGGGCTCATGTTCCCTACAATCGGTAAGAACATTCGGAAGTTCTGTTCAAGTGAATGTTTGCATTTCGTGTAGTAAATATAATCATAATAACCACTATGCTCATTTTTACATCTAATCAAAAAGAAACCTACAAGAGAAGACTTACTGTATAATGATTAGAATGATTAGAATTCATCACACTCTTCAAATACAAAATGCCAAATTGATTTTGTGCTCGTCACATTGTAGGGGACCCGTCGCAATCGGTGAATGATTGGCTAGAATCAATGGCGCAATCTACGAATAGCGACAACGATGCATGTCCGAGTCCAATATCCGAAACGCCCTCTACGTTGCCCGACGCAACCAGGCTGTCAGACGAAGTCGCTGAGAGCTCAAACTCGACGCCAGAAAAGGTGAAGTTTTGTTGATGCTTTTTTAAACCATTTTATATGGTTCATAAGATAAGTGTCTCCAGAATCAACATAAAATGCAAGATTTGAAAGGCATTAAAACTATGACAATCCTTTCAGATTATGATTCTTGCGGGATGTTTATCTAAGCTGGCGAAGAAAACCAGTGTTCATTAATTTATATCTAAGTTGAAGACATCTTTGAATTGCTATTTTTTGTATGAACTCGGGTGTAACTGCTCAAATAGAGAAATCTTGCACTCACGCCGAAATTACGGCCTTTTGATTGACAATCTGAATTTTCAGATGCCCTGTCACACTTTGCGGAATACTATTGATAATGCGAGCGCAAAGCGTTATTACTACCCCCACATCTTCCGTCCTATTATAGGTAACGCAGTCATCTAATGCTGATATGAACATGTTGACGAGTTCTATACTTCGTTCAAGTGCATATATTTCCATAATCTGAAAAGACACATATGTGGAACAGAATTGATCAAAAACTCAACAAAGTAAAAGAGAAAAAAAAAAAAAAACCGAACATAAACTATGCACTCACTAAAACACTCAAGAGAGTGGTGGAATCAATGGTATAAGTTATTGGCCTCTAAATACTTTACATAACCAAAATTCTAGGCGGAAATTGCTGAAAGTAACCAGGAATTTTAAATAATAACTCACTCAATGTATTTTCGTTTGTGCGCACACACACCCACGTCATTTTATGTAAGATATATCATCGACTCGCTATTGTATTGTTAAAGGCTGGCGGAGGTGTACAGGCCGAGTCATACAGCTCATCGCCAATGGCCAAGGACAAGAAAGTGGCCAAGAAGAAGGCAGTGGAAATCAAATGGGATCTCACGGAAGAAACGACGACGAAAATCAGCAGTGAGGATGAACTCAAAGAGGCTAAAAAGGTACATATGAATCACTTCCGGGGCAGTTTGGCAATATGCGATAAAAACTGAGAGTGTAATGTGATTTCCGGTGAATTTCCAAAAACAAAAATTACTATTAGCTACAAATATTGATTTTTACTTTGCGTTTAATGTTTCTTTTGTTTCTCAGCGAAGCGTTAATGGTTTTACTTACTTAAGAGCAGAACGCACTAAAATGCCGTGACGATTTTGATCAACTTAATTTGATGAATGTACGGGGAAAGTGTTTCCGTCTTTTATTAAGATTTCTTTAACCTCCGTCATGAATCATGCGTTGTAAACTATGATTACAAGGAAATTGTCTGAGATGAATTCAATCACTCTTTTCTAGTCATGTAGTAGCAAGTATAAGCCTCCTGTGCCAGCCTGTAAAAAATGTTTGATGTATCAGTTAAGATAAACAATACCATTGAATTTTTGGCATATAAGTTTATGGAGGTGGCTGTGCTAAGGAGGCCTACTGCAAAATACCACTACAGGGGGAGGCTTCTCCTGAATTAAAACACAGACCTTCTCATGCACAATATTGCGAAATCAACCATAGTACATTAGTATTTGTAACTACTTGTCAGTTTGTATGATTATTTGACAATGTTTTCTTATATCTGTTTGTTTGTTTGTTTTACAAGAGACTTGTAAAATATGGCATAAATTTATCTTTATCATCTATCTGACTCTTGTACAGGTTGCCAAGGCTTTCGTAGCAGTGGTGCTAGCCGAGGCGATGGCTCGGTACATCGCACAGAGCGAAGTGACCACCAACGGACATGCAGGCAACAAGTCCGATGCCCGCCATGCCGCCGCGAGGGCTTCCGCACAGGCAGCCCGGGCCGCACAGAGCGGGGACCCGGAGGCCGCAGCTAAGGCAGTCATCGCAGCAGTGAAGGCTGTTGAAGATGTCACGAACCCTAAAAAGAACAGGACACGGATTCGAAGCCCAGTCAAGAGCAAAATGTGCACTGTAATTTAGCATGGCATAGTGTCAAATGGAATGCCACGGCTAGAGGCATAATAAACTACATAACACTGCAAACGAGCCCACTGTAGATTTACCCTTGTATATAGGCTAATTACGTCAAGGATACAAACCACGGTTCTTTCTATAAAAAGGGGAAAAAGCAAGAAACGTTAAAGTGTCTTTCTTGATTGTGAAATAAATCGAAGGCAATGCATTTCAAGGTACGACCAAAATGCCATATAAAAATCTTGTTTAAATACTTGTTTGTAGTTTGCAATATTTATGTGGTAAAGTTTCGATGCATGTCCGATCAGTTGAATGACACACTGGTTGTATATAATTATAAAGGTATGTACGTATGTGATGATGTTTGATTGTTATGTATGCAAGCATCCATGAACATGCATGATTATACTAGTGCATGTCTATACGATTGTATATGTACATGTAGGGCCTACTATAAAGAGTTTGATTGCATGATGGGTTAGGTGCCATTTCAAACAATTTAAACCAAGTCCATAATCAGATAGCAGGGCCTACAAAATAAAACTTTTTCTAGTGATCAGGCTGGTGATACCTCACTCCCCCTTGACGCATAACGTGTAATATTCTTATATAATATTTTTGATATTCTTATAGTGAAAGAATATCCCGCATGTTCTTATCAAATCATTTTTCTTTCAGCATGCAGGTTTAGTCGCATGCCGAGATCTCAAATTGATATGAATAGAGTTAAGTCGTTTTGCCAGCAAACTCTTAATATGATTATAATATGTACAGTACACTCATATACATACACATAGTTGTATACATGCAGACAGACATTGCAATACCACTATGACACTTCTTTCTTTACCAGTCGATGCATTTTTCATTGTTAATGCTGCTGGTGGCTTCATTTGAATTCACAATGTATAGTATCGACTCATGTTTTACGTTGAAAGATAGAGAGTCACTACAGCGTTTGCTGAGAAAAGACCAAAACAACATTTTCCGAAGAATGTTTTATTTTTTAAAGGTGCATCCCTTTAGATCGTAATGGTTTTAAAGTAGATGACGCCGTGACCATCGATGAAAGGATGAAAGCAATAACTGTCAAAATTATCTGCAACTTTCGGTAGATTTTGTAAATCTGAAGGAAATTTGGATCATTCAGATGTCAGAAAGGGTAAGATAACATTTATCTCTTGATCTCTCTAAAAAAAAAACTACCACAAAATATTCAAAGATGTGCATAAATTTGTATAAGTACATTTCATGCACTTGCTTATTTGTACAATGTACAATAGGGGAATCATAATATGGGCGATTCATAGTAACGTGCGTGTGTGCGCGTGTGTGTTTGTGTGTGTGTTTGTTTGTGTATTGTTTGCGCACGTACCTTATCAATTTGAACGGTCGAGTAATAATGTAATTAGCGTTATGTGGTTGGCAATAACATTACGTTTATCAGCATCGGCGAATCATTAACGTCCATTTCCCATGAAGTTTGTAATCACCGAAAAAGTTTCTTTTACAATAAAACTGTTTCCTTTTGCGTTTGTTTCAAAGTTAAAAAGCTCTGTATACATATCGCGAATTAGATTGTAAATATTGTATATAAGGATTCATTTATATTTTATCAACGTCAATAGATTATTATCTTAAATGAAACTTGAGTAAACCTTTTTATTGTCGGCAATGAAAGGAACTTTTGAATGATGCTTTTAATATGCGACGCTTAATCACTATAGTTTATTACAGTGATTACGTGATAAAAATGATGTTGCATTAACCTTGGTCTTTATGATAAATGATGATATTGTGTCATCTTATTTAGTTGCACTTTTCTTAGTTATATTTAGGAACAGCAAATAAAATGTTGAATCAGAGTTTGTCCGAATGGCAAAACTACATTGAGTGAAAATAGCCAAATAAGTGCAACAGGCCGGTTACAATTTGAGGGAAATATCACACATTATGATTAAGTTGGGACTGTGAATGTCATTACGCGACACTTGATTGAAATTTCGTGTCTCGTAAGAAATCGAACCCCAAGCCACTATTCATGTTGAACGTGGCCAAGATTATACAGCCTATGCTCATGGAATGCCTATATTTTTTTTTGTTTATTCTGGCAAGTTTGATGGGTATTTGAATGTAGTGACTATCGATAAACTTGTTAGATTCAATTCATTTTTGATATTGTTTCTGTTGAAATTATTCTATAGTAAGATGTCCGTTTGGGGATTAACCCTTTCCGTGTCAGGGCCTTTTAAGCGTGTACAAGACTGTAAGTTTTTTTTTTATTCCAGTAGGCACTCAAGGCACACAAGAGATTAAATTCCTCGGACAAGTCGGACGAGTGACATTCTTCCGCAAACCACAACATATCATGCATTCCCGACACTTCTGAGATTTTCTTTTTTTATTATTATTATTTGTATTATTTTTATCATTTTCATTTTTTTTTTGGTTATGAGTAGTCCATAATGTCATCAATCTGGAGCACACAAGTGACTTCAAGCCGAATTACAAGACACATGTAAAATATGGTGTAAAACAAAACAAAGGATTTGTGTATGTGTTTCACTCTCCAATGCTAATTTGGTTGAGAGTTAAAAAAGGAAGAACAGGCGCGGGGTTAAAAGGATTAGGGTGTCGATGTTGAATGATTTCAGTCGTTCTAATGAGAATGACATTGGCTCTTTGCAGTGGCGGTAGATATAAAGTACTCAGTCGCCCGTTCTCCAAATATTACATGTATATGCATTAAAGAGTTATGCCGAAGTTGCATTCTTAACAGAGTGTAGGTACTTGAGTACCAATGGCATCAAAATACGTTTCTTCATACTGCGCACCTCACAACGCCAATTCTTATTCCTCTCTAAACAAAAGACCTAAGATAAACTTCTAACTGCACCCTATGAACCTATTTAAAAACACTACATCGTCAGATATTTTGACTATGAAGTTGTCTCGGACATCTATATCTCTAGTTTTGTTTTCTTTTTACTAAGTTGTTTGTGTAAAACAAGGAAAAATATTGAGTTAGATGTCATTTCCCTTCACGTAAACGAAATTATTTTCTGACTTAATTTTATGACTCTGATTAAAAGAAAAAAAAAAACCTTCACAGTACAGCAGTGTTGTTTGAACTATTTGGCAGTGTGTTATGGTTGTTGGCTTTTGGTGTTTCTGAGTGCCCTTTAATGGTTCCTCAAAGGGAGACATAAAAAAAAAAACCAAACAAACCCCCAACCCCCCCCCCCCCCCCCCACAAAAACAGTTCCTCTATTGTGGACATGAATCCGTGTATGTTGTACCACAATCACTGTATGATAGCTATTTATGCCTGTACATGCACACATACATACAATATGTACCTACATACGCTGTAATACTTTGATACAATTATCGTTACCACATAGAACACAATCATATAGATGTACATAATATACACATATATAAATTCTGTATAATATATATGTATATCTATATATACATATATATATATATACATATTGTATATATATATATATATATATATATATATATATATATATATATTATATTCATATGCACACACACTTTTTTGTTGCTCGATAATTTTGGTTTCTATAATTTCACATGACAAAAAATTCATCTTGAATGTATACACACAACACACACACATATTATACACACACATATATCTATATGTTTCATATACATACAGAGAGAGAGAGAGAGAGAGAGAGAGAGAGAGAGAGAGAGAGAGAGAGAAGGGGGGGGGGGGGGGAGATGACCCGAGCACCCCAGACTTGAGACCTACTTTCCAAGGTTGAAAAGATACAAAGTGTGGGAGAAAAGAAAATATGTAGACGGTGAAGCAACTGCAGAGTAAATGAAAATATGGCATGACACATTCATTTTATTCTTGGCAAGGTTTACATTCTTTTATTAGATGTCTTTAAAATATATACAGTTTCTTTCAACAATTTTGTTCTTCTTTCTCAAATCTAACAAATTGCTGACTAATCTATCAGAGAAAATATATTCCAAGGCTATGTATGAATTATGAAAAGCAGAGAGAGACATGAAGTTCCACATCAGAAAATTAATATTGCAATATTCATTTCAAATCTTGCTGATGAAACATAATTCTTCTGAAAGATATGTAAATACCACTTCTTATCTATGAAAAACTGGACTGTAAAATATAAGAGGGAATAGGTGGGTATCCCGGTACTGCTGGCACCTATAACATTTCCTTTTCAGATATTACCATTTGTTCTTGCAATCTTGGGCAAGCATGGGGGAGGTCTGGGCTGTTGGCAGTATTTTGGAATAGAGATGCTCAGTTTGGTTTCCATGGAAACATGCAAGCATTTGTCCCTGACATGGGATAGAATCTTGATTATAATATACAGTCAAACCTGTCTTAGCGGCCACCTGTCTACAGTGGCCACCTGCTGTATACGGCCACTAAAAACAATTCCCCCCAGAGAAAAGCAATGTTAACAACCCTGTCTATAGCGGGCACCCGTCTACAATTGCCACTTTTTTGTATCCCTTGGGTGGGCACTATAGACAGGTTTGACTGCATATGGATTTGACTAGGCTGAAATCTTGAGGGGTGAATTGACACTCGATGCTATCAGTTTGATGTCACAGGCAGTTTCTCAGTTTCAATAGGAAAACAAAATTTAACTGTTCTTCACAACAGCTTTAACATCTCTCCTTAACCCCATCTCAAATGGAAAATACATAAAGGCAGAAAAAAAAAAACCACCTCCTGGTGTCAAACCCTGTTCTTTTCCATGGAAGCACATTGATCAACATGAACTGCACTGTTAGTCTGATTTACTCAGCAAGGTGTATGCAATAAAGAATTTGCTGTGTCCTTCGGGGACTGTAGTCATAATGACTGATTCAGAGTGATGAGAACCTTTTACAAATTTCTAGTTTTTTTTTTTTTTTTTTGGGGGGGGGGGGGGGGGGACATATCAAATACAAGGGAACCTGAATTTGAACTTTCAAACCAGAGGATCCATTCTGTAAAGCACCAATTTGTCTTCGAACTATGACCTCCCACAAAAAGAGAAGAAATTCACGACACATGCTTTCTTTAGATAAAAATTGACTGAATTTTTGACAATGACATTCCAGTGTGTAAAATTTTATAACTTGGGAAATGTTCACAAAGTATCACAATGGATGTTCACTTTGTATTCATTCTTAAAATGTCTTTTTTTTTTCTAAATTGAAAATTCCTCATCATAAAGTTAGGTCATAGATTATGAGAATTTATGCTTTCAGAATGAACAAGAGACCAAATATTTGGTCCTATGATAAGAATATTTATTCGCAGTTTTTTTCTTCAACAACCATTTTTGAAATCTTTCTGCGACAGATGTTTCATTTAATATACTGAAAAAATAGTCAGAGGAATACAGTAAAAAACAAAAGACTGCATATCTCTTCAATTCCAAATTGTGACATGCATGCTGCGTAGTGAGTGTTAACATTTCGGCAATATTTCAGTGAAGGCTTACTTGGATGCTCTCTCTTCTTGAAGTTGGCTAGTTAAGCTTCCCTATGAAGGAAAAGAAAAATTACCACTATCCTATCAATCAAATACTGTGCTTGTTTCTAAATTTCAGTATACTCCTTTCTGCTAATCATGCAATAGTTTTAAATCAAATAACGAAAGCCATATAAATGTGGTCTCTGTGCTGAGTGACAGCTACCAGGTATGCTTGCTGAACCTTCACTCTGAACGATTCACTTACAATTAACACTGTGAAACAGAATGGCCCATATATGAAAATTAATATGTAGCACCTACGAAATATGAAGAAAATAATACATGGAAACCATATTCTATAAATTTGTGTGGAATGTTACATATACATTTATGTCTGAAAAGTAAAGAGAATATATCAAATATACATGCATATGAAATTAAAGCATTTATTAAAAATGAAATTAATGCACACTTATTTCAAACCAACACTGAAGTTAGATTGTAAAATCACTCATGAAATTTCTTACCCAGCTTATTACCTAACACAGCATATCAGGCATGAACAAACAAATAGTTGACTGAATTGAGAAAATACTGAGTTCTGATACTCTTCAAGGAGATTTCACTGCACTTAAAGTAAAGAGAATTACATAAACCTATCTAATCATTTTCTTCTTATAAGCTCTGTGAAAAGAGAATACAGCAAAGGCCTTTGTAAAACACAGGGTGATTTTATCCTCTGAAAATCAAACCTAAAGGTCCCTGTTTACTGTTGAGTCTTAATATCCTTCTATTGTTACATCTCTATGATAGCTCAAATGTTCGGTGAAACCAAAATACATTTCTGCATATATATATTCTGCCAGATTATACATAATTGACCCAGATACACATATTTGGACAAAATGATATGCATAAGAACAAAGGAATGAAAGAAATCAAAATCATGTAACATTCTAGCCAAGGGCAGTGATATCTTCAAAATTAACCCTTTAGATTGTGAAATAGTCCTGGTCCAATGCTCTCATATGATATAACTCAACTGTTCTTGTCGTTTCTTACCATTTTTAAGAAATTGTTTTGGATTTACTGTTTATTCTTGTAGTTTTAACTGTCTCAGAAAATATCAAAGACTTTCGTTGATGGTATTCCGTTTTACCAATATTTTCTCATATTCAAATGAATATAGAAATAGGTTGATTTCATCTGATTTGAAGGTGCAATAAATATCAACGGAAGAGGTGTTCTAATTTGTCTTGGACCCATGCCAGGTTGAGTGAAATTTGCTACATCTCACATACCAAAGGTTAATAATTAGAAGGCAAATATATGTGGCATGATTAAATGCGTAAGCGGCAAATAATCAGGATGAAATAAGGACAGGATTTTAATGTCTGCATGTGATGTCTTCATAACAGACCACTATTAGTACCACTGTAGCTAAAGTTAGGGATGTTTCTTTTATGAATAGCCTGTATCGAGCTACTCATTCCCCCTACTTCCTCGCTTCTCTGGTTAATTCTGTGTATGGAACAGAATTTGGTTGCCTACATTAGCTGTTGCTGGGTCAGGGAAACTGTAACATGCAATTTGATTGCCATGAGTATCTCACGCAAAGATACAATCCATCAAATGCAATGCTCGTTTGAAGATATACTCAACCTCTATAACATTGTTTGGTGGTTTTGTTTTTCCCATTCTGGAAATTATGCACAAAATGTGAACCCTATCTACTGGTATGGCGTACAGTATTTGAACACCTACCTACAGATCATATTACGCACAAATTTGATTTTTTTTTTTTTTTTTTTAACCTTGCATGAGTCAATAGGAAAGAATTCACTAATGCTCTGTGTACCACACTGATTACCTGTCCATAGGTTACTGTGTGAAATTTGACTCACTGATACAGAAAGGGTTAAACAGCGTTTTGATAGGATGAATCACCATGCTGGTCAATCAAATAATGCTGCTTTGACCATTTCACAGGATCAGTGGCGATGAATGATTCTCATTACACAGAGAGACAAAGAGTTATTTCCTCTTTATCACAGCAAACCAGACTAGTCATGTTATGCCCATCTTGGACATGACATGAAAACCAAGTAAAGTACATAGAGAGAGAAAGAGAGTAACTTTGTTCCCCTCCCAAATCTCAAGGCTGGCAAAATGCATTGATTCCCTGCAAGCATCTCTCAGCTGCTGTAAGCATTGATAAGCACATCTTCATTGCATAATGGTGGGCAGTTCACTGCAAAGAAATTAAAATTTCAGCATACACAGTTTAGGACACGTTACACATTAAGTACTCAAAACCATCAGGACTCTGAATCAACAGGCAATGCTAATATCTGGATTTACAAACTTTTGGACACATAATCTTCCTGCTGCACAAACAAATGCAGAGCAAAATATTGAAAATATAGTGATTTATAGAGTTCTCCTTGAGAAAACACACTTCTTGGACTGAAAAATATACATAACATGCATCATTCTTTGAAAGACAGTTACATCATGTGAAATTTATAATTGCTTGTGGCACTTCTGTATTCCCTTTATCCTAGAAGCAAGGCGAGTATTGCTGATGAAGTAATTTTCAAAAACACAATGCATTTTGCAGAAGTGACTGGGAACTTTAATACACAACATCACTGGCCACACGGTTTTCTATAATTGGGACATTTGAAAGGTACTCAAAAGAGGGAGACTTAAAAGGGGTTAAAAGGCATTCTCGCTTGTGTGCCAAACTACATTTAAACCTCTGCCTCATATTTGTACCATATTCTTTCAAGCTTTAACTTTTCATAACATGGTAACAAAGTCATTGCCCTTCAACAATTTTAAAGAGCTGAATTCTAATGTTACATTGCTTACACTTGCTTATACTTTGCAGAGTACTGTAAAAGTGGATATTTTCGCACGAGTAATTTTTCACGCTCTGCCAATTAAGATGAATTTTGCATGTTTTCAATTCCATGGAATCAAGACATTTCATAGTGGTATATGTAACAAGCAAAAATATTCACATGCCTTTACATTCATGCCAGTTTCTGGTTGCGCGAAATGTGTAAAAATTTCTACACCACGAAAATGTGAACTTTTACAGTAGTTGTCCACTCCGGCCAGTTTACCTAGGACTCATTATCTTTTTGTCACGAAGGTGATTCAAACTACAACCAGTCTGCCTGGGAAGCATTCTTTTTTTAATTTTTTTTTTTTATTGCGAAGGTGATTCTTATACTGTGGCCAATTTACAGAAGAAGTATTAAGTCTTTGATATGAAGGTGATTCAGACTAAGGCTACATGAGAGTTGAATGAGAAAGTGAAAGGCTTAAACTTTACTTCAGACTTCAGACAATACAATCCTTTGCCACCAGTGGCAAAATATCAACTTACAATCATGACATATATGACATAAAGAAAGAAAGATGAAGCATGCATCTAGTATAATAAAAAAAGGGTGCACTCTTATGCTGTAAAGCAATTCATGGATGAAGTGAAACAGCCATTTCTCCCACTTTTAATCTTGAAACTGTGATTCTATAATAATGAAATCTGTGTGTTTGGCAATATTGGCTGTCGCTGAGCTGTTCAGGTTGGACAAATCAGAATCAAGCTTTTTTGGCCGCCATGGATAAACTTGGATGAGGAAGCATTGACATGTGACTATATCACAGGAGGGCGCTCTACCTGGAAAGACTCACTTTACTGGGGTCTGGCTACGAAGACTATAACTGTGTTGTGGTGATAGGAAAGAAGTTAACCTTTTTATGTCTGCAGGCATTCAGCTTAACCCATTCCATATGGGAATCTGGTATACCAGTTTCCTGTGGCGTCAACTGATTTACGGGAACCTGGCATACCGGTATCCCAAAATGTAGACAAAAGTGTCTGCATTCATGGCCATATTTCTCATCAATTTTTGTTATATTGATGAGAAAAATTACTTTGATCAAAAGATTAGAGTTTCTTCAATCAATATCTGTTCTCTTTCTGTATCACAGCTCTGTGAATTTTTGTCTAATTTATCTTTTTCCAACATAGTAGTCCACTTCTTTTGCTATAAAACTTGTATGAAGATGTACATAGCTTTCAAGGCTGAGCTCACTAGGTTTTGAATCTCGCTGACCCTAATCGGGTGCCTTTTAAGTGTATAGGAAGAGATCATGAGCCCATCAGCACAAGCTCTGTTCATACCTTACATCCTATCAACATTTTGCATTGTTCGATGGCACATGCAGTTGATTGTGGAAAGGGGACACATGTACCGCTTGACTGCTTTCACAGAGAGGATTACCAACCTGTCTGTTCTCTGTCTACCTGCAAAAAGAATCTGATTTGGGGGCATTGAAGGTTCTTAGTTGGAGCATTGCGGAAGAAACGGGTTACCTAGCCAAGCTCTTTCATCAGCATTCAGTAATCCATCCAAACTTGACCTCACTGTAAAATCAGCAAAGCCCACTCAGGCGCAGCAATGTGCCTCAGGCCAACAGGAAAGCCATGACGCCTCAATGGGATTTATAGGAAAATTGGGATCTCTGTTCTCTGACATCTAGCTTCCAGATATCTGTGCCAATTGACAAAGAAAACACTCCATCATACGTGCCAATCCAAAAAGCACACTAAGGGTTAAACTGTGGCCGTGGGCAGGCTACCTGCTCAGCTCCACGTAGCACGTATCGCACACTCTCACTGGCTTCTTGGAGGACGCCACCGTGGCCTGCTTGGAGGAGCAGTCGTTGCAGAAGATGTCGCCGCAGTTTCTGCAGTGATGCTGTGAAGGTGGATTAGAGGTGGAGTAGAGAGATGAGGAGAGGATGAAATTATTGGGTGAAAATATGCACAGTTTAGCTGAAGAAAACTTGTAGAGGAATACAAGAGGATTATCTCTTCAAGTAGATCTCAGTTAAAATCACCATTACAGTCATTTATGTTAATGTGTCAGATTGCTGAAATGCAATTGCTATTGTATCAGAAAGTTTGTGCCACTCGGGTGTCAAGACATGAATGACATAAGTAGAACTTAAACCATATCAACTTGTCATCATGAAAATATTTCATCATCTTCTAAATCCACGTTTAAAACACAGCACATAGTGAATAAAGAACAGACATAATTTATACACAATATATTACATAAGTATAGTATTTTGCAAATTGGGACTAGTACTATGATTATGCATGTGACAATTTTCATGCATTATCATGTACCACAGTGTGGAATGCAAAACTAGAAAAGGACTCAGAGAGCGCAGACCTCTGCCAAGCAGCTCATTTCTACCCATACATGCATGCTGAAAATTGCCTAATTTCCCAATGATAACAAAGCGCTGTGTTTACCTTATTAGCTTCCTGCTATGCCGCGCATGGCGCACTGTGCAGAGCACGCTCTTTAGTATGCGTATGCAAACTTCAAATGCATGCAGCTTGAACTCCAAAGTTCACTGACCCTATTTGCCAAAAGATAAAAGAAAATCCTTCAAAAATTCATACAAATTCCTGGATCACTACCAAATCATCCGTTCCTTGTGTCATAGACAACATTTCCTGTAAGTTTTGCCCAAAGCTGTTCCCAACTTTTTGAGACATTTTGCAAACACACATACAAACAAGCAAACAAACACACCAATGCTGACAAAAACATAACATCCTTGGTGGAGGAAATAAGCATTGTTCCTTTTTAGGAGAAGAGTTCAGAGATTTCCCATCTTGGAGGTGTTATACAGTGCATTTCTGTTTCTGTATTGTGGGAGGAAATAGTTTTCCAGAAGTTTTTGATATTGCAAAATTTGCTAGAACAGAAATACTGCAACATATATCATGTACATGGTACATCTTGCTAATTATGTATTACATAAAAATAGCTGTTTTGTTAGAAGCATTATGTATAGTATGTAGTATTTTGTGACCCACATTGAAACATGAAAGGCCTATTTGTTATTCATTGTGCATGTCGCCCTTCCACTGATCAAACACAAGAAGACTCTTACTAATGTCTAATAATAATACTACATTTATAAAGCGCATAATAAGCACATGCTTCTCCATGTCTACAAGGGGTGACCCAACAACATAATATCATACCCCATTGCTCTTGCATACATACAACCATATTCTGAATGAACAATAATAAAACAGCAAAAAGTTGTACTGGTCAATGTTCCAGGATGCTTGCAAGTATGTGTTTTTGGTCTGATTTTGGCACTGGTGTTTTTTGAAAAAGTGACCCTTCTTCTCCGTATCTTTGAATTTTGGAAGCACAAAGTATGAGACATGCTTTTAGCAGTTTTTGTAGACCCAGCTTTTTCTCTGACCAATGTAAACTTTACCCCCCCCCCCCCCAAACAAAAAAAAAAAAAAAAAAAAAAATGTATGTACAAGTGATGAAAAAAAAACCCTACAGACACCTTAAAAGTAGTCAGGGGTAGCTTGGACATTCTAACATACAGTAATCCTCAAAAATAGAAATGCTGCGAACATGACAAACTTCACGTCATTCTGACAATTCCATCACTGTGGTTACCATAGAGTATCAAATCTCAAATCCATTCAACACACGATACAGGGTGGGTTTAGTGTGCTGGCATAGACCCTCCACTTCCAAGCTGCTTTTATCCACATAACAATGGATTTTCCATCATTTGTTTTAATCTTGCTGATATGCATGTCATTTTAAAACTGAGAATCTCCTTGTTCAGAACTAGACCTTATCATTATAAACAAAATCTCATCTGAAGACTTTTCTTGGTTTTATGATGCAAGGTTACATTTGTCCTAGAGTCATAGGTCACTTAGCAGTTTTCTGGGGTAAAGAGTCCAAGGGCCAAGTTAGGGCTTGGGGTCAGAAGATGGTCCCAGGGATTACCTTGCGAATGGTGACAGAGAAGGCCTTATTACAGGACATGCAGTTGAGGACCTCCTTGTCATCGGCCCACTTCCTGCTCTGGTTCTTGGTCTGCGTGATCTGCAGCGACTGGTTCTCCCGGCCGAGCTCGTGCATGGCAGCCACGGCATTGTCCAGCTTCCTGCGTAGCTCGGCATTGGTCGACTGCAGCTTCTCAACATCCTTCTCATTGGCTAGGCACCTGGGGTTTTGGGGAGATGAGTGGGGGAGGGGAACATGAGATTTGTAAGGGTAGTTAAAGTTACATTTCTTTCTGTGACATGAACATTGCCCTCTGCAACTTCTGCAACATGGCAAGTATTGTTCATTATTGATCACTGCTTATATTATACAGTGTAAAACCAACAGGTCAATATAACAAATGAGATATGTAATGCAACTAAAAAATTCCAAAAATTTCATGAAAAATACCACATCACATACCATAACAAAACTAAATATAACAGAGCAAAAATCTGCAAACATTTTCCCAACATTTCTCTATTAGAGATCATCAATACCAAAAGATATATTATATGATAGATTTTAATAGAAACTGTGATATAAATACAAGCATATGCTAGACTTGTAGTTTCAGGTATATATATGCACACCATGCAAATTGCAGGAATGACTACCAAGAACAGGCTATAGTAAAGTCATTTTATTGTTTGTGCTTTCATTTGACTTACCTCTCTAACAGAGCTCTCCTTTCATCCTGGCTATTTTGCAAGGTGGCTTCCATTACTGTCATCAAGAAAGAAAATATCAGTTTGTTTATTTGTCTTTTTCATTTTTACACATTTCAAACAGAAACAAAAGGAAAGTAAACACGGATGCTCATATCTAATCTACATAGTAGTTCCATGCACTAATAAAGAAGAAGAAGAAGAATAAAAAACTAGAAATGTCGCTACGGCGACTGGTGTATGCCTCCGCCATAATACATGGTTCTCCTAATAGGTCTATAGTACAATGTCTTGACAATGTGTGATGACAGTTTCACACAATTGGCAAAATATCAAAATGACAGGTTTGCCACAAATGTGCTGAATGTTCACTTTCCTAGAACTAGGTTCAATTGGATGAATGATTAAAACGTCAGAGTGCAGGTATTTGGGGGAACTGATGATTTTCACTTGACTTTTGACCCTTTTACAAGTTTATGCATTGAGTAATTTTCAAGGTATTGAGAAAAAGTATAATTTCAGTATGAAATGGTAAAATAGTATTATCGAAACCTGGCCTTTGACCTTTGACCCCACAGTTCCAAAGAGAATCACTGTTAGGTAGAACATGCATAAATATGTAAGTTTCATGACAATACCTTGAGTTATTTTTGAGATATGGAGGAAAAAGTGCAATTTAGCACTTTCACTTGACCTTTGACCTTTTGGCAAGAAACTTCCCACAGAATATATATTGGGTTATACATGCATACATCAAGTTTTAAAAAAATCCTTCAGGCATTGCATAAATATAAGGAAAGTAGTTATATTTTGAGGAGTTGACCTTGACCTTTGACCCCTGACCTTTGACCCATGACCCCAAACTTCCCTAGATAATCACTGCCCATCGGTACAAGCATATATACTAAGTTCCATGAAGATACCTTGAACCATTTGCAAGATATGGAGAAAAACATGAAATTTCAATTTTTTTTTTTTCACAAAATAACCTGTGACCTTTGACCTTTGACCCTGTGACCCTAAAATCCACACAAAGTATCATCCCCCAAGGATATACCCTCATACCAAGTTTGATGCAAAACCACCACACGGTTCTTGAGATATCGACAAAAACAAAACGGGACGGACGGACGTACAGACGTACGGACGTACGGACGGACGGACGACCCGAAAACATAATGCCTCCGGCCACTTCGTTGGCGGAGGCATAAAAACCAAACATGTATTGCAGGATGTAAAGTCCATCTGCAAGCTGGCACTGTCACAGTATGGAGATAACCTACTCCTCACCAGATTGTAAACCCCCGTAAACTTTTTGTACAGAACCAATCAAGTTCATGCTGGCAATGGGTTAATTACTTGGTTTTTCATACTGAACAATCAATAACTATAAGCTTTTGGCTGTATGAGTACTTGCATAGCACAAACAAAAACCATAAGATATGCTGATACATTTCTCGAATTATCCTCCAAGGTGCTGAATGGTAGTGAAAGACAAAGTATTCTATTACAAGAGAGAAAAAGGGTGTCAGAATACACAGAGGATGACGCTAGAAGTCTTCTGTCTCGAAAATATAATCCATGAGAAGAGCAAAACACCAGTGACAACCATAACCCTTTTAACCCTTTCTGCGCCAGAGATTTTGGATGGACAGTGTGTACAATGCTATGGGGATGATAGATCTGCTCTATCTCACTCAGCACTCAAAGCACATAAAGGGTTAAAGCTCTTACCGTGTTTCTCCCCCGTCAGGTTATCCACCGTCTTCTCAAGCTCCTTGCAGCGAGTGTCCGCCTGGATCATGTCGCTGCGCAGCGTGCCCAGGTTCTCGTTGAGGGCGCTAAGCTGCATGTTGTAGCGCTGCTCCTGCTGCTCTTTCTCACTCTCCATGTCTACCTTGGCTTGCGTCTCTGCCGCCTGTATTTGGCATATGTAAATAATGTCCTCAACACGACTTGTACGTATAACCTATAAACTTGCCATTGTTTACATGAGTAAATTTGATACTCGACTTTGGCACAAGTACACCTGTGGTTGCAACTGATTGACAAATTGCCCTACATCAATGTAAATAAGTCGATGTAGGGCAATTTGTCAATCAGCTGCAATGAAAACATGTCGACAGAAGAATTTCATGAATTTGAATACATCTGTGGTTGTTGTAATCTAAACTGCATTCCAACTTTAAATTCAAACTACTGAGAAAACAGTACTTATGGCAGAACTGATGCCTGATTAGGTTGCCCATGCTTAATACATATTTGACAACTACACAATCAGAGGGCTTCCCCAATGTTTGCTCAACTACGCAGCTACCAAATGCATGCTAACCGTTTTCCTAGGATTGAAATGCATTATAGTAGGAACAAACAGGGTCATCAACATTACCCCATCAAAATCACAGAGATTCCTAAGAACAATCAAGGAGTTACTTGTTTGTTACATTCATCAAAATGGGCAAAAATAAAGTTGTAGTCCCTTTTCAGGGTGATTTTCATATTATCTTATGACAAGCAGAGATATTTATATTCTAAGGAAGCCTCCAGCAGAATACTGGGGAGTCAGGTGGTTCAATTGGTAGCATGTTTGCCTCTCAATGGAATACAGGTCAGGTTCAGGAGCAGATTTGAACCCAAAAAAGTCTTTCTGAGCAATGTTGAGAGTTATCATGCTATCCCATCTGGTACAAGCAAAACACTCTGTCCCTCATATAGGAAAAAAGATGGGGCCCTGTGTGTGAGAGAGTCACAACCCATGGAAGTAAGAGATCCTGCTTCATTCAATTATAAATGTAAAGAGCAGGGTGCAAAACCTGGTGAAGTGGTCTGCCCCAAACTACCCACAACTAGACCCCACTGAAGACCAGATAGTGCAGCTAAGGTTAAGGGCAATCCAGCCATCCATCTCATCAGATGGAAAATGGAAACAAGAAACAAGCTCTGGGGATAGGCAAATGACATGGCTCATGATTATGTCCACAAAGAACATGATTCTGTATAAATTTGAATACATTAGTAAACCCATCCAGCCCACACTCACCAGCTTGGACTGCAAGGCGTCATTCTCATCCCGCAGCATGGTCTGCACCTTCTTGGACACCTCCTTGGTCTCCTCGTGGTCAGCCAGGGCCTTGGTCAGCTCGTTCTCCTTGTCGGTCAGCTGTGACTGCAGTCCCAGCTTCTGGCTGATCAACAGCTGCCTGGCTTCCTGCAGGGAGGCAACCTCCTGTAAACGGAAGCAGCAGAGCAAAGAGCTAGCCTCATATCAAGACTGATTTCACACTGTGACAGTCATACATGTTGTACATATTTTTCTTTTGGAGGCAGACCAGTCTCCCTAAAATTCCATGTGAAGACTGCATTCCATGTATCTTGATTGCACATTCTCAATTCACACAGCACACACACACACACACACACACACACACACACACACACTCAAAATCACAAACAAAATGTCTTCGATGGGAATACCTTTGCTCGCTCATTTTTCTCAGTCTGCAATGTCTTCTGTGTTTCCTCCAACTCTGTCTGAAGATTATTTTTCCGTTCTCTCAGCTCTGCCGACTCTGCCTTTTCCTTGTCCAGCTCAGATGTAAGACTAGCCTGTGATTGTGAAAAACAGGTAAGATTCTTACAAATCAAACTCCTCTTCACAACTGGAAGTGAGACCTGCCTAAGATTGAGATCTATGACAGCAATTTTTGAATTTCTATCCATTCTCAAGACTGGTAAGAGACTAGTCCATGATATATTTGAGGGGGAAAAAAACCCATGAAACCTTGAGATATGAAACCAGTATATGAAGAGTCCTCCTTCAATCCTTCAAAACCTCATTTTCTTTTTCATCAACTTAGCATACCTGAGGAGAAACAACGATGGGAAATGGGATATCTTCCACGGAAGCTTCTGCCCTTTACTTAACAATTTCCATCACTTAGCATCTACCAGGTTTGGACTTATTCTGTCTATCAATCAGAAACACAAAGCCTCTGTGCAAAAGAGATGAATCTTAGCAATTGGAGCTTGTGTTATACGAGGCACCAAACTCATGATAGATTAGAGACATTTGGTAGAAAGAAAGTCACAACAACATCAGATGACTGAAGGGGGCAGATTCTTATTTCTATATATAGTGTGTGATTTATTACACATATAAGTTAAGGTTTCAGTAGTTCAGACATATAAAAGGAAAATTTCTAGCTAATGAACAAGAGAATGAAGTCTTCTCTCAAAAACTGGTTCTTAGGTATGTTACAGCAAACATGGCGCTTTCCATTATATCTGACATACAACTTTTATGAAGCAGATGTGTACATGAAAAATGGTTGGTAATGAAAGTAAAACGCTTTTCTTTCTCTTACCTTTTCTGCACTGAAAGTTCTTTTGCTGGTTTCTAAAGATTCCTCCAAAGTCTCAACCTTTTTGTTTAGAGATGTCTTTATCTGAAAAAAAAAGAAGATATGATAAAATGGTGAAGCGACTAATTGCCACAAGATATTGAAGAACACACACGCTTACCAGGCAATGAAATTCAAATATTGATTCACAATTAAGTCTGCATTTTTTTTTTTCTCGTGCGTGAATTTTAGGTTTATGGTGTCCTCATGCTGACAGGAGAGGTAGGTAGTAATCATGTTGCCAATGAGTTGAAAAGTAAGAAAGAGCTTTGGACTGCACGGCGAGTGGTACTAGATAACTACTCTCCATTTCAGACCATGTGTGTCACCTGTTGGCTCAGTCATGAGTTATATTGTGAGGGAAGTCAGATCTAGCAGCTGTCTAATGTAGTTTAGACTAGTAACAAGCTTTCCACATTTATTTTCCCGCACTTATATTCTTTCTCGCTGAATACCAGTCGACAATTCAATTTAGCTTTTATTTAATACATTCATCGTGGTTGGCAGTTAGATCTCTCTTGTCCATTTAGCAGCACTGAGTAATTTTGAATGCACATAAGGTTTCTGTTGACTGTTTCATTGTATCTGCTATTGAGCATATTGATATTTTCCATGGTCATGGAATGTCCCTATATCAAACTTTGGGACTACTATCATCATTATCACAGGCTTTCAAGCGGGATAATGTAAAAAAGTAGGAATAAAGTAGGAACAAAATCTCTAAAAAAGTAGGGAAAAGTAGGACATGAGAGGGAAAAAGTAGGGCATTAAAGAAAAAAAAGTAGGAATAAATCAGGACACGTGCAGGCTTTTTGGAGTAGTTTTCGTTGATACTCACCAGAACTCTGGATCAGTGGCGTATCTAGGGAAAACGGTGCCCGGGGCAAACGCGAAAATTACGCCCCTAAATTCTGAAAAAGTGTTCAACCCCAACCCCATCCCGGTAGGGACTTTAAAAAATGTCCACATGACATGCTTTTTCAAGCACCTAAAAAGGGTCTTTTGAGGGTGATTTAAATAAAATAAATTTTGATGAATTTTGGCGAGCGAGCGCAGCGAGCGAGCCGAACATTTTTGCATTTCAGCTGACAAAACATGGAATTCTTGTCATTTTTTGCTTATTAAATCTTACAATTCCAATCAAGATACAGTGATGGCCTTATAGGTAACGATTAATATCAACAAACTAAGGACTTGAAAAAATACTCTCAATTAGTATGCGCGAGTGAAGCGAAATTTGTATATTTCTGCATCATCATCACGTTTTGTTCTTTTTTTTTGGCTAAATTTTGGCGAGCGAGCACAGCGAGCGAGCCGAAAAATTTTGTATTTCAGCTGACAAAACATTGGATTCTTGTCATTTTTTTTTTTTTTTTGCTTATTAAACCTTACAATTCTAATCAAGATATAGTGACGGCCTTATAGATAACGATTTATACCAACAAACTAAGGACTTGAAAAAAAAAATACTCTCAATTAGTATGCGCGAGTGAGCGGAAATTTGTATATTTCTGCGTCATCATCACGTTTTGTTCTTATCTTTTTTTGATAAATTTTGGCAAGCGAGCGCAGCGAGGGAGCCGAAAATTTTTGTATTTCAGCTGACAAAACATGGGATTCTTGTCATTTTTTTTGCTTATTAAATCTTACAATTCTAATAAAGATATAGTGACGGCCTCATAGATATCGATTCATACCAACAAACTAAGGACTTGAAAAAAATACTCTCAATTAGTATGCGCAAGTGAGCAGAAATTTGTATATTTCTGCGTCATCATCACATTTTGTTCTTATCTTTTTTTTTTGGATAAATTTTGGCGAGCGAGCGCAGCGAGCGAGCGGAAAATGTTTGTATTTCAGCTTACAAACATGTCTTTTTTTTCTTTTTTGCTTATTAAATCTTACAATTCTAATCAAGATATAGTGACAGTCTGATTGATAACGATTCATACCAACAAACTTTGCATTGTTTGCATTTCAGCTTACAAAACATGGAATTCGGAATTCTTGTGTGAACACAATAAACATTGTTATTTGTCTGCGTCATCATCATGTTTTGTTTTTATCTTGTTTGATTTGGTTTTCTGCCCCTCCCCCCTTCTCTCCCCCCCCCCCCCCACCCCGTCTTGGCGAGGTTTTTTTTTTCCTTCTTCTTCTTCTTTTTTTCTTTCGTTTTCTTCTTCTTCTTCTTCTTCTTTTTTTCGTTTTTTTTTTCGTTTTTTGCGCCCCCAAGGAGTGGCGCCCGGGGCACGTGCCCCCCTTGCCCCCCTAGATACGCCACTGCTACCTGTAAATCTTAATTTGTACTCACAACCCTGCTGCCTCAGTCTCACTTTTGCTCCTTTGGAGAGCCTGGTAATTTTGAGCAATGATGAGAGCTGGATTCACGTGAGCACTGCTCCATGTCCTAGGCTGCAATATCAGTGGGATCAATCACATCTGCACAGGAGCAAAAGCTGAGGCTGGCAGCAGTCTTGTGGTTGATTGGTTTGTGTTATACAAGATGTACCTCTTTCATGCTGAAGAGGCTCCTCCCCACCAGTAAGAATCTGCAACTAGAGTCTACTCATCATTTCTGAATATCAACTACTCAAGTAGCCTTGCACATTTTTTTTTTTTTGCGGGGTTTTTCACCAAAAAAGTAGGAAAAAGTAGGAAACAGTAGGATTTTGAGCAAAAAAGTAGAAAAAGTAGGGACAGCAGTAAAAAAGTAGGAAAAAGTAGGAAAAGTAGGGCCACTTGAAAGCCTGTATCATCATTCTGTTGTACATGGACTGTGAACCAGAGCTTCTCACTTGCAAACCTTAAAAGCTAAGAAAAGGGACAATTTGGAGTACTATCTCTAAGAAATGTCTCTAGACATTCTTGAATTTCCTTTCATTACCATGTAAAGATTTTGAAAAGAATAAAGACTAAATTTAAAAAAAGTCAAAAGATGGCACTTCAATTGCCAAACACAGGAAATGTTCCTATTAAACAGGGACAGTTGGCAAGTATGGGGCCACCATACCTCCTGCAAACCCTTGACACTGCTCATGAGAGATGCCTCGCTCCCCGACACTTTCTCCAAATTGGCTTCCGTCCTGGTCAGCGTGGCGTGGAGACTCTCCACCTCCCCCTGAAGGGCAGACGATTTGTCTTCCAGCTCCTGCAAGGCAGAAATCAGATGATAGAATCCATGGTATTGCATGTCGCATACAGAAGGTATCAGTATCTGGGGCTCTCACCATCTCCTTCTTCTTAGAGACCAAGTAATAAGGAGATTGTGCAATGGGAAAGCTGGTCCTTTGGATACACAGTGCACTCCCATTACAACTAACATGGTTATAACAAAATTCTTGTTACAACAAAGTAAATGTTCAGGTCCCAAAATGATCATCTACAATATTATATGTCTTTCTATACTTTATTGTTCGGCTATAATGAAAGAAAACCACCAGTCCCGACGACTACCTTATAACGGGAGTGTACAGTATCTGAGAATTCCTGAGAAAAATTGTGTGTAACTTTATCACTGATTTCTATGTAAATATACACACATCCAAAGAATCTCCACTGGAGTCGAATGACAGTGATGAGCGTTAACTTCAATGGACCTACTTGTTGACGGGCTATTCTATGTGAATTCTAAGCAGGTTTTATTGGTCATGGATTTCAAATGTACGCTGGTGGGCAGCAAATAAAGATGGATCTATTTGGGCCACCCTTTTCTTCCAATGCTACTGGGTCTTTAAGAGAGAAAGATTGCACACGGGATCAAATGAATCAAATCATTAATTATTACCATTTCATGATGCAAAACTTGTCCTCAATCATAACAATAATGTTCTTACTTCTGTCAGTCAAATCACTTTATTCAGACATTATGACCTCCTTGAGGAGACATAAAAAGAGGTACATCTAGAATCTTTTCAATTTGCCATATCTACGGAGACATTTTAAAGAGTACAGGGAAGGCTTGAGTGACAAGGAAGGTATCCGACTGTTGCTTGCTTTGCCTACCCTGATTTTAGCTTCGAGTTTGATGACCTGGGATTCGTAGTTCCTGCACAGCTCACGTTCCTTTGCCAACTCCTTCTCCAAAACCTGGAAAAAACAAACACACACAAATTTCACGAAAATCATAGGGAACATTGGTCTATGAAAATGATGCTAGAATGCACTATAAAATTATACACATAAGTAAAACAACTATATTACTATGGATACAGGATCATCAATGCACATAAACTGTGATATCGAAGTTACAAATTCATCTTTTTATTTTCAAGTCAAATCAACACACGCACGCACACACACACAAAAAAAAACAAACCAAAAACAAAATAAACACTGCCAGCATGTCATATATTAGTCACATCAACGGCACTAATTACAGAACAGTTGCAAATTATGGAAAATGTAAGCTGAAATGATCTAACGAGTGACAAATACGTGGACAGCTACTAGTCTTCATCATCATCAAAAAGCACAATGCCATTAGTAATACATTATACCACTTGGAAAAAAATATGTAACACCTGTCATTTACACTTACTTTTATATCACAGTGTTGAGTCAAACTGTAAGCTTGCTGGAAGACAAACCTACATAAGTGTGTGCAAGTGAGAGTGTGCACATGTGTGTGCATGACTGTATATGTGTTTTCAAGCAATACTGATATCTTATAGGCAGAACAAGCTCACAAAAATGCTGAAAGAAGTGAGAATGACATGCTCCTCACCTCTATCCTCTGCTGCAAGTCTTTCCGGACACTCTCCTTAGACTGAAGCTGCTGCTCTAGCTGTTCAGACTTGGCAATCTACGGTGCAAAAAAAAAAAAAAAAAAAAAAAGTTGGTTAAAATCATAACATTTAGAGGTACTGTTCACCAATGGGAGCAGTGATTTCAGAAATGTTTGAGATACCACATTTGAAGCATATGTGTAGGTCAGTTGTATCACAAAACATCCTACCATGTGAAAATTTTACAATAAAGCCTGAAATATAAGGAGACATCACTATTTTCCCCAATAAACCATAACTGTAGATGATTTAGTCTCGGAAACATTTTTAATGTAACTATTGTTCACGTTTCACAGCACACAACCAACAGCACAATACTGTTCACACTGCTATACAAGCTAAATACAAAATATCACATAAAAATCGAAGAAGACAAAAACATTTGAATTTTGATTTTCAATTGCTCTGATTGAATGTAAATTCCACAATTAATTTTGTAATATTAACCAGATATTCCTCAATTCATCTTTCTTATGGTATCCCCTTGAAAGAAGAAAGAGTGGAGGAAGAAGAATAGGAAAAGAAGAGAGAAAAAAAGAAGAGAAAGAAGAAGAGAGGATGAGGGGAGGAGGATTCGACAAGAAGAGGATGAAGAGAAAACTCACACTCTGAGCAATGGCGGCGTCCTGATCCTCTGCCTGCCTCCGGAGTCGTGACACTGTCTCTCTCTCTGCTGTAAGCTCCGCCTGGATGGAAATCCTGCTCGACTCCAGTTCAGACACCCGGTCTGTGAGAGTTAGCTCCGACTGGGTCTTCTCAGCCAAGCCAGACTGAAAAAACCATCCAACACATATAGTTCTAAACGAATCATCAACATTCTTATATCTACCTAATCACAAGCTGGAAATGTTTTGCCTAATGTGGTCACAATTATGCGTACTTACGGTCCCAGCAAGATTTGTGCATACGACGAAAAAAAAAAAAAATGGGAAAAAGGTGGGAATATGCATACATGTAATAAAAACTTTGGAGCAAGACCATGATCTAAGACCTGACACCAACAGACAGTATATGTATTGAGATAATTTTATCTGCTCGGACCTGTAGAAGAACAGTCTCCCAGACTGAAGTATGTGCCGTGCTTAAATAAAAAAAATGAAATAAAATGAAATGAAAATAACCAAACGCTTGCCTTTGCTTACAGACAATGATTTAACAAATTACCTTTGCCTCCACAAGTTGGAGTTGTGTAGCCTCCATGGCTGTCAATAGTTCCTTAGACTTGGCTTCTTCTACAGATAGCTTTGCCTTCATCTCTTCTGTCAGCTTTGCCTGCCCAGAGATGAGAGAATGCAGAGATGCAGAATTAAGATAAACAGTTTTAAAAAAGTTGGTCAGTGATAGAGATAGATTATTTTTTTTGAGCACTTACTATAGTGCGTTTAAAGTGCACATACAATTTATGCCAAAAAGGTAATTCTGCACATATGTGGTTGTATGCAAACAACCAGAAAGTCACGAAGAGTATGATGACATGTAAATGCAGCTTCTGATTCTAGGCTTTCAGCCAGGACAGACATTGGGAAAGTCATAGCAACATAAGCAAGAATCAAAGCAATCTTGGTCACAATGGCAATACCAGTTTATATTCATATTTATTGATTTAAACTAACACACAACCGTAAATAACATGAAAGACTGGGAATAAAAATCATACACATGATGCAAATAATAACTCGATGGATTGTACCTGTTCTTGAGTGTGTTTTTCGCCTTGTTGCTTGATGTATTCTTCCTTTTGTTGCAGCGAGGCTTGAGTTGTGTTCAAGGATTCCACAAGCTTTGTCTTTTCTCCTGTCAAGGTGTCAACCTGGTGTAAGGTGTCAAAATACACAAAGAAACGTTGTTTATCTTCTCCTTGGAACGGAAATTCTTCTTATGATGGTGTAGTAAACTTTGCTTGATGTCAATACTTTGGATGAATTAAGTCGGTATCACACAAAGTATATGAATAGTTCACTACACTCATCATCAAACATTGTTACAAAATCAAAGACTGCACCTGCATTGAATAAAATGAGTGTAGAGATTGGTAGATGATCCTAAAAGAATCACGAAATTGTAGTACAAAAAGCAATTAGAGGACACTTTTACAGCCTTCTGTCTTACAACTCAATTGACATGTGAACTCAGAATGATTAACTTATTGCTCTTAAACATGTTTTTTATTTTCATAAATCCACATTAACTTTTATTGAGAAATAAACGGAAATAGAAGGGAATAATGAGAGAGGCATTGATGGGAGGATATTATTGGAAGGGATAGTGGGAGGGGAAGGTGGGAGAGAATGATGAGAGGGGATGATGAGGTAGGCATTGATGAGAGGGGAAGATCGGAGGGCATAATGGGAGAAGATGATGTGAGAGATAATGGGAGGGGATGATGGGGAGGAGTAGAATGTTACCTGAGTTTGCAGCTGCTCTTTCACTTGAGAGAGTGATGCCTCCACCTCCTCCTTCTCCTTCTGTAACCTTGAAACTGCTGCCAAATTCTCTTGATTTGACTGAAAAGACAGTACAGAGCAGCCACAACATTTTGATTAAGAAAACAAAAAAAAATCGCTCCTTGAAGAATGACATATTTTGACTTACAATCACTCACATTGACTGTAAATCTCGAATAGCTTTACAGTTAACTTTGTATCATATGATAAGAGCTTACAGACCAAAACTTTGCAACATGCATCAAAAATATTTTTAAGATCCTGTAGGTTTGCAAAAACCTTGTACAGTGTATATCATTTGATATGACACAATTATAACTTCTGATAGTTTTAGACATAATGTAGTATCAGTTTATGCAAAGAATAAAGGCTGTCTTTGTAGTAACATTACTTTTACTATCAGAAATGCTTAATCTAGATATTCTATATTGCTGATCAAGACTAACTTTGTGCATGAGAAGTATATGACTGACGCATATATATATATATATAATATATATATATACAAGTGTATATATATATATATATATATATATATATATATATATACACATATACAGTTCGACCTCGATTATCCGGCCATGTCGCGACCGGCGCTCATCCGGATAAGCGAATTGGCCGGATATGGGAGACACAATGTTAATGTATATAGCTGCCGTCCAAGCTGCCATCCCAGTGCACTGGCAGCTAGGCAGGTAGCGTACCCCGCAACGGTGGTGTAATCTATGCTAGCCTGCGCAAAATTGTAGTCCCTTCTTCACAAAAATAAAGTATATCTTTTATGTGAAAATCATACATGTTTTACCTCATTAGATATTGAGAAACCTATCATGCACATCTTATGAAATTAGTGAAATAGATCCATGAAAGTCACTGTTTTTTTTTCAATTTTTGGATGAAAAGAAGAAGTCCTTCACTGCGTGAACGCGTCCGGATAATAGAGATTTCCGGATAAAAGGAGGCCGGATAATCGAGGTCGAACTGTACATACATACATATATATCTCTCTCTCTCTCTCTCTCTCTCTCTCTCTCTCTCTCTCTATATATATATATATATATATATATATATACACATACATACATATATATACACACACACACACACGATAATTCACTCACTTTCTCGCTACTTGCTCTGAGTTCATCAGCCTCCTTAGTCTTTGCGTCCAGGCTGTCTCTGGTGGACTGTAAGTCCTCCTCCAATTTCTCCAGTTGCTTGGTAGTGGAGGTTAGCTGGTCCTGACTGTTTTGGAAGGAAAGCTCAGAGTGTGCCAACTTCGTCTGTGAGCTCGTCAGGTCCTCTGAAGTCTGGAGAAAGAAGACAAGTGGCAAGATGATTACAACCATGTCTGACTTACAGGGCAATTCTGGACCACTTAAAAGTTAGTTTACACATAAAGAGTGATATTTCATAAGTTCAAAATTGGGCAATAATGAGAGAAGTTATGAAGTTCAGAAGCTTAGAAAAAAGAAAAGCAAAGACACTATGAGTATACAAATGAGTGAGCTGATGATGTCATCAGATTACAGTTTTCCATTGATTGGGCACAAAAAAAAAAACAACAACAACAAACAAACAAAAAAATAACCCCACCTAAAATAATTTTTCTGTTATAATAGTGTAAAGTACTATTTCATTTCTGGTTGAATAACTTCACAATAATTATCAGTCATATAAGTGTGGATTGGAAACTGGGAGTAATTGTGTTTAGAGTGCTAAACTTCGCCAAAGTGCTAATGCTGATAAGGATTGTTGTCACACTATATGTCGCCAGTGAATTGATTTTTATTTTTCTCAAAAAAAGTCTGAGTCAATAGAAGAATTGCAGTATAGAACTAAGATTTGGAGGCCAATGAAAGTCAGAGCATGTTACAGAGCTACTATATATAAAACTGAAATTGTCTAGATAAGACCTATAAATTTCACAGCATGAAATGAATCTAATGCTCACAATAAACCATCAGATATGAAATTCTCTGACCAACTCAGCTCAAGTCTACTGATGTAGCTTGGATGAATTTCTCTATCATCCTCCAGCATCATACATTCATTCTGATATTCCCTTTCCCCCCACAACTGGCTGTCCCTCACCTTCTGGAACTGGAGAGTGATTTGCTCCAGGGATGTCTGTCTTGCCGTTAGATCGGCCTGAAGGTTCTTAATCCTCTCCTCCTGCTCCGCCACCTGGGAGGCTTTCGTGGCTTCCAGAGTTGACAGCTGATTGGCCTTGAGTGCGGAAAGAAAAAAAATTGATGCAAGTAATGAAAGTTAGAGGTCAATAAAAGAAATAGAAACACTCTCAGAGGTTCATACTTATCTAGATATGGCTTGAGATGGAATCCTGACATATATGAGCACTACAATCTTCTCAATATTACGCATGGTTGTAAGTCAACAAGAGCAAGATACTTGCAGACTAAAAAAAAAAATAAATGTGTTTCACAATGAGGAGTGCAGTTCACTATTCAAAGCATCAGGTAAGAGCAAGGACATTCACAATGGATAATATCTTTGGAGTAAATACTTATAGAGTGCTAGTTCTTCCTTGACGGGACAGCAATTATCAAGACAAAATATCATGCTTGTTGTAAATGTGATATTTCCATACACATCAAAATAAATTAAATCAATAGCAAAATTAAAATGGCTTGGTTTGTTCATTTCCATCTGAAAAGATGGTTGGATAGCCCATATTCAGCAACTCAAAGCTGGTCTTCCATGGGGTCCAGCTGGATGTGAGGTGGGACCACTTAACCAGGTTAAACACCCTGCTTTTTGCGATAAATGAATGAAGTGGGATCTTTTACGTGCATGTGTTGTTACTCTCTCATACACGGGACCTCCATTATATGTCCTATCCGAGGGACAGAGTGTTTTGCCTCTTGCTAGAGGGGACGGTATGTTTACACACAACATTGCTCAGTCCAGACTCAGGTTACAACCCGGGTCTTTAGGATCGTGAGGCAGACGCGCTACCGACTGAGCCAACTCACCACCCTATATATGGAATAACCTAGCACCAATGAGAAAAAGCTGATATGACCATGAAAAATAGTCTTTTTTTACTATGAACTCTTACCTTGTTCTTTAGGTCTGTTTGTAGTAGAGAGAACTGGTGTTGACTGTTGGCTAGTTCATCCTTGACCTCTTGACCTTGACTCTCAAGAGTTCTGACTTGTTCTTTAGTTGCTGAGAGTTCATCTTTTGTCTGATAAAAGACAGAAAACACACTCTAAAATAGCACATAATTTAGGCAGCAACCTTTCATAAAAACTGCTTAACATACAGTATATTTATCACATTATTACAAATTACATGCAGTGTGCAAGCTTTCATGGAAGTCTATCATGACTTTTCTTTTGTGTGTGTGAAAAGGGTGAAAGAAATATTTTTCTGTCAATGCATGTCACAAATATGTAGAATATTTAATATTTTCTTACTATTGTTCTCTGCTGCCAAGTTACACTGGTTCTGCATGTGCACAAAAACATACATTTGTACACACACACATAAAAAAACAACAACAAAACAACAACAAAAAATATCACTGGAAAGGTATGTGACATAAAGGCTCTGGCATGTACTCATATGCTCCCGTAACCAAGGAGGAGCTCAGGCAAGAAACGAAACATCTCATGCCAGACCCGAAAACAAAGAGACTGTGTATTTACCTGTTGGAGGAGTTCCTGAAGCTTGTCCATGTCTTTCTGTTTGTCCTCCAGGGCAGTCTGGGACGTCCTGAGATGACTCTCTAGGTCAGTTCTTTGTGTAGCAAGGGAAGCTTCCGCAGCCATCAGTAATTCGTTCTAATCAGATTCACAAACAAAATTGCCTCTCCTTGTGAAATTACTTGTGTGCTACAAATTCTATCCACAAGATTCCTTCATTCCCATGAAAAACTCCACACAGCTTCATCTTCCTCCATCCCTTACTTAATAGTTCAAAGTTAGATGTTTTACAGCCTCCACGCAGAAAACTCTCTTACTTTAAAATGTATTCCACAAAAAGGCACTCATCTTAATTCTCACCTCTCTTATCTACAATATACTGTTCACTGCAAAAGAAATCTGATAGTATAAAGATCTCACAGCCACGTTGGAATATCACTGCATTTCTCTGTATTCTATCTCAATCAAAAGCATCATGATCTGCATTAGTACATGGAAAGTTTCCCTGGTTTAAAAACACATTGCTCCACTTCAGTTGACATGGATAACCACAAACATAACCACTCAGCTTCAAACAGTGTCTACATTAACTTATCATATCAACAATTTTCAAGAATACATACATACCAGTAGTTAATCTCTGTGACTTCCACGACAATGATCTACATCAACATCTACACTCATAACATATCTCATCTACATAACAATATAAAATCTTTTCATCTTCTATCTAGCGATCAACACTAATACATACTCACACACCCAAGTGTGTGTATATGTGTGTGAATGAGTGTGTGTGAAACATTACTGTCACCCTTAAAATCCCACCTCTGTCTCCTATGCAAGGCTTAAGTTGAAACTGCTCTTTTAAATTTTGTGTTCTATCATCAGTACTATTATCATCCCTCATCTTACCTTAGCCTTGGCTTCTGCTTCTGAAGCCACAATCCTCTCCTGGGCAGTGGTCAGTTTGCTGGTTGTGTCGGCCAGACTGGCTTCAGTCCTCTCCAGGCGGGCCTTCTCAGTCTCCACTTGGCTCTTGGACTAATTGCAGAATGACCACAGCAAGATAATAATCAATGACTAATAATCTTTTACCACTATGGGTCTGTGTATCACAAAGGGAAGAAGGATGGTATAGCATTGGTGGAAATGAGAATTGGGCTTTTAACTTTTTGCAAAATACAAAGAAACCACTTATGAAATAGTACAGAGCATACCATTCTAAGAGGGATTCAATGTTTGTTTAATGAAAATCGGTTTTGGAATGGCTGAAACATAAAAAAAAAACCCCAAAGTAAAACAAAGCAACCGTTATAACAGGTGGGTCCCACCTTTTGTTACGATTGCTCTGTTTTGGATATCTCAGCCATTTCAAAATCAATTTTCATCATATAAATGTTGAACTCCTCTTGGAATTACATGCTCTTTCATATCTCTTGAAAAGTGTTTTATTATCTCACCAAAAATGTTAGAAAAGAGAAGTTAGGTCTCAACCAAAACTATACAATCCTTTAAAGATAGGAGGGTATACTTGTAACCAAGTTGAGACTTCGGCAACAGGAAAAGTACTACCACTGGTTAGATCAGGTTGACGCTTGGCAGTCTTGTGGATACGATGCATGTCTAGTAATCAGGAAGTTGTTGGTTCAAATTCCACTGGAGTATGCATGCCCATGATATTTCATCATGGCTATTACTCAAACACTGAATAAAGGGTGTTTATTGAAATTGACATTGATGAAGGAAAATGGTGATTCTCAATCAGTTGCCAGAAAAGCACAGTTATATTCTAAATGGCATAAAAGACATTTGACAACCCTTGTACACTCTGAATGATATCATTCCTCTGGTGGGAATGAAGATTGTTCCTTTCTTTCTTTCTTTTAGCTTACTTCTTGTAGCTGCTTGTAAAGGAGCTCAGTTTTCTGGTGATGTTCCTCAGCCTGTGCTTCCTGTCTTGTCTTAAGGTCATTGACCTCCTTCTGGTAATCATCCTGAAAAGAGAGGTTCGAGAAGTTACCAATATTAATCATGTCTGGGGAGAAAACATCAATATCTATTATTTCTGGGAAGAAGTTACCTATATTCATCATTTCTAAGAGAAGTTACAAAATATTAATCATTTCCCAAAAGGAGTTAACAATTTTAATCATTTCTTGGGAGGGGCTACCTATTTTATCCTGTTGAGGAAGAGTCTGGAGTATACTCGGGCAAGTGTCTATGGGAAATGTGTGTTGTTGCAAAATCAGTCCGCCCTCAACAGGTTATAATCACTTCTAGGGAGAACTATCAAATTATAAACATTTCTTGGCAAAAAAACTCACAAATTTGGTCCAGAGATGCTTATCGAAGTATGAAATGATTACTTTGAAGTAGGCATATAATATACATGTACACTGTATGAATCTTGAATCTTGCAGAAAACAATAACCCCTAGCAATATATGAGCCAACATATCACTTTATCATGTGGGCAAATGGCAGCATAGTATGTTAGCAGACCTTCTGGTAGCCACACCACATTTAAAGTTAAGTTCTTGACTAGCAACCAAAACTTTTGTTCCGCCTCACAAAAATAAAAAACAAACAACAACACTAAAAACACAAACAAACAGCATATGATACCCTACAAATCATGACTCTTTTGCACATTAACTGTAGACTATGCATGATATAACCTCCACCCCCACCCCTTCAAGAAAAAGAAACAAAAACAAAATACAAAAGCATACCACATCCTGCTTGAGTTGTTGGATGGCAGTCTCTGCTCCTTCGCCAGCTTGGATCTGATAATTGAGAAGAAAGAGACAAGCCGTTCTAATACGCCAGAGACATTTGACATTGATGTCTCATTCACTTCAACGTTCCTTTTCTGTGGATGTACATTGTAAAAGAACGTATCAACTGGAAACTACTTTGACAATTATTTCCCTGTTTTCTTCAGAATTTGATCATGTTATGTTACATTTTTATTTCTTCACATTCAATTAACAACACTGTTCATTTTTGCAGAAATCTAAATATCACTGGCATTCTTTATGTGAGGGAGAAAAAGTAGTGGGAATGATTATTAATTCTGATTTAGGATTACATTGCAAGTATCAGAGTCAAATGTAATACAATGTTAGCAAGGGCAATATTTTTCCATTATCAACTGTGTGAACAAGGCCATCCAATATCCAATAATATCGTAAGTTACACTTGTATGACCACAATTGTCCCAAATGAAAACAATAAACAAACAAATAAACAAACAAAAACCCTGCAAACAACTAAACAAGGTGCCAGCATGTGTGAAATTGCTTGCTGTATGATACAACAGAATTCAAAATAGCTTGTAGGTTTGCCTCTTTTCCATTCTTTTTTTTTTCTACTTGTCGTTACCTGAGAGATCAAGTCAGCTTTCTCTGCCTCTAACCTGTCGTGTGCCTCAGTCTGTCTCTGAACAGCGCCCTCTAGCTCCGCTATCTTACTGTCCCTGAGAATGAATATGTGAGTGACACATACGCCAATTACTTGGCTGTTTCATTGGAAAGCGAATCGAATTCCACAGATACCATGCACCGGAAAAGTTAGAATGTAAACAGTGACATACGCTTTCCATGGCATACAAAGAAATATATAAAAATATCATAATTTTGAAATTGTTCTGTTCAACTTCTTCTGAGAGAGAACAATATGTATTGATTTCCTTAGTATATTACTACAAAAGAATGAAAGCAACAGTTACTATTCAACAGTTATATATCGTCGCTGGGGTGACAAAAACTTGTATCTACAAAATTTAAAATTTTCAGGAGAGCAAAAAACATGGCAGTCAAAGCATGGTAATAAATGGGATATCCCTTTCCTCTGACAAGCTGTGGTGGCTTCTTTTTGGGGTAAGACAGCTGGGATTTGAATAGGACATCACTTGACTGATTATCTGACCATTAATTCAAAAAAGTCATTTTCACCAAAATTTGAGATACAAGGTCTTGTCACCCCAGTGACGATATATATTACCAAAAAAAAAAAAGAAAAAAGAAAAAAAGATTATCAGCTCACAAGAAGGGTTGTCAGCTTTCCTTACCAGTAATACCTGGCTCTAACAGCTATTCAAATAGGTAATCCAGTCTTTCAGCAGCTTACTTGGTGACAGCTAGGACAATGCTTTTCTTGACAAGTTCTTGTGCACGTTTCCGAGATCAAATACAGGCTTTATTTTCGAAACAATGATTGCAAATGTGAGTCATTTCAGTCTTTGAGATCTAAGATCTCAGCCTAGCTCCATTGAAGAAGCATATTCTTGCAATGACAAATTATACTGACAACACTGCACAGTTCTCATAACTTAGGTTTAGAATTTTTGCAACCTTGCAATAATCAAAGCATAGTACACAGTATATGGGAGAGCAAAAACAGTAATTCAAGGGTTTTATTATACAGAAAAAAAAAATAATACTCATAGTGAAAGAGTAAATGTATTCCACATGGCGTAATACCTATCAGTCAGTAATCTGGATTGCTCCTCTAGCTGAGCCTGCTTCTCTCGCAGCTGTGACCCAAGGTCGTCACTATGGCGACTCTCCTGTTCGTACTGCTGTTTGGCTGCATCCAGCTGCTGTTGTAGATTACTCACTGCATTCTTTTCCTCCTTCAAGGTTTCTTCCATCTGTTGTAGCAATATTTGGTTATCAAAAAAAAAAAAAAAAAAAAAAAAAAAAAAAATCAATTTTGACCACCAGTACATGACATCAAACATTTCTGCTACAAGACGGTTGTCACATTATGGCAATTTTATGTCAGAATATTTAGATTGTCAGAACGTGTCTAAATTTGAATGCTACCTCTTGGCTATGTGATAGAGGGTAAGGTTTTTGAAAAGAAATGAGCTTGAAAGATGGTTGTCTCATTTGTATCAAGCATTTTCTTGTAAAAGTCACAGCAATGGTAACAAGCCTTGAATGAGTACTGTGCTGAGCAAAAGTGGATGGAATCGAATGTAATTTTCTTATCTAGTTTGAGAGTGCTTTATCCATTTGTTGTCTTTCTAACTCATGTATTCCCTTAGTAGGAAGTTTTATGAGCATTTACAGACACTAATTAATCACATGATCTGGGCTTTGTTTGATAGAGACTTGTGTCTTGATCCAAGGGTTCATTTTTTGTAACACTTTACAACATCAACTCAATACATAAGCAAAAGTTACTGTATATGGCAGCAGCTAGGCCTCAACCAATCAGCTGCAAGGATAGTATAAAGTGTTGCTATGGTGACTCGATTGGGTGATAATTACAAGTTTTGTTTTGTTTTGCTTTGTTTTGTTTTTTGTTTTTAACAGAACGTGGGAACAGCCAAATTTTAGTGACCGATTGGTGAGAGTAGTGGGGTAACTCACAATGAGTTACTGACCTTGCTGTGCTCCAACCTGAGAGCCGTAAGCCTCTGGTCAGTCTGTCTGACCTGGTCCTCACTGGTCAAGCGAGACTCAGACAGGTCCTTCCTCATCTTCTCCACTTCCTGCTCCCTGTCCTGGACCACAGACTGGAGCTGAAAAGTCACATGGAAAGGAGCCAGTTCACATTTAGTTCAACACCCCAAATAACCATGGATCTTTAAAAAAAGAATAGTCTACATTAGCTCTTTCTGTTTTAATCACGCTCCAATGCAGAGGTGTTCTGAGAACTGCTTCTGCGCCTACCTATCAGGTATACTGTATGAACAGAGGTTTTCAATTGCACAGCTTCAATGTACATATGTGCTATACCTGCAAACATCAATACAGACTTGATGAAGTTGTTCAACATTCAGGCCACTTTTGAAATGGAAAGTTAGATTAATGCTTTGTCATAAAATGCTTGGGCATTCATCTTACAATTCAAGAGACAAAATCAAACCACCATAGGGGATATGCATCTGTCTGCATAGATCTGATTATAAATACTTCTCTTTTGGCTCATCTCTGTCATCTGACAGGAAAGAAAAAACGTGCTCAAATGTCAATTGGTATCACTTCTTGTTTGTGTGGTTGGTTACCTTGGTGACTTGTTGCTCCAGCTCAGAGTTCTGGTTCTCTTTGCTTGTCAGCTGGTGTTGATGCTGCTGCTTGCTGAACTCAAATTCCTGCTTAAGCTTCTGGTAGGCCACCTCCAACTCCTGCATCTTGTCATTGGCCTACATCGGAGACAAAATAATTTGAAAATATAACCACTGCAAAGACTGCAGAACTCCTGGTTAGTCTGTAGGAAGAAGTTGTAACCAATCTTATCAAAGCAACAACAGCAACAAACTAATCCATTTCATACAATTTGGAAACGGTGTAACACACATTTGCATCAGAGCCTTTATAAACTTTAACCCATTGAGGACGAGTCCGGAGTATACTAGGGCAAGTGTCTTTGGGAAATGCGTGTTGCAGCAAAATCAGCCTGTCTTCAATGAGTTAATACTCACAGACAAAACCTTTTGAAAAGGTTACACTGTTTGCTACAATTAGTAGATGCATATGGGATTCCTCCTTTCAGTGGTTTGTAAAATGTGGTTTGGCACCATAATGCTGGCTGAAAATAATCTTGGCTAGGGGCAAATTAGATTCTAGGAAACTTTTACTGTGTTTGTTCTGATGCCTTACTTATGGTATGAGAGTTAGAAATCTGGTTGTGATGTCACCTTTGACATTTGAACCTGAAGGTCTGAGCTGTGTGACTCCTTGGAACTAATGTCCCTTTGAAACTGCTGGCGCGTAAAGTCTAGCTCTTGCTGGATCTTCTCTTTCAAGACCTCGGATTCTCGGAACTGCCCTTGGACCTGTGAATAACACATAACGCATGAATATGAATAATTCATTGAAACAAAATAAACCTTTCTTGTTTTAATCAAAGAATGCAGTCTTGACATTGATATTCACATAACAGGTTTTCACCACAAATTTGTAAAATGTTCTCTCAAATCATGGTTACTATGAGGAACATTATTCCATTGTGAATTAAAGGAATCAAATTGCAGTCAATGTATAAGACAGATTAAATGAAATCACATTAATTACTAAAAAAAGGCAAACCTTCCCTTGGAGGATGCCTTAAATATTAACTCTCCTACTTCATATCATCATCATTCAAGTTTCAGAGAATCTTTTAAAGCGACACATTTCTCAAATGTCAAAAAGAATGGAAGCACACACAGATACATGGCGCTACGCCCAAACAATCCTTCACAAATGCACCACAGTGAGGATGATAAGAATGATAGCATGTGCCATGTTGGTAGGTGTCACCACTGGAGTTCTTTCACCAATCATAACAATAACATACAGAATACACAGTATGCATTACATGAGTTGATGCACATGTAAGATCCTTTCTCTACAGTACAAAGGTGCAAGTGCTAGAGTACATGTATAGGAATTTGGTAAAATGGCACCTGCCACTGAGGTTGGGGGGGGGGGGGGTGGGTGGGGTTGGGGGTTACTATTGTATAATCAAGAACAGTAACAGCTTCATCTCTAAGGTGATTGGTCAGTGCTATGGAGCTGCTTGGCTATCATTTTGTGCATTCAGCCTGATCAGTTATGCACAAACATGAAAGAGGGGCTCTCCTCATTTACAGTCTTTGCTCCAGCAGCTTATTTCTGTCTCTTTCATTTCTCTTTTCTTTTCTTTTTTTTTTTTGGGGGGGGGGGGGAGAGGGAGGGGTATTTTGTATCGTCCTCCTGTTGATTGAGCCCATACCTCAGTGAGTTTGAGCTGGAGTGCATTAGACTTCTCTGTGGCATCTCTAAGTTGCTGCTGTAGGGCCTGGCTGCTGGTGGACGTTTCACTGATGCTAGCCTGGAGTCTGGGTAGGGTGATAGAGGGGTGCATATGGGAGTTGATGGGTGGAAAAAGAGGGGTAATACATGGGTGCATAGGGAGTTGATGGGGGAAAAGAGGGGTGATAGAGGGGTGCACCAGGAGTTGATGGGAGGAAAAGAGGGGTAATAGAGAGGTGCACAGGAAGTTGTTGGGAGTGGCGACAGAGCGGTACAAGGGGAGATGTTGGGAGGGGTGACAGAGGGGTACATGGGGAGATGTTGGGAGATGTTGGGAGGGGTGACAGAGGGATACATGGGGAGATGTTGGGAGGGAACAGGTGAGTGATAGAGGGGTGCATCATGTGATGGATATAACAGGGAGTAAATGGGATGACGAAGAAAGGAGCAGATTGGGGAAAAGTTTTGGTGAGAGTGGATGTAAAGAGGTAAAGGAGGCACAAAATGGGGAGAAGCAGGAGGAGGGGGGAGGGAAAGGTCAAAGAAAGGGAGAGAAAAATGACGAGGGGGAAAGCAAGGAATGTAAGTGTGAGGTGCGGGCAAAGGGAGGGGAGGTGAAAGGGAGGGGAGCATGTGACAAAGGGGAAGGTGGTAATGGGGAAAAGGTGTAAAATATAAATGCAAAGACATCGGTGGTGGGTGGAAGTCACATAGAGACTCATAAATACTTCTTCCAACCACACACACCACTCAGTAGATGATGATCTAAAGTATGGCACTTGCTAATTGTCAAAATCATACAATACTGTACCAGTACTCGATGCAGTTTGAAAGACTTACAAAAGAAAGTAGTGTTACCTGAAAGACAAGACATTAATACTTTTTTTTGTTTCATTTCCCTGACAGGTGATTAATTTAAATCTATTATGAAGTTTTGGAGGAAACTGTTAAATGAAAACACGTGTCTACTTTATTTTGCACAGAGATTCAGATAGAACTGAGCATCCAAGTGTCATTAAAATGCCTGTGATGTTGCTGGAAATAATGCCATGCAAGAATTAAGAGAAAATGCACATCAAGGTACAGGAAGGGAAATTCCTCTACAAACAAGATAAATTTCTTTTCATCACAGAAAATCAACCACATTGACTAACAGCTGTACACACTCACTTCTGCACTTCTTCTTTCTTTGGGGCACTCTGAAGCTGGTCTTGCAAATCCTTGATTTGAATTTCAGCTCTAAAGACACCACAGAGAAGAAAGAAACAGGGCAGATCGGAAATATTACTGATACATCCATCAGGCAATCAAATACAGCATTGAAGTTTGTTTCATGACTTTATAGTGTTCTGTATCCAGAAAACTCGTTTAACTGTCTTTTATAAACAGAATTATGCATTTTTACAAAAAGAAAAAAAAAAAAACACCAAACAAACAGTCAGAATGATTTACAAACTTGTCAACATGGTGAATCCCTTTACACTTTTGCATCTACCACTAAAACCTCTAATAATACTCTGGGAAATGAACAGGAAAAGAGAGGATTTCTAGTTCTGGGGGAAAATGCAGCCAAGATTGGCATCAAATTGTGGTTGGCTTTGCACTAATTGTTGTTACAATACATATGTCAGAGAAGCCTGGGGCAAGCCTTAGGCAAGCTTTCTGATTGTAAGAAACAAGGTTTGTTAAAAAGATATGGCATATAATGTAAATATCATGTGGTTTAACTGGTTGACGTATTTACAAGGTGCATGAATTCTGACACATTGTAATCATTGCCCTGCAAATCTAGGCCAGTGAATGTAGCATGAATCCTGAGAGTCCAATAATACAGACAGGGGAAGGAAGAAAGGAAGAAGGGAAGGAAGAAAGACAGGAAAATAGAATTGAAGGTGAATATATAGAGCTATCAGATACAAATTGTAACCAAATGAAACTGAAAATGACGCTGTCAGTGTTTGGCTGCTAATATAAGATCCATAAGCCCCCCATCAAAGAAAACAAAAAACAAAAACAGGAACAGACAAAGAAAAGCAAATCATGTTTACAGTGCAGTTTATAGCAACAACTCCAGATTGGAGAGGATAAAACTAATAGAATTCAAATATGATTTATGCATCATTCATAGTGAGTGACACTGTCTGTGTTTGGTAGTAAAATTAAGTTCCATGATACACACAAGAAAAAATAGTATTCAAAGTGCACTCAACAATCATTTGTAGTCAGCTAAACATATTTCTTCCATCACGTGCTTGTCTAGCTTAGATTCCCTATTTTCTCTCCCCCTTCCTTTCTCTCTTACTTTGTCTTCCCTTGGTTAAGTGTATTTAATACTATTGCATAATTATAGCCTACACTTTGCCATTAATTGATATACTGGTGCAAATATTAAACAAATGTATAATTGTCGAATTATAATTGTATTAATGTATAATTGTTTTTTCATTGTTGATGTTGAACTTTTGCTGCTGGTCAGAGGGACTTTTCCACACAAGCTCTGGTTCTACTTCATCTCGTAGTCTTCATTTTCTCATCAATAAGTCAGGGCTGCACACTAACCCATTTTTTCTGCCGGTCCAACCTGTCTCTGTCGGACCGGTAAATGCCCCGTTTTACCATTTTTTGCCGGTCCGAACAGAAAATTTACCGGTCAACAACAACAACCTAAAAAAACATTAAATGACTTGCAAACTTATTTTCTTGTTTTTTATGGACGTACCCCCCCCCCCCACCCATGTACATTTTACAGATTAATATTTTTTTTTAAACTTGCATTATTTATTGCACAAAAAATAAAAAAAAGATAGGAAAAAATAGAATGTTTGTTTGTGAATTACAGTGTAAAATGATAATGAACAAAATCAGATTGTATCAAATGCGTTTGTGACTTTTTCTAAACATCGGCACACGAACTTGCTGCGTAACCTGCTCTTGGTGGTCAGTTGGATTGCGACGATTTAATGAATTATTTTAGCTGTGATATTTTCTGATGCACGCGCTACAAGGGGTTCTTTATTTTTCTCCCGGGTCCCGTTGCATAAAACTTTTTTAGCAACCTTAGAAAATTCAGGTTGGGATTTACCCAACCTGAATTTTTTAAGGTTGCTAACCTAAGAATGTAAAATCCGTTGCATAAAAACTCTGGTTGGGAGCTTCCAACCGGAATTTTGTGATTTCAACCGGAAAAAAAGTCCGGTTGGAGTTTTATGCAACGGGCCCCCGATAATCTACTCGCATTTGTGCATGCGTTCTTGAAAGGTACACGACATGCAGGGCCGAATTCGCGATCCTTTTTACGCCCATTTCCACCTCATATATTAGCGGGATTGTGACGATTTCATAAATTACTTCGGCTGTAATATTTTCTGATGCAAGCGCCAAAAGAGGTTGAAAATGTGTCCTTTATTTTTTCCCGGCAAACTCTTCGCATTTCGTAAGTGCGTTCTTACAGATGTTCCACACAGCCGAATTCATGATACTTTTCGCACCTATTTCTACCTCAAATATCCGCGGAATTGTGGCGATTTCATAAATTACTTTGGCTGTAATCTTTTATGATGCACGCCCCAAAAGGGGTTGAAAATGTGTCCTTTATTTTTCCCCAATAAACTCTTCGAATTTCCTAAGTGCGTTCTTACAGATGTTCCACACAGCCGAATTCATGATACTTTTTGAGCCTATTTCTACCTCAAATATCAGCGGAATTGTGGCGATTTCACGTATTACTTCGGATGTAACTTTTTGTGATGCACGCACCGGCAAGAATGGTTGAAAATGCGTTCTTTATTTTTCTCCCCATAATCTCTTCGCATTCCGTACATGCGTTCTACGACACGGCCGAATTCACGATCATTTTTGCGCCTACATTTGTATTTCTACCTCAAATATTAGCGGGATTGCGATGATTTCATGAATAACTTCGGCAGTAATCTTTTATGATAAACGCGCCAAAATGGGTTGAAAATGTGTCCTCTATTTTTCCCGGATAAACTCTTCGCATTTCGTAATGCGTTCTAAACAGATATACGACACGGCCAAAAATCATGATTCTTTTTGCACCTATTGTTTCCTCAAACTTCAACGGGATCGCGATGATTTCATGAATTATTATTCGGCCGTAATCTTTATGATGCACGGGCCAAAAGGGGTTGAAAATGTGTCCTGTATTTTTCTCCCAATAATCTCTTCACATTTCGTACATGCGTATACGACACGGCCGAATTCACGATCCTTTTTATCGCCTATTTCTACATTAAATATCAGACGAATTGTGGCAATTTCATGAATTACTTCAGATATAATCTTTTGTGATGCACGCACCAGCTAGAATGGTTGAAAATGCGTTCTTTATTTTTCTCCCCATAATCTCTTCGCATTCCGTACATGCGATCTTGAAAGGTATACGACATGGCCGAATTCACGATCCTTTTTGCGCCTATTTCTACCTCAAATATCAGCGGGATTGCGATGAGTTCATGTATGACTTCGGATGCAGTCTTTTATGATACACGCGCCAAAAGGGGTTGAAAATGTGTCCTTTATTTTTCCCCGATAAACTCTTCGCATTTTGTAAATGCGTTCTTAAAAGATCACGACACGGCCAAAAATCATGATTCTTTTGCGCCTAAATCGTTTCCTCAAACTTCAATGGGATTGAGATGATTTTATGAATTATCACTCGGCTCTATAATCTTCATGATGCACGGGCCAAAAGGGGTTGAAAATGTGTGCTGCATTTTTCACCCAATAATCACTTCGATTTGCGTATATGCCTATACGTCACGGCCGAATTCACGGTCCTTTTAGCGCCTATTTCTACATCATTAATATCAGCGGGATTGCGATATGTCATTAATTATTTCGGCCGTAATCTTTTGTGATACATTCACCAGAAGGGTTGAAAATGCGTTCTTTATCTTTCTCCCGATAATTTCTTCGTATACGCTCTTTGGCGTTTTCAAAATTATACATTGCATGCAGGGCCGAATTCAATATTCTTTTTGCGTCTATTATTGTTTACTCAAATTCCAACGGGATTGCGAAATTTTCATGAATTACTATTCGGCTGTAATTTATATGATTCAAGCGCCAAAATGAGGGGTCAAAATGTGTCTTTTATTTTTCTCCCGCTAATCTTTTCCCATTTCGTACATGCGTTCTTATCTACAAGGTATACGACACGGCCGAATTCACGATCCTTTTTGTGCCTATTTCTACCTCAAATATCAGCGGGATTGTGGCGATTTCATGAATTACTTCGGATGTAATCTTTTGTAATACACGCACCAGAAGGGTAAAAATGTCTTTTTTATTTTTCTCCCGATAATCTCGTCGCATTTGTGTATGCGTTTTTGATAACCAAGACGGCATGCAAGACTGAATTCAAGATCCTTTTTTTGCGCCTATTATTTCCTCAAATTTCAACGGGATTGCGTTGATTTCATGAATTGTTATTCGGCTGTAATCGTTTATGATGCACTCACCAAAATGTGTCCTTTATTTTTTTTCTTTTTCTCCTCTATAATCTCTTCGCATTTTGAACATTATCTTTTGGAAGATACGACGCGTAATATGTAAGCGGGACTGCCATGATTTCATGATTTTTTTTTCTCTCTAGTATTATCTCTTCACATTTTGTGCATGCGTTCTTAAAAAGTACACGGAAGGGCCGATTTAGTGATCCTTTTTGCGCCTATCTTCGTTATGAGAACATTCTGAGCGAATGAAAATATCAATTTGTGAAATGACTGTGCAAAATGAAAATAAACGCAATCAGATCCATTTACTGTATCGCTGAATATCGAATGTGTTTTTACTTTTTCTAAAAATCGACACAAGTAAATTAGTTCTAACATAACTGCCACGCTGCTGCGAAGCCGGGATCGGATCGATCTTGCGTTAAAAAATCATGAGTAAAATGACCCAGAAATGCGTGCGCTTCTTTCAATGCTTCTTGTCTGGCATGACCGCCGATCGCAAGCAAACGAGAAGCAGTTACACTGTACATGCTTTGCATCGTTTGCTTTGCATGTACATTTGTATTGCATTGCATGGCAGTGTGTGAGCAGCGCTAAATGCGCAAGCGAGTGCGAATGTAACTGGTCGACTGCTAGTGCTCAAAACTATGTTTACTGTACAAATTGCACCGGTAGACATAAACGAAAACTTGTGTAAAACTTGTTGAACAGTGCGATATCTTGCATTCTGTTTCTCCCTGATCGGGGCGGCTCTTTTCCTTTCTACTGACCCCACCAATGTTTTTTTTTTTTTTTACTGGTCATGTCGGACCGGTAACTTGTGGATTTCCTGAAAAGTTACCGGTCCGGCAGTGACTTTTACCGGTCTTTGACCGTCGGACCGGCGCTAGTGTGCAGCCCTGAATAAGTACAAAACATCATAATTGTACTGTTTGAAAGAAGATCTATGGAATTGAACTGAATTGAATTGAATGCTATTACGTCCAAATGAAAGTTGATCACACTTGTAGAATTAAGTCATGATCCATGGGTCATTTATGGCAAGTGATGCTGTTTACATATCGCTGCCAAAATTAATGCAATGACATGATAATCGAGTTTAATGTTCATACAATTGCAACATCATCAGACTACATCGGATCATGCTTGTAGACACACATCAGGTATCCTTTGAAAGGTTTATTTATTTATTTATTTATTTATTTATATATTTGTTTATTCAGTTTTCTTTACCCAGGGTAGCCCCATTAGTTGTTTACATACTGTTATTTTAGGGGGCCCTGCAACATTTCATGAACTTAAACCACACATACTCAGCATATCTTGAGGGATTAAACCAATCTCTTAACCCTGCATGTTGACTTATTTACAATATCTACCCACCCATATACCAACAGAAAAGAAGGAAGAACTAGATATATCGCTACGGCTACTGATATGCCTCCGCCATAATGCATGGTTCTCCTAATAGGTCTATAGTACAATGTCTTGACAATGTGTGATGACAGTTTCACACAAGTGGCAAAATATTAAAATGACAAGTTTGACACAAATGTGCTGAATGTTCACTTTCCTAGAACTACATTGCAGGGATCTCGCCAGCGTATATCACCCTTGTCGGCACCGACAAGCGTGCGGTTTGAAGAAACAATTGCCGACAAGGGTAAAACTTGCCGACAAGGGTAACACCACGCGTGAACTTGCCGACAAGGGTAACACCACGCGTGAACTTGCTTGACGAGCTAAGTTCGGACCAATTTCTCGCCTTTTTTACTCTTTATTATCTGGCTAGAAAAGAAGCTAGATGTCGAAAGGAGCAGCAGTTTACAAGCGCAAAAAGTTATCCACGCAATCACCGCACCGATCACAACAACGCGGCTCAACATAACGACGTACATGTACAGCACATCACACACTTGCTGACTGAATGCGCTCTGATTCGGGATCCACACACACAATATGCACCAGGGAGGTCCACCTCCCTGGTTGTATGCACCCAGCCGGCCACAGACAGCCGCCGGTGTGTACGACGGTATTGTGAGAGGGAGAGAGAGGACGGAAAGAGAGGGTCGGAGGCCGAGGGAGGCTGAGGAAGGCTGACACGTGCTCGCTTGTTGTCACGCTTGTTGTCGGGTTACGCAAAAACAAACGATATGAAATGCATGTCCCCCTCCGCCAAAGGTTGTATTTTTTTTTTTTTGCTGCTTTGGTTTGTTTGTTCGTTTATCTGCCTGTCTGTCTCTCTATTCGCAAAATAAGTGACCATTTGGGAACAGATTAGGATGACATTTTCAGGAACAGTTGGTTGGTAAAATGGCGCAAGGAACAGATGATTAAATTTTGATAGTGATCAGGATTTATAATACCACCGGAATTCACCGCCAGGATCCAAGATTTTTAGACTTTGTTTCGTATATTTGAAAGGATTCGTATCAATTCTTTAGGAAGCTGGCCATCGGCAATGACGCAAAATATTAGATGCGTTCAAAGCATTGCCGCAGAGAGAAAATTAACTCTATCTTTCGTTTAAAAAAGAAAGAAAAAAAGAACGTGCGATGGAGTAAGCAAATGCAAATTGTTATTTTTGTTTTTGGTAGTTTCAGCGGGTTATTTTTTGTTCTTTTTATTTAAAAAGCCATGCGTTCCATTTGAGCCTTTTCACTTTCAATGGATTTGTAAACGTCATTCGTGAATATTCCATTTTCCTTCTCCGGGCCGACATTTATAGTAATTCTGTCATGATGGTCTTTCAACTGAAGTTCAACGTAAGTAATGCTCCACGTGCTTCTGGCTTGGTTTGTTAGCAGGTGTGTTAGGGGGCCTCATGGGCAGAAAATAAATGGATAATCATTCATCAATGTTCCCAGTTGGTTTACATGCTATTTACACGCTGTTTACGACCATTGAAGCAAGGTGGCAGTACGCGCGGCATTCCTTTATCTGACACCTGGCTTTCGTGGAAATGTCGTGGAAATTTCCACAAACCATATCAAGTTTCCCCACTGCCTGTGGTCGTGAATTTTTTTTTTAATTCTTTATTACGAACATCAATTTGTTCATCTCGAAAAGTGTATCTGTACATTTTTTTTTTTGTTGTAATTTGCTTCGAGCACGTGTTTCTTTTTTTTTTTTTATTGCAGCGTCGGTAACATTTTGTTTTGTTCATCGTCCGTGCATGGCAGGGGTTCATAAGAGTAGAACGATAGGAATGACTGGGGAGAAAATAAACTGAAAGAAGGAAGCATCTAGGGCAAGCTGTCTGTTTTTCTCTACACCAGCATCATGGTGTGTCTGTGTTTATTCATTTTTCTTTTATCATGCTCTTGCTTCAAGGAGCTACGCTTTTCCCGCGTAAAATTAATAATGGATACCGCACGCAGAAGCCCACGTTTTGACGTGTTATGAAGAACCATACATTCTTCATCTATTTGTAATAATTTTTTCAATTTAAAATAAAGAATGTTTGGTTGTTCAAGTAATATAAAAAAGATTATTTTGACATTTCATGCGCTTAACTGCCGAGCATTTTCTTTTTTTTTTTTCTTTTACGGGAGAGAGCGAAATGTTCTCTTTAGCAATGACGGCCTACCTAGACATGTATACATATTGTGACATAGTTTTGATTTTCTTGAACACGTGAATTGTTCTCCTTCCAGATCACTTCTTGATTTAGTGAAAGTTAACAATGTTTTTCACATTCACAAAAGCAGTTTGGTTAGCCTGTGTTCAGTTCGCTGCCAATGAAATTTCTAATTAAAGCGATGCCCCAAACGGGTTTACCTTGAGGGTTTGTTCCGAAATAATAATAGAATAATACTACATTCCTTATTATTCTGAAGGGTCGTTAATTGGACAATAATAAAGAAACAATGTCCGTTAATTTCCAAACAAAATCAGTTTTGTTATTTCGAACGTTCTGCCAGTGAAATTTCGGAATGAAACAGTAACAGTTTTCTTACTCTGAGGGTTCGTTACTCCGACAGAAAAAAAAAAATAGTAATGAAATAGTACTAGATTCTATATTCTGAAGGTTCGTTAACCGAAAGATAATAAAGAAAAAAAAAATGTCCGTAAATTTCAAAACGAAATCAGTTGTCATTTCGAACGTTCTGCCAGTGTAATGAAATAGTACTAGATTCTATATTCTGAAGGTTCGTTAACCGAAAGATAATAAAGAAAAAAAAAATGTCCGTAAATTTCAAAACGAAATCAGTTGTCATTTCGAACGTTCTGCCAGTGAAATTTCGGAATAAAACGACGGCACAAAACAGCGTGTTTTCGTACTCTAAGGGTATGTTACTCCGACAGAAATAGTAGTGATAAAATAATACATTGTAGATTCTTTATTCTGAAGGTTCGTTAATCCAAAAATGATTACGAAAAAATGTCCGTTCATTTCACAACGAAATCAGTTTTGTTAATTCGAATGTTCTGCCAGTGAAATTTCGGAATAAAACGACGGCACAAAACAGCGTGTTTTCGTACTCTAAGGGTCTGTTAATCCGACAGAAATAGTAATGATAAAATAGTACATTGTAGAGTCTTTATTCTGAAGGTTCGTTAACCGAAAATTAAAGAAAAATATCCGTAAATTTCAAAACGAAATCAGTGCGTCATTTCGAGCGTTTTGCCAGTGAAATTTCGGAATAAAACGACTGCCCAAAAACAGTTGCAGTTTTCTTACTCTGAGGGTTCGTTACTCCGACAGATTAATGTTAAATGATGCTAGATTCTTTATTCTGAAGGTTCGTTAATCCAAAAATGATTAAGAAAAAATGTCCGTTCATTTCATAACGAAATCAGTTTTGTTATTTCGAACGTTCTGCCAGTGAAATTTCGGAATAAAACGACGGCCCCAAAACGGTTACAGTTTTCTTTCACTCTGAAGGTTCATTACTCCGAAAGAGTAATGATGATAAAATACTTAAGATTCTTAATTCTGAACGATCGGTAATCGGAAAACGATAGAGAAGAAATGTTCGTTTATTTCCAAACGAAATCAGTTTTGTTATTTCGAACGTTCTGCCAGTATACCGGTAATTACGGAATAAAACGACGGCCCCAAAACGGTTACAGTTTTCGTTCTCTGAGGGTTCGTTACTCCGAAAGAATAATGGTAAAATAATACTCTACATTCTTAATTATCTTATAAAAAAAATATTCGTTTATATCCAAACGAAATCAGTTTTATTTCGAACGTTCTGCCAGTATAATTTTGGAATACAATAACGGCCCAAAACGGTTAGTTTTCTTACTCTGAAGGTTTGTTATTCCGAAACAATAACGATGATAGATGATAGATTCCTTTCTGAAGTTTCGTTGATCGGAAAATGATTAAGAAAAAAATGTTTGTTAATCTCGAACGAAATCAGTTTTGTTTATTTTGAACATTCATCTGTAGTACCGACCTTTGGTGTTGTTGTTTTCGATTACAAACCTTCGAAGTACTCAGTAATGAATCGTTTCATTTTATGATTAAACAAACCTTCGGAATAATGACCATCATTACATTTTTGTATGATATCTGATGTCACGGCCAAACTACCGCAGTATACACAGAAAGGAAAGTGCAACGATGTCCCGAAAGTTCTCGATCGGTTCTCGCGCATCTGCATGCAATAGGCCTACCACGTGGTCGAGCAGACGGCGAGAAAGCAAAAACACCACGGGTATACGGCGCGCGTTGTTGCGATGCAGAGACGGCTAATTATTGCAACAATGAATGAAACAACAATGAAACAGGAAAGGCCTAAAAGAAATCGGAACCTTCACCATCGGCACCTACTTCTCTGTCATTTATTATTTAGGAACTGCCGCCAACAAAAGGTATGGAGTTTCTGCATTGTTTCTGCGAGAATATGCCCTTTACAACGTTCATTACATCTCCGTGAAAATGTCGCATTTACTGGCATTTTAGCGGCGATTTATTTGTGTTGATTTGAGCATTAGCGAAGGCTTCCGCGCTTCGCTAAAAAAGCGCGAATAAATGCCGACAAGCGTGAAGAAATTCCTGGCGAGAACCCTGCATTGTAGGTTCAATTGGATGAATGATTAAAATGTCAGAGTGCAGGTATTTGGGGAACTGATGATTTTTACTTGACTTTTGACCCTTTTATAAGTTTATGCATTGAGTAATTTTCAAGGTATTGAGAAAAAGCATAATTTCAGTATCAAATGGGAAAATAGCATTATCTAAACCTGGCCTTTGACCTTTGAACTCACAGTTCCAAAGAGAATCACTGTTAGGTTGAACATGCATAAATATGTAAGTTTCATGATGATACCTTGAGTTACTTTCAAGATATGGAGGAAAAAGTGCAATTTAGCACTTTCACTTGACCTTTTACCTTTTGACCTTTGACCTTTCGGCAAGAAACTTCCCCAAAAATATATATTGGGTAATACATGCCATACATCAAGTTAAAAAAAAACAAAACCTTCAGGCATATTGCATTTTAAGGAAAGTACTGATATTTTGAGGAGTGGACCTTGACCTTCGACCCCCTGACCTTTGACCCATGACCCCCAACTTCCCTAGATAATCATTGCCCATCGGTACAAGCATATATACTAAGTTCCATGAAGATACCTTGAACCATTTGCGAGATATGGAGAAAAACATGAAATTTCAAATTTTTTTTCACAAAATAACCTGTGACCTTTGACCTTTGACCCAGTGACCCTAAAATCCACACAAAGTATTATCCCCCAAGGATATACCCTCATACCAAGTTTGATATAAAACCACCACATGGTTCTTGAGATATCGACAAAAACAAAACGGGACGGACGGACGTACGGACGGACGGACGGACAGACGGACGGACGGACGGACGGACGGACGGACGACCCGAAAACATAATGCCTCCGGCCACTTCGTTGCGGAGGCATAAAAAGATAATTTATGCAGAAAAATATGTCAGAAAATCAGAATGTGACCCACTCCTGGCTCTTGGTCTTGAGTTCCTGGCACTCCTTCTCCAGTGCGATCTTCTCCGCCTCAGCTTGGAGACTCATCTGATCCATCAGGGTCTGAATAGAGACTAGCTCCTTCTTCAGGACGATGATGTCATCATCGCTTCTGCATCAGCACAAAACGTGAAAAGTGACTCTAGAACATCAGTCTCTCTGATATTGGAACACTATCCCTCTAGACTTGGGCAAATTGCCTCATTATTGACACTGTAGGAAGTACCTCAGAATATATTTGTTTTATACTGTCTACAGTAGTTTCAACCATTAGTTCTCTTTAATACAAGATGCGAAATGAAAGTCACAATCTGCTGATAAAGAGTGTGAGACTGAAATTTGAGGATCATGAGTTTGTGGGTTACATAACATAACTATCACCACTCCAGCATCACCCTGACAAAGTTTTTAACTCGTGACAAGGGATGGGATGAAATCACCAGTGTATAGTATAAATCATGAAATGACATGTGATAAATTCTGCCGTACCACAAAAATACTTGTGTGACAAGGTTGTCCTCAACATATCGGCTCTGTTGTTGTTGTTTTTGTTTTAGCAACAGCATAGAAAATAACTTTGCACTCTTCAGTCTTTTACTAATGCAGAATGTCACTCTTCATAGGCGGTTCTTCTAACATTTGAGGATTATTATCATTGTTTATTCTACCAGATAAAGAACATATACATATCAAAAACATTACCCCCTCCCCCCAAAATAAAAAAAAAAAACACCTAAAAAACTAGAATTAACATTACAAACATTACAAGATGCAGCATGAATTCAGTAACACCGACATGCTATAAAAGCCTCCCTCACTCAAAACAAAATTTTTGTCAATCTTTACAGCCACGTAACTGAAAATAACTGTCATAAAAATTCTTCAAAGTTGCAAGACAGAAATACATGCATACCTGTCGATGGCTCAATGACCCAGAATGTTTACAGATGGATCTTATGTGAATGTTCTATTGCAGATTGCACTTGTTTATCACAGAGGGAATGAGCAATTGTAGGGAATTGTATGTAAATTCTACTACACGATCATATCGTCGCCGGTCACACAAACCGACGAATCACTCGATTTTGGGTCAAATTTTTGATTTTGAGATTTTCAATCATTTCGATAGAAGATATTCCATACTACATATTCTGAAATTCTCAGTGTGTAATTCGGTGTAATTTTTACGTAGTTATCACTTTTGTAGAAGTATGTAATTCCATTTGTGAAAATTATTTGTTTTCCCCATAGGCGCGTGTGTTAACCCTATTCTAACTGGGGGGGGTCAAATTGACCCCCCCCTCGACATTTCGCGCCACCATTCCGCAACGCGCAAAGATTTTGCCGCGGCGTTTTGTGACTTTTTTCATTGAAGTCTCCCGCATATTTTGAGACCAAATTTGCGACGTCCGGGTACACCATTCTGAAGTTACGCAATGTTTTGCATATGCATGTCAACCCAAAAACAGCTCAAATTCATGATTTTGTGTGCAAATCCAATGCAAATTGTGTTTTTTTGTTTAATTGATATGAATTGGATTATTTCAACTTTTAACCATTGAAATTAATCAATTCTATTGTAGATCAGCTTGGAAAAGTGCCTGCAACAAATTTTGGCAAAAAAACAATAAAAAACAAAAGGTCGAAAAAACAATAAAATACATAAGAAATTAACAAAACAATACAAAACAAAAGAAACTGACTTTGATTGCACTATTTTTTTATAAGAAAATTGTTTGATATGTCTTGAGGAACTCTGACACAAAAATTTAGCAATCCTTCAATCTTTTTAATGGAGTTATAGGTGAAAATATGATTTCATGCGTTAATTTGCATAATTAATTTATTAAAAAATATAAAATCAAACTTTTTCTATTGTATGACCATATAATCTTGTAGTTGACATCCGGCTCTATGTACAGGCAAAATTTTGCGGCGATCGCGCGATCGGCGGCCGAGATCTGAAGGGGGGGTCAAATTGACCCCCCCCCAGTAAAAACTTGGTCTCAAATAGCCCAGTTAGAATAGGGTTAAACAATCAGGCGATTCGACGGTTCGGTGACCGCGCGTAATAGTACGCGCGGTCACCGAACCGACGACATTGACTTGCGTGTAATTTTTGAGATTCAACAGTTCATTGACCGTGCGCACAGTGCGCATACTATGTAATACATGTGTTGACAATGACAACGCTCAATGTACATGTACATATGTACACACATGGAAAATGACAACGTTCTTTGCAGACCGAAAATACATGCATGCAGCTCTTTGACGATTTCCCGCTTATTTGTTAACAATACAATTCGATAAAAACTTCACAAGTTAGAGCAAGAGTTGAAGTCTGATTTACTACAATAATAATTGGAAATTATAGACATGAAAGTGTAGCAACCATAAGTCAAAAATGGGTTAACTTCAAACGCGATTTTCTCGAATTGTCATTCTTACGCAAAACTGAGGGATTCGTCGGTTCGTGTGACCGGCGACGATATGTTCATACCCACAAAGAAGCAAATTTCCATGAGTACATCTTTATAGGCATTAAAGCTGATACAATTCACTCTCTCGTATGATCAGAAAATATCACTCTCACCTTTGCAGTGACTGTGATTCCATGACTTTGAGTTGGTTTTCTCGGTCCCTGAGTTCAAACTGCAGAATGACACAAAATTGAGGATGGAAAAATATGACATGCTTTCTTTCGAATGGAAAGACATCATCACTGTAAATCAATGAAGCATTACATGTTGAACATCTAAGGAATGAAATACAAGAGTACACTCAAAGTAAATTAAAACTGCAACAACATACATATCAATTGTTATGATGAATGCATCACACATTGTAAATCACTAACTACCATGTACATAGAGCAGATTTAGCCAATAGCCCATTCATATTATACTGTCCCTTTGAGGGATATCAAATAGAGGTCCTGTGTGTGAGCGACCAAAGCTCATGAGTGCAAAAGATCCCACATTCATTGCAAAGAGTAGGGAGCTAGTTCAGTGATGTGGTCCACTCATCTATCCACACCAGTAAAAGGGTGAATGAAGCCAAACCCCCGTGGTTTGCCCAAGCTAACTACCAAGTCAGCAAACGTTATCAACCAGGCACACTGTGCCATACAAAGAAGAAGATCACTCTGGGAAACACAAAAAATTCTTAGCAGCAGTAACGCTAATTAACTTTCACCATCACTCATCAACAAAATTAGGGCCTGTGTCTTCAAAACTGAATTGCCATAAAGTTATATGGAGACGGGATCTTCCCTAAAAGCTCAGCCCCCATGAAAAAAGAAGAAGAGAATCCTCTAAACTAAAACAAGCAAAAAAACACAAACAGAGAGAGAACAAAGTGCTGCAAAACCAGACATTTTAGCAGGCACGAAACATTGGTGAATTTTGTGAGAAGCCCAAAGATTTGCTAAAGTAAAATGCTGGTCTGGTAAAGGACGGGTCTACCAGGTACACAATGCATTGAATGCCAGTGGCTTTTTGCAAAAGTTTCATGCCGTGAATGATTCTGGTTTTACAGTATGCTATAGGGTAACTCCACAGTGTGTTGGTAAACTCACCTGGGTCTGTTCCAAGGTTTCTTCGAGAGCCTTCCGATGTCCTTTCTCTTCATCCAGCTCTGCTCTGACGGCTGCCATATCGCCGGCCTTAGCAATGACAAAATGAGGCACAAGTTTCAATTTCAGGTTTAAAACTCTCAAAAATTAAACCCTCACAAATATTACAGCTTTTACAGTAGTACAGAAGTTCCATTTAATGACAAATGTAGAAATTCACTTGCTTTTTTTTCTCCGTCTTTGGCGCATTTCCTTTTTATTTTCATATTTCTATAAATTACACACATTTGTCCATAAATCTTGCAGCCTTGCAGAAAGTTTGAGTAGCACCAGCCTCTGCAAACATGATGAAATCTGAACGTCACATTACACACTAAACTGCCGTGAATGCCAGGCAGCTACATGCAATGCCTGGCAGCTACATGCAATGCCTAGGAGATTAACCATATTTTTATCTTTACCCAAGACGAATCGCTTCCGACTTACAAGAGTTGCTGCTTTTTGTTCCATTGCATCCTTGACAGTCTTGTAGGCATTTGCGTTCGCTTTGGCCTCCGCAAGGTCTTGCCTCAAGAGAACAATCTCGGAAGAAACTGCCACGGAGGTGGAAGATGTAAAGGAAGAGACAATAAGTAGAAGTTTGGAGGTTCTAGAACGATGGTAACTCACTTCGGCAAATGACTGATTGTTACTGATTAAGCCAAGGAGGAGGAAATAAATCAGGTTTGACTAATATGTATTCAACCACCATCACATCATGTACTTTACTGTCGTTTTTCTCCTTTCTATCTTAATTGTTCCTAGTACAAAGTAATCACTTTAGCGTTGTTATCTACCATTAAACATATATAAAGCTTTGATGGGTATTCACATACTTTATTCTAATGCAGAGAGTACACATAAGTTTCATTAGATTTTCTAATCGCCAGTGTCATATCTGTGAAGATAGCACAAGCAAACATACAGGTAGACTTCCACTGATTCAAACAGAATTAATGTCTGTAAAAAAAATCGTGTAAAATGTTGTTTTTTTCCAATTCAAAAACAAACAAAACCCCACAAATTTACATCTCAAATTATAGTTGAATAGTTCTGCTGGATGGCTCTCAAAGTTGTCTTTATACAAAAATCTATCTGTAGTTTCAGCTCAGCTGTAGAAGTCAATAAAATCATGGACAAGTGATGGATAAAATTTCACTTTCTCAATTCCTCAGACTAAAACACTGAATGAACAAAAATGGATAACGTGAAGCAAAATTGTTGAAGCAACTTACGGAGTGATCTGTTTTCCTCTGATTTTTTCAGCTGCTCCTTGAAGACATCAGAATCATCCTGAAAACATGGCGGGAAGAGAGGAATACGATCAAGTTCTGTTGGATGCACATTGATTGCTCGTCTACTGAAGCACCACCAGTTCAGCAATTGACTTACTGTATTTACTAACTGCAACTCACCTTGGCTGAAAATATCACTTCATGAAATATCATTCTATGAAGTGCAAATATTCACAAATTTTCTTGTTTCTGCTAACTAGCTCAAAAGAAACAAGAAATACTTCAAGGGGAGGTATTGCAATGAGTTATATCATATAGAAGTACTCTCAAGTGGAAAATTATAAACATGTAAATGCACAGACATTTGCCTTGCCTGGCTTTGGAATTAATAGTACAAAGGTTCTCAGTTTTACAGTAATTGTGCCAATTTCTAGGTGCATAATGGAACGCACAAGCCAATGTAAATTCTTTTATGACCAAATTTACAAAAGCCATTCATGCAGCACTTGTAATGTATGTAAATTACTCAGTGTCAGCAAATATAAATAACTGCTGTCAACATACCAACATACAGCGTAAATCTGACAAAAGCCATTCATGCAGCACTTGTAATGTATGTAAATTTCTCAGTGTCAGCAAATATAAATAACTGCTGTCAACATACCAACATACAGCGTAAATCTGACAATGTTCTAAAGCACACAATGGTGGTGCTGTTCTTTGAAAAAATAAGCCATGTCACAGTTACAATCTGTGCATGTTGATCCTTGCTTTAAATTTACCTGTACCTGAGGTATTTTAAAAACTGGATAAGTAAGTCTTCATGGAAACTAACTAACTTATGTTCTAACTATTCATGAATGAACTAGGTGCATAATGGAACGCACAAACCAATGTAAATTCTTTTATGACCGAATTTACAAAAGCCATTCATGCAGTACTTGTATGTAAATTACGACTTTTTGTTGCCTGTTTTCAACTGATCTTCTCGTTGAAAGATTAATCCATGTTTTTGAAAAGTCTGTGGTTCAGAGGCAACTGCAAACCATTACAAACTGTGAACTGGCTTGTAACACAATAACAACACCCACACAAACAACAAGAACAGCATCAACAAGAAGGAAAAACAACAAGAAAACGGACAGGATTAATAAGGCAAACACACAATTACTGGAATGTGACATAAACTATGATATGCAGCTTAGTCTGAGCTTAGCACATATTGTACAAGCTGGTGGATTTTTTTTTTTTTCAGAGATTACTAGACAGTTCAGTGCAAAGCTTTCAGTAGGGTTAAGTTGACAGAAACACTAAATACCTATACATTTTTTTTTTGTTGTTGTTGTTCATGCATCAAGATTTCTACTTATGTAAAAATATACCAATGTTCTTCTCTTCCAATGAATGTTCTTGACTTATATTCTGTGTTTGTATATCACAGACTGATCTACTGGAAAATGTGGAAGTGAAAGCATGAAAGACAGGACATGACACTGATTATGAAAAAATTAGACACTCTTCAACACAAACACAATGCATCCAGGGTCCCATTTCATAGAAAGTAGAGCTATAATGAGAGCAACTCTTGCTGCAATGACAAACTGTGTCATGATAATGACAAGAATCCTACTTCCTGACTGGCCGCTATCAGAAGTTACCATTTTATTTAGCAAAGAATTGCTATCATAACATTTTCATGAAATGAAACCCAGATATATGTATGACTCATACAACACTCACACAGTCATTATGCACACAGCTCTAAGCATTTAAGACAGACAAATAACTGATCATTTGCTCAACACAAATGTTGACATTTTCACATTGAGCTCTTAGTGTTATAAAAAAGAAGAAGAAGAAGAAAAAAAAAAGATTCTCAGGACCCGACCATGTAAACTGACAGACCAAAGATGCTCCATTTATGCACTGCACTGCAAGTATCAAACCCAGTTTACAGCATCTCAGCATCTCAATTAATCTGTCAAGACAGTAAATACATCCTATTAGTAACCAAAAGTAAAATTACATTCTTTTTGGTGACAGCAGCAGTAGTAGAAATTAACACAGTATAGTGCAATTCACCATGCTTTTCCCAGACTTTGTATAATTTGTATTAAAGCTCTAAAATAGATAAAAGCTTAATCACATACTGCACAGAACATTAAAAATCTGAATTATTTGTAGTTTATTGAGGAAAATATGGTGATTCAGTTTACATAGCCATCAACCATTAACCCTTTGTGTGCTTTGAGTACTGAATGGCACAGGAAACCCAATAACATTGTACATGCTGTTTGAAGTCCTTGACACAGGAAGGATTAAAAAAAGAAATGAATAACACAAATCAGACAAAAGACATGCATTTTTAGCATTGCATTGTGGCAATGATGACAAGATGTGCAAATACATGAATTCATTTAACAGTTGATGCAATGATACGACACCATGATTTGCAAAATATGCTTTGAAACTGAATATTTTTATAACATCCCATAAAAATTGCTGGTACACTGAGCAATATAAAAGCACAGGAAAAGTGTTATAAAATAAAGGAAACATTCAATACATGTGTGCATGGGTTTGAGTGAGCTGAGACAGCAAAATGTGACCAAGTATTAAAAATTAAAGTAAAATGTCACAAACGGTCATTATCTATGAAATGTTCTCAACATGTGGTTAATGTGGTGGAACATGGATAAATGATGATGTATTATGGATGAAGGGTGAAGCGAGCAAAATTAGTGAATGGAAAGATGCTCACAATTAGTGCCGGATCTCCACCTGTCTTTAACCTATCCACCTCCTTCTTCAATTCTGAAGAGTACCACTGCTCCTCCTTCAGCACAGAAAGGACAGGAAATGCAACACAAGCTGAAAACTGCTGCAATGCTTACTCCTTAGGAAGTCAGCTCTTCAATCCATTTCATACTGAAGTTTTTCGATAATTGCAGCTTAGAATATTCAGTTTTCATAGCAATTATGTTGAAACTGAAATACTGAAGGCTGATTTGTTGCTGCCATGGTTCTACACGTAGTTGAAACATGTATTTTGAAATTGCTGTTTGTTGCAAAGGTAGCAAAACTGCTCATCAAACAGGCTCAACACGCCACATTTCCACAGACACTCATTGTGTTTTGTACAGATAACGGATTGACAGGTAGAATCTGTTACATCTCTCTAGGCGATACACACCAAATACGCACAACCCTCAAGTGAAGGTATTTCATGGATAGCGCTGTGTTTGTTTGATACTGAGTGCTGGCTTGTCACCTACATGTACTTTGATCTCGCCCCCCCCCCCCCACCCACACACACACAAACACATAAAATAATGATAACAAGTAAAGATAAATGATAATGATAGCAGTAGCAGAAGTAGAAGTACAAGTAGGAGTAGGAGTAGTAGTAGTAGTAGTAATATTGATAATGATAATCAAAATAATAATAATAATAATAATAATAACAACAACAATGAGATATATTACAAAATAATTGCTAAAATGAGAGCAATGTACCGGTATATCACACACCACTATAAAGACCATGTGTCAAGTTCCTGGGAAATCCTTTACTAAATTGTGAATCTCTTTTTTTTATTATATGAAAAAATGTCAATAAAACCAGATCCACTACATCCACTTTGTTACAAGCTAAATATTAGCCCCTCTCTCCATGCATTGTGTGGGAAAGTAGCTTTAGATTATGCAAGGACGCAGCCTACACAAAGTTCAAATGGCAACCCCATATGATCACTGCATCAAGTAGCTCTCTGTGTCGTGAATTTTTAGGGGACGCTAATAATGGCCCAGAACCGACCGTGGAAACTCAGATGACGCGAGATCGATTTTGTAAAACAATTTTGCCAATGCCCAGAAGTTTTTTTTTTCCTCTGAATGTTTGCGTCGCAAATATCTAAAGCTCTCTCATATGCATAAAATAAAGAGACTCACATTCCATGTTCAATTTAGATAGTTCTATCTGACCTGCAATCCTATGAATTCACTTTGATATCATCAAAAGTTTATCCTTCAGTTTGATGTCCCTAAAATAGATCTCTTACGTGGATGTGCTGGTGGGGTATTGCTCTTACTGAGCTAGCTCTGTATTTCTTTCAACCATGGCACTTCCTATGGCCCTGTTCTGTGAGCAGCATGATTACATATGCTGGTATTGCTCGCCAAATAAGAAGTTATTAATGACAAAGGGATCACGTAATTCTATAAATCAAGTTCGTGTCACAACAGTCTTTGTTTGCGATTGTCTCATTGTTGATTTATTTTCAATTAGCCAAATGTCACTGACAGCCTAGGAATTTATGACTGATATGTGAACATGTATAAGGTCAATATTGCTAGTACTGTGGTCTTCATCTGAAATTGCGTTTCATTGTTGGAATGATCATGAACAAATAAAAACTTATTACTTAAATTGTAATGATAACATGCAAAATGGTTTAGTTGTTCAATCTGCATAACATGCAATTGGAAATGTGGCAAAAAAACAAACAGCTACAAGGTGGCATTGTCAACATTAACTGCCAGAACATCTAGATACTGGCAGTTGTGTCCTTCACATCATATTTCTCGTGTACTGGTTTCTTTAATAAGTTTTATGCCTGTGATTATTCATATTTATTTTTCTGACCATCAAACTTTGCCTTTGTACAATGATGAAGAATCATTTCATTATACCTTTAACAAAAAATAGACACATATTTTTTTTTTTTTTTTTTCAAACAAGAACCTACATCACAGCTTACTATATAATCTATGTATTCTGAATGGTATTTTTATGGCCTGACACATTGTTAACCCCAGTTGCTTCTACAACAATGCAGAAGCAGTTATATTAATGATGCATGATATTCCTTCTCATCTTCAATAACGTAACAATGCATGTTTAAAGGAAGCATTAAATGTGTCCAATTCATCAATCCCAAACCTACAGTTAATCTTGAAAAATATCTTACAGTAATGTTATATCAGTGTTATTACTGTACCTAGTGAAAATATGTAATCATAGGATACAATGGATAATTAAAAATGGTACAATTAGAAATGATTAAAGACTATAACAATTTTCGTGGTATAATTGACAAAGAAAGTTAACAATCCAATATCTGTGATAACTATTTCACAAATGAATTTTCTAGAGAAGAAGTAATTAAAATCAGTACTTTTCAATCACAAACTTTAAGATGATCCTGGTAGGGTTGTTTAATGTAAAGATTTTAGAGAAGTTATCTGCATTCAGCTTTCATAGGTGCAGTATACTGCATGACATACAAGACATCCAACTGCACACGCTTACCTAATCAAGAAATTATCAAAACAATTCCAATGCAGAAAGGCAGGATAGCAGCTGACATAGTAAAAGAAAGAAATGGGTTAACAAACCTTCAAAGATGTTCTCAACTCATTTATTTCCTGCCGAAGAACCTCAACACCGCCATCACTGTCAAAATGAGAAAACAGCATGAAAGTGAATATTTGTTGGATAATACAGTGCATTCATTTTCACTATACCTGCAAAGATTGGTGATGCAAAGATTATTGTAAAAAGTTGTCTTTCATACAAGACTCTAAACCAATCAAAACAATAAACATGAGAACTGGTATGTAATCAATGTGTACACAAACTGCTGTACATAGATACAATTGTAGCTACAAAGATCAATGTGCAATTTGCATATTAAGCATGAGAGTGTGATGGTAAAGTATATCTAAACCAGGTATCAACAAATCAATTCAATATCTTTAAGTGAAGGGCAAACAATGGTACCAGAGACAAAGCGAACTTTACATCAAGAAATATTCATCACTGATATGTACCAGTTAGTACTTTAAAAGTTACAACTTGAGAAGTCCTCTACCCTCCCCCATGTCTGTATATTAGCTTTGCTCTGTGATGTCATGAAAAAAAAAATCAGAACAGATAAATTATAAAGTGATACATGTGTATGTAGGTATAGATGTCTATCAAAGGTATTCCTTACAAAGAAAGCAATTACAGTACTTTAATGGAACTTCCATTTTCTAAGCAGAACTTTTAAGACAGTAAAAGCAGGTGACGAGACATAATGGAATAAATATCTACCTACAGTATCTTCAAAAGGTGAATGAAAAGTACACTTAGCTACTGACTGAATAGAACACTACGACAAAACATTTTGCTGCAGAGATATCTGAACACAACATACATCTTGTAATTACAAAAGTGAGTGACTTACCTTGACTGCAGAGTGATCATGGACAGAAGGGGAAGAAACAATGAAAGAAAATGATTGCAAAAATTAAAATTGTCTGTATTCAAGTATGAACTAAACTTGTACAATGAAGAAACAACACAATGTAAGCTGTACAATGTACAATGTACATTGCTTTAAATTTGAGGACTTTTTAATACATAATTATTATGACCTTACAGCAAGATTAATGTGTCCTGGTTAATGTTGAAAGTACCTGTATCTTTGCAGCAAATACACTAATGAAATACAATACTAGAGCATGCAACATTAATTTTTGTGCATTGGGCCACTACATTGAGCTTACTGTATATGAATAGACTGAAGAAAGAAAAAAATGGATGAAAAAGTTTCTACATCATCATAATTTTTTCTCCAATGGTTTTACTGAGGGTTAAAGAACTTTGATAAAATGAGACTCAGTTGGATGAGAAAAGCCATGATTTCAAGTGTATACATTATGAAATGCTTTTGTGTGCGTTTTTTTTCCACATGCACATGTGCACATAGTGCATGGTGACTTGTACAATGAGACAGTAACAGTGTAAAAGTTCCGCAGCAAGATCAGTGATTACATATGTGACATCACAGCATCAAAAACAACTACAGAATATTTCAGTTTTGCAAATCTCTAGTATACTACATGTACTAAAGATTTCAACAATAAAAAGACAATGAATTATAGCATTTTCCATCAATATCATGGGATGAAATAAATGATCACATGCAAATACACACATCCTTAAATATCAGCAGCATTCACTTTGCCTAAAATTTGAAGGCACACACATTTTTGTCATGATTAACAGAATTATGTAGGTGATAAAGCTGAATCTCTGTTTGCAAAATAAATTTATATAAATCCACGAAAGTTAAGAATATGGCTCTTGATAATCTTTAAATCTTATTAAAATCTATCAAGTTTTGTTCGCGACCACGTCTGGTCTCAAAACATGCCGTTTGCAAAGCATAGATTTTCATGTTTACACAATAGGGACACAACTTTAAACAATATGATCATTAACTGGCATAACATGCAGCTTACACTGACATTTCACTTGATGTTTTGACGATTTCTGGTCAACTAAAATTCAGAAACTGGAGGCATACCTGGGTCTGATGAAGAGAGTTTGTATATGCAGCGTGAGTGACAGCGCTTGGAGCTGCCACTATTTCGGGCTCTGGGCTAGCTGCCCCTCCAGCCATCTCAGTGTTGTGAACAGTTTCCCAGTGGGATTGGAGCTGTTCAGGTGAGGAGAGAGCCACCATGCATGTTGGACAGATGAAGCCCTGGAATGTGATATTATTGGAACAGGATGAAAAGCATGACAGTGGAAAATTCAATGTGAATGTACCATGATCGTCACGCACAATGGGACTCCTGAGCAAAGCATCGCTGTCTTTATGAATGATTAACTTCACCTTTCTACAATATGTATCTAGTGGCTCTCCTTGCTTCAAGTAAAGACTAAAAGCACAAACATGCATAATGTTTATACAGTGACACCGATGTAGACATACACACAAACACACACAAACACACACACACACACACACACACACAGATGCACACAAACACAAACAACTGCAAGAAATATGGCCTTTATCATGAGTGTCTGTGTTGACTTTATGTGATGTGTGGTAGTTGCTGAGCTCCCTATGTACAGGTGTTCAAGATATGATGAAGCCATATCACAAACCATATCTGGTAGGTACCCTGAATAAGGTAGACCCACTTCAAGTGCTTAATTTTAACATGATTTGGAGAATATTTGACCTATCGATCTGAAAACAAAGGACTTCCACTGTTGACCACTGTCCAAAATTCTATGCACAGGTTTATATTTTGAAGGCATCATCACACATAGGAATATATTGTATTGTTTTTGTGGTATATTGCATACCACTGTAGTTTCGAAAATTAGTGTAAATCTACAATTGTACCACAATTTCCCAGAACACTCGTAATCGATCCTTCAGAGAAGTTTTCATTGAAGCCACTTCTCAAAACATATTTCTCAAGACAAGATCTGCTACATTTAAAGTTCATATTCTGTAAAAAGAGAATTGACAATGAATCTTTGCTATATTAGTAATTTGGTACCTTCCTGTGTATAAAGACCAACTGGTGTAGATGTTGAACTGCCATAACATGCTTTACACTTTAATAGCAAGTCCTATATCCTTTAGAAGCCACTTGAGGTGTACTACCCCATACATTCAGTACAACTATAAAATGGACGTTTACAACAACCACAGTGGTTCCACAGACTGCTTTCTGAGTAGCATATATACATGTACGTCTTTCTTTCCTAGTGCAAGACAGGGTCAAGATTTTTGTCTACAATTTTAAATGACAGTCTCTGCTTACTTAACTTTTAAGCTTTATGAAATGTAGCGACATGTGATACATGTAGTCTGTAACAGTGCTTTGATTAAGTTTTTATGCAGGTCCTGTGACACAGGGTTACAAAAGGAAGCAAGACATGACATTTACTGATGTCATGAATTATGGAAGTAGCTACTGCTTGCCCCTGCTTGATACACTACACTGTAATCTGACTGTGTACACTGTGGGAAAGCCCAGCATATGAAACATTGAGTGACTCTGCAGATTTCCAGTGTGAACACGATGTGCATGAATGTTTGACATTTTGAACGCATAAAAATGTAGGAACAGACATTACCATGGCTGAGGAAAAAAAAAAATTATGTTGGAGTTTGTACATGAGAAATATCCATGTGGATCTGATCATTAGTAATTGATTCAAAAGAAAAAAAAAATCTTATAACGAGGTACTCTCTTTTAATCATCCTAAAAGGAAACAATGAACTGTAATACAAAAGATCCAGCCCAAAAATGAGCTTGAATATCAGAAATTATGAAAAAAAAAAAAATGCAATGATGAAATAAACATCGTACATTTTCATATACAGTACTTATCACAGTAATCACAATCTATTCTACGACTTGTTAAAATCATAGTGACACTTTTCACGATTTCACTGTTTAAAGACTAGCATGGTAAGTTCCATAATACTGTAAAAGTGGAAATTTTTGTGGTGTGAAAATTTCTGTACATTTCATAAAACAAGAAACTCTAAAAAAAAATTAAAAGCACATCATACATGTGTTTTCCTTGTTAAATGTGACACTATGTACTTGTTTTGACTCCAGGGATTATAAAAAAACATGCAAATTTCATCTTACTCACATGAAAATTGATTTTTTTAACACTACTTTATTGCTACAATTACTTGGTAGAGCATTCTCCATCTGGACAATGCAATATAATAAACAGACAAAAGAATGGGCAATCTGCAGAGTAGACGTTACATATATTTGTGATCTAGAGGAATATACAGCTGTAGTGTGCAAGAGATCATGCAAGTGATTTCGTTTTTTCTTTCTGCAAGCTAGATAATAATATTAGGATACACTTGTATGTACTCACAGATGCTTCTTGTTCCTCATGACTCCTGCTGGGGCTCTCTGGTGTCGCTGCCTGATGTGAATAAAAGAAATTAATTACCTGTAACTCATATACTTTCTACTTTGTTTTACTTCATAAGACTCCATTAAGAGCAACTTCATAAGAGCAGAGGTGCTGCACAGTACAGGAAGAAGAAGAATCACAGTGATATATCCTGTCCCTGGGTTAAAGACAGAAATAATTCTAACTAGAAATGTCGCTACGGCGACTGGTGTATGCCTCCGCCATAATGCATGGTTCTCCTAATAGGTCTATAGTACAATGTCTTGACAATGTGTGATGAAAGTTTCACACAACTGGCAAAATATTAAAATGACAGGTTTGCCACAAATGTGCTGAATGTTCACTTTCCTAGAACTAGGTTCAATTGGATGAATGATTAAAACGTCAGAGTGCAGGTATTTGGGGGAACTGATGATTTTTACTTGACTTTTGACCCTTTTATAAGTTTATGCATTGAGTAATTTTCAAGGTATTGAGAAAAAGTATAATTTCAGTATCAAATGGTAAAATAGTATCTAAACCTGGCCTTTGACCTTTGACCTTTGACCTCACAGTTCCAAAGAGAATCACTGTTAGGTAGAACATGCATAAATATGTAAGTTTCATGATAATACCTTGAGTTACTTTTGAGATATGGAGGAAGAAGTGCAATTTAGCATTTTCACTTGACCTTTTGACCTTTGACCTTTTGGCAAGAAACTTCCCACAGAATATATATTGGGTTATACATGCATACATCAAGTTTAAAAAAAAATCCTTCAGGCATTGCATAAATATAAGGAAAGCAGTGATATTTTGAGGAGTTGACCTTGACCTCTGACCCCCTGACCTTTGACCCATGACCCCCAACTTCCCTAGATAATCACTGCCCATCGGTACATGCATATATACTAAGTTCCATGAAGATACCTTGAACCATTTGCGAGATATGGAGAAAAACATGAAATTTCAACCTTTTTTTCACAAAATAACCTGTGACCTTTGACATTTGACCCCGTGACCCTAAAATCCAAACACAGTATTATCCCCCCAGGATATACCCTCATACCAAGTTTGATGCAAAACCACCTCACGGTTCTTGAGATATCGACAAAAACAAAACAGGACGGACGTACGGACGACCTGAAAACATAATGCCTCCGGCCACTTCGTTGGCGGAGGCATAAAAACCCATAACAAGGTTTGCCCTCCCATGCAAAAATTTGACTGCACACAAAAGTATGTAGTACTGAAGTAGGCAGTCAGATTTTTGGATTTATACTACTACACATACTATTGTAGGAGAGTGGATCGTATCATCGGACGCTTTTTCTTTTCATGACTCTGAATTCCGTACTCAGAGGATGAAATTTCGGCCAAAAATAGCACCAGTTATTCACAACGGCCAGAAAATTACGAATTCTGCAAAATTATGAAAATCATTCACTCCAATTTTTGTAAAAAAGACTTCAAATATTGGTAAATACTCCTCTCCAAAAAGTAGTCCTTTTGCTTGGTATAAAAATCACATTATAATTCCGGACACAATTTTTATAACAATTTGGAATAATCCATGTCTTTCACACCTTGTCCTTGCACCAGAATGAAATTCATTCCCACGATTCACCATACTCCCTACTGAGCGGACGACAAAGACAAAATTGGCAAATGAGGCTCAAATTTTGTACTTTACAGTAAAATATCAAACTTGAAACCATAAAACCTTGTGATAGTTTGTAAATCAATCTTCTTCTAAATCTGAGGTGAAATCTGAATTTCTTTAATAGCATTTTTACATTTTTATGTCGCTTTTTTGTTGTTGCGATTTCGGTCCATACAACACTCTGTGAGGCTAATCTACATGTATGAAGTCCCGCAGAAATGTGCATGTCCAGAATTACTTGCTGTAGTCCAGTAAGGCCAAGTAAAAAAAGAAAGTAGTTTCTCGTCCGGGTTTTTTGAGCAAGGCGATGAGGGAGGTCCTTACGTGTACTATTTGATATCTTACTATTTTTTTGAGGATTGTCAAAATGAAAGTAATATGTGTTTCTCGTCCGGTAATTCTGAGAAAGGTAACGAGAGGGGGCTTTACTATTTTCTATATCCAATTTATGAAATGAAATATCACTCTGGTAGCTGTGTTATGAGAGACCAGGTCCCAAGTGTACAACATGTATGTCTTGCCTGCACTCTGTGCATTTTCAAACAAATAGAGATATATGTACACTTTGTACCATACTTGAAATGAAACTTCATGCATGTAGAAATACATTTGCTTTTTCTCTCCACTACAGGTGTCAAGGGAAAATGACCATCTTAATACAATGTACTGGTATTTAGTGTTGTAATGGCATTTCTGATACCAGTGTACTTGCAATTCTGATGTATTGTGCTATTAACTGAAACAGGTATAAAACATTCTATCAACAAATGTACAGTACGACTGAAATAAATTCCATATTCAAAACACTGCTTTTATTTATCATTGGTGTTTGTGACTTTTTGCGTCCACACAGCTGGTAAGATGCATCTCTTCACAGTATAACTGTAGCACATGTATTCATCCGGAAACTGGCTTGTACAATTGCAGATGGATGTCAAAATGATACTGATATGGCATTATAGCATTAAACATTTAAAGATGTTTCTTCATGTTCTAAAAAGACATTTGATAATCACTCATCATTTGGATGATGAATGATTGTATCACACTACAGGTGATACGACTGAAGGCCGTGTCCGTGAATTTACATCGTAAAGAAAAGTATCCCGCATAAATACGAGACAAAACCAGAATCCGTTGGAAAAGTTATTTATTTTCCCAGATGGATGTCAAAATGATACTGATATGGCATTATAGCATTAAACATTTAGAGATGTTTCTTCATGTTCTAAAAAGACATTTGATAATCACTCATCATTTGGATGATGAATGATTGTATCACACTACAGGTGATACGACTGAAGGCTGTGTCCGTGAATTTACATCGGAAAGAAAAGTATCCCGCAGAAATACGAGACAAAACCAGAATCCGTTGGAAAAGTTATTTATTTTGTAGATACATGTACACTCATTTAATAATTCTACATTTGCTGGAAAAGCGCATTCATTTTCTCTTCAAAATAGAACAATACATCACCGTCAGATGCAACGTTACAGAGCAGAGTGTATGGGCCTCTACACATTCGAATGTGTTCATGCGTGTGCAAACAGCTGACAGACCAGGGGATGGAGAACCCTGACAGCTACAGACACGCATACGCGGCCGGCACGGCCACTGCACTGGCACCGTACCTTCCGACACTGCACACACATGCACATAGTCACAATGACATGAAAATGTATACAAACTCGATACAATCCTCACAAGCATTTGTACAGTACAATTCATCCGCTTAAAATATGAGAAACGGGGAAAAATACGAACAATGCGCGAAACATGCGTGGAATATCAGCGATTGTTCGAAAAATGTTGCCGCTATCGCGTTCACGCGAGTGCGCTGTACATCATAGCCCTAGCCCGCGCGCCCATCCCCAACTACAGTTCCACTGCTTTGTGGGTCAGTCCGTCTTGCCGAGCTCGCAGTGTGAAATGCATGCGTTATTACATACGCACTACAGAAGCTACAGCTGTACTACAGCTAAGTAGAGGACGCTATGCGTGATTAGAAATGAGACATCACGATTGGTAGGTGAATTGTCGATTTTTTTTTTCGGCGGCTGAAAAAATAGTAGACTAAATATCAAAAAAGTCGATGCGGCAACTGAAAATCGATGCGGGCGGGGAGCGGGCTGGGACGAGAATTATGAATTTCTTGGTATTTTCAGCGCCATTTTGAAAATAGTAAATAGTAAAAAAATCGATGCGGCGGCCAAAATCGATGCGCGCGAGGACGAGAAACTGGTTCCTTTTTTTACCTGGCCTAATACCATACCTGTATTAAAGTAGGACATGGAATAGACCTCTTTATCACATTTTCAGTGTTTTGTGATAACAGAAAGTCTATAAATCTATGGACATCTAAATAACCCTACATATTACAATTCAATAGAACTACACTCTTAATGAGATGCAAGATCAATCATCATCCACATTCCAAGACCAAGTTGACAAGACTCTTGTCAACTTGATCTTGTCAAGACTGAGTGAAGTTGAGACAACCAGATGAGAAAGTTTACATTCATTCCACTTCACTTTCCAGTTTCCTTAGTTAGACCTAACTATACACAGCCCAGTCGCTGTATAAATAGCGACAGGGCTGTACCGGAACGGCCCACAACACAAAGAGAGCTCAGCGATCGCTTTACGATTGCTTTCAGTTTTGATTCTTGACATCATTTTTTGTCACCTCAAACTCATTATATGTAATCTCTATTAATGACACTACATAGCTATTTTATCGATATTGACATACACATTTCACAACTTGACAAAAATGAAGATTTAATATGCAGCATGTGCAAACGGTACATCTGATAATTGGGAGTTCAAGCGATCGGACCGTGCGTGCTGCTAGAGTGCTAGCAAAGAGCGCACGCACGCAGTAGATCACTGCATGCACTCCCAGCCACGCACGCACACGCATAATTTGCATTTGCTGAGTGGTCAAAGCACCATTTTGAATTCTGCAACGATGAACCCCGATGGTCGGGGATTGCGCTAGAAAGTGCCATTTTTTTTTTGTTCAGTGGACTTATCATGAGGGTTCTCTATGGACTTATGTACCTTCTATATAAGCATGCATTTTACGTAACATACAAATGTCTACATTAGTAATGTATAAATTGTTATAAGTTTTGTAGTAGTGTTGTGGTTCCCCACTTTGGTGGCGAGGCCCCATCTGTCTGACTAAGTTGACCTAGAATTTAGATCTAACTTGTGCTTGTAAATATCTGTAAATAAATTGTATTATAATGTAAATAGCACCAGTCTGCAAGAATCTTCAGTCTATTGAAGGAGGCAGACTTAATCAGAAGAAGAAGAAGAACTGTTGCAAGTGTTGGCGTTAGGAAGTGGCGTTACTCTGCACTGATGCAGTGTTGTTACGGTTCTAAATTTACATAGTTATTATTGATTAAATGTTCACCTGTATTCACCTGCATTCACCTGTCTTGTCGGGCTTCTGGAAAGATAAAGTAAGTTTAGTCTTGTAATGCCCTCCCACTTTCAGCAATTTTCCACTGTATGCCAAACTTGCCTCGTCTTTTATTGCAGTAATGACTGCTACTATTTAAGATGATTACTCTGCGGAGTATGTGAACTTGTTGTATTTCTTTGACAGGAAAGCGTCTATTTCTGACTTGAATCTGTTGACTGTAGTTGCTTCCATAGCTGACATCAATTGGTAAATTTACTGGAAGCATGTTCCAGTGAGTTTACTACCCTGTGAGTGAAGTTGTTTTTCCTGATGTTCAGACGTGCATGTTGTTTCTGGATCTTGAATTTGTGGCCTCAAAGATAAACTTTCTCATCTTTAGTTTTGCTTTGAAAAGCTTGGAACAGTTGGTGTCAGTGAAGCCATTCATGATTTTGAAGACTTGGATGGGCGACAGACAACTCGCCCTCGAGACAAGTCACCCCGAAGACAGCTCACCCTCGATTTTCAAGGGCGAGTTATCTTGGGTCCGAGGGCGAGTTCAGGGATGCCAAGTTCAAAAAATTTGTATGAGTGAGATTTTCATGACTCGGCATCTCGGCGAGCGAATGTGCGCGCGAGCGAGGGTGTGGGAGGGGTTTTCCCCCTGTTGCCAGGTACGGTAGGGCGCTTTTTCAATTTTTAGCTCTTAATGGTGCGATCAGGTGCATACTTAAGTGACTATTTTTTACTTATTTTGAAAGAAAAAGGGGAAATATACCTTCAATTGCAACTATTACTTTAATCTTTTCAGCTATGCTCCTTATTATAGGCCCAAATTGCAGACTTTTCCCGATGCGTGAGAAAAATGGGTGCCATGCGTGAGATTGTGAGACAGACCCTAAATGCTTGAGTCTCACTCAGAATGCGTGAGACTTGGCAGGGGTCGCACTTAACTTTTTTTTTTTTAACTAGCCAGGCGGACTACTTTTCTATTTTCTCCAATTAAAATATCATTTTTAAAATGAAAATTATGGCATTTTGGTATCGCATTTTCCAAGCCAATTGCCGAATTGTCCATGCGCGATCTGAGCTCACCCCCTAATTCTCATCGGCATTCATTTTTACAAAAAAAAAAAAAAATATTTTGTCTGAAATTAAATCAAACATTCGGGGTATATTCCTTTGCCATTTGAGACAACCCGCCCTCGGACCCAAGACAACTCGCCCTCGAAAATCGAGGGCAAGCTGTTTCCGGGGCGACCTGTCTCGAGGGCGAGTTGTCCTGGATCCGTAATGTGTGGTCAAGGATGTGATGTTGAGGTGTAAAGTGTACTAGGGTGTAGGGCCTAACTAAGTTATTATGTAATCTCAGCTCACGATGGCCCGACCTTGACGGCTCACAAAAAGGAACACAATTTGGAACCCAACAGTTTGTAGTGTATTACATTGTAATGTTAGAAGTAAACCCCTAGTCTATTTGTAGTGAAACTGTCTACGTTAATACTCTTGCCTACACACGTCTTCTAACGTGGTTATTAGTCACCGGCTACAGTCAGACTCGGAACAGAGGTGTCAGGTGACATGATGCCAAGTGGATTGTGTTCTTTTTTGTGAGCCGTCAAGGTCGGGCCATCGTGAGAAATATTATACATAAGTTACTTTATTATAGTAGGCCTACCCCCTACACTTTTACACATCAACATCTCATCCTTGACCATACATTACACTGCATGAGCACGATGAGCGTCATCCCAGCTAGAGCCTAGTCCCATTCATTTATTACTGTGCTGCGTGATCATGATGTGTCTATTGCAATACAGTGCACGTAGCGTAGGCACGTAATTACACGAAAGCAAGAATGTCACTGACCATTGGCATTGGCATTGCTGTGTGTGAGGAAAGTGAAAATGTCAGAGTGCCTGATCAACCTTTCATGACAAAACATAATATTCAACCTACCTTCACACTCTCTCTTGCCTTCCTGCCAAAACGTTTGATAGCTTCCATGGTGTTAAACTCACGTAACAACGAATGATAATTAGACGACAAATCGAGGTTTACATTCCAATCAGTTTCTAGCAGACTTGACGTTCTTGGCTCCGCCGCGCGTCTTCCGGTGCACTTTCACGCAGTGCATGACCTCTAGCGGACAACCGTAAACGTAAACCCGTGGGCCGCCGCCTCCCCTGCGACGCCCGCGCGCGGTTTGGGTTGCTGAGCCGCCGATCGGGTTGTAACCACAACGTTAGAGCGTGGTAAGTAAGTATATACACTCAATGCGTTAATGCTTTTCAACAAAGAAGGACAAAACTAAACGTGTCTACAATTTTTCCCGTTGTTGCTCAGGAGGGGACACTAACTGTAACAGAAAGTATCGATGACGGAATTAATGAGCAAAATTCCTTCAAGAAAATCAAATCTGTTCAGCGAGCTAACTGTGTCTGTGACACGCCCACCCGTGCTGTGACCTCCATCCTCCGCTCTTATGCCCTGCTGCGCTAGCTGCATCGCGATCGCACGCGCACGCGCGAGAGCAGCATGTACCCACCACGCGCGGCCGGAGCGGAGGCGTACTAGTATCTGTTGTGCGTGTATTAACCCTATGTAATTTTGCGTTGACAATCGTACTTCGTCGATGTCCACTGTAACCACCGACATCAGTCTCACACATCATGCGTCGATTCCAGATTGATTTTGTGTTGAATGAGTAACTGTAATGTTAGAGACCGAACAGTTTTGATGTAGGGCCTATGAAGAAATCCAGTTGATGAACTGCAAAGTGCCCAATATACGGTCTACACGCATGTACAGTACGCGTAAGTTGATTTGCTTGTTTGTTTAACAATAAACAATAACAAATCAATACAGTCAATGGCAAGAGCCCCATGGATTGTAAACGGGGCTTCGTCAATGCTGGAGCTAAAAATCAAAGTGCAATGATTGTGACAAGTTTTTATTGTAACGAAGTTCTAACGCTAGAACTCTATGTTTTCTTGTTATACAGTAACAGTAACACGTTAACTCAACTGTTTGATCTAGAAATATACCATAGAGAGAGAGAGAATCTAGAATCTAGTTGGTTTGGGAAATATATGACTGATGTGTGTGTCTTTGATTTGTCTGTCTGTGTGATCACACTGATATTGTGTCATCTATGAATTGCATTTTTCACCTGACCTTATTCATTACTTTTATTCCTTTTTATTTTTTATTTTTGCTCCTGGTTAGGCGACCTAATGGTTACTTGATTTGCCGCATCACATCATTGCCATCACATCAGACGGCTAACTTAACTTATTAAAGTTTCAGCCTGTGCAGGCAGCATACTGTTAAAGCTGTTATTTTCGCGAGGGTTTAATTTTCGTGAATTTCGTGAATCACAGTTGGATCGCGAATTTAACAACACGCGAAAATGACTCCATGTATGTGCTGTGTTAATAGAGCATTAACGTAAGCATTGACGTCGATTCGCGAAAACAACATCTCGCGAAAATTATGACCTCGTCATTTGCGAAAATATCTGTACGCGAAAATAACAGTGTAGACAGTATATTAGCTGTGATCGTTCGCGAAGAGCGAGTTGTTTTCAGTGACGACACGAAAGTCAATGTCGATATCAATGCTTGATCCCCAAAGACTGGTTTGGTTAAAATATTTCATTGAACCCTGACAAATCATCAGTTGGCCAAATAGTGATATATATCGGTCCCCTCTCGTTCTGCGTGTGCGTCTCCACTAAATTAAGTAAAAGAGAGAGAGAGGGGGGGGGGGGAGGGGGAGGAATTTGGCCTGGTCAAGAATAATGTGCCTCGGCCAAAACTGATACAGAGTACTGTAGTCACAATGATACATATACTCCTATATGGTAATAATATACAGATCAAACCATGTTATTTTCAAAACTGTGTATAGTATCCTTGTAAAATGCCAATTATTTTAGATTAGATTCAAATTTATAAATGTAATTTTGTGTGAACTGCGTGAAGACATTACTCAAAGTTACCCAAACATAATTACATGTCTGTGTTTGTCTGTTTTGCAGAAGTTGTGAGAGATCCTAGCCCATCATGGCTGCCACAGTAACGCATGACAGCAGTCCAGTCTACGAGGGCTTCCTATGTCCGATGTGCCTTCAGAACTTCGACACAGTGTATCAGCTACAACATCACGTTGAAAGTATGTCCTCATGCCACAGAGCTTTCACATTTCACATGACAAAAACTTATACATCTTGACACTGCAGGCAGCCCCCCCCCCCCAAAAAAAAAAAAAAAAGAGAGAAAAAAAAATAGGACAGAGTATCACGGTACAGGTTGTTCCCCCTCCCTCCTCCATTACTCTCAAGAGGTGTCTTTTAATGGTATATAAATCAAACCAGAAAGATATGAAAATCATGGCTGGAAATCCTTGAAAGGCAACATATTTAACAGAAAGATTGTTAGCTCAAATCAGACAAATGTTAAGAATACTGTAAGACAGATTGAAAGTCATTAACTTTGCTGCCAGCCGGGGACCTTGTTTACTCACATGTGTGACTTGTCCTTGACATCATATTTTTTTGATTTGTTTGTTTGTTTATTGTTATTGTTGTTGGGTTTTTTTTGCACAAAAAGCAGATCTATGCAATTTTCTTTGAGAACTGACTGCATTTTGTCATAACAGAGGATGTCAACAAATTAAAAAGAAATTATTTAAAATCTTTCAGATAGGATTTGAAGAATTATGACACTTGACAAAATGAGGGAAGTTAAAGTAGCAGTATTTATTGCTCTTACTATATATATGGGATGTAAAGTCACAGTTATGTAATTTGGAGACTATTTCAGACTGCCAATGGAAAGCAATATTATCTGGCTAAATAACCTTCAGATGATCAGAACTTGCAGAATATTAATAATTATTTATTTTGATCTTCATCTACTCTGTAACTTGCTTCAGGTGTTCATGCAATGCAATTCTCGTGTGTGTGCCAAGGTATATTCTTTAATGATGAGAATTAAAGGCAGTATTTTCCTGTTCCCTTTCACATGATTGTATTTGTTAGCAAAGCTTGATAGGCATGCACATTCCTTATTTTCCATTCAACTTCAAATTCCATGATAGTAATCTTGCAAGTGCCATGATATCTGATGATTCATAATGTTCAGATATCTTGGAAGTCGATACAAGAACAGTGCTTCATAATGTCTTAGAACTGATTTTGCTGATGAATAGGAAAAAGAGAGTAAAAAATCCTATGTTTTGTTTTTGTAGGTGCTCATGGGAGTGAAGACAAAGCTGTACTAAACCAGCTCAAGGGCTTCTTTGGGAAAGCCAAACGCCTCATCAGAAACAGGTCTGAGGATCCATTTCAGGAGGGACAGAGAGGGGAGGAGGAGGATTTCTCTCCACCATCACAGACTCTTCTGGGCACTGACCCCTTTACGTGGGACACCCAGGACCTTGGTGAGAAATCAAACGACTTGTACATCGATATCTGTGGTACATCAGATCCAGACAGAACTTGAAAACAATTTCTGGAAGTTGATCATACACTTTTAAGCACTCACTCATATTTTGTCTTGGTAATGGTAGATGAGAGAAGGAGAAACAGATAGGGCCTCACCAAGGCATTGGAGTAAGGTTTGTTCATTCAGAGTTAGATGACTCCTGATGTCCATGTTCTGTGTGATTTCAAGATGAGTGCCATATTTACTACATTCATGTTACATGTAGCTTCTGCCTTCTCGAATGTCAAGTTTTGGAAAACTGAATGTGATGAATTGCATTCTGGAGAACAAACATTGTGCTTAAGAGTGAGAGGTTACAGTTTCGTATGCAGTTGATGAAGTTTAATAAATTGACACGGCTAGTATGCTATGTATACATTGTAGTAAACATACATCTTCCTTTATTGGGTGCCAAGACCTTGTACCTCGCAGTTAGAATAATATATTAACCCGTTTAGGACGTGTCCCAAAGCAAACCATCCTAAACAGGTTAAAGAAAATGTAAACTAAATTTTAAATATCAAAAATACTGTTTTGAGTTTTAAAACAACAATTATTGTAATCCAAGATAACAGTATTTGATGGCAATACTGACATTCTTTTGTGAAAATGTTGCTCAAATGTGACCGGCGACAACGGTTTCAGGCAAAAGTCGGAAATTTTGAAAATTCATTTTTTCATTGAATCACATTGCCCATTTCCTAAGCTTTACATTGATATAAAACACTTGTATTCTCCGGTACTGTGAGTGGTCATATAAAGCGAAATATAATGCACTTTTTGATTTGTTAGCCTGACAAAATTGCGAGAAAATGGGCTTTGAAGATTCCCCTCATGCTCGAAGACAATGCCAGGCGGCGATGTGAGGTGAGAATCACCCATCTGTACAGTGATGCCAATTGAGATTAAGCTCCGCCTCTAGCAACCACAGCGGCTTCTGATTGGCTCACTGAGAGAGTCAAATTTCCTGGGCACCTTCCTCGGAACTCAGCGTATGGAGCGGAATGCACAATGCGTTTCGCTCGGGTTTGTGAATACCAGTACGTCTTTCAAGATGGCGGATACGATAACTACAAGCTGCTGGTTACGTGTGCATGGTGCACGTATTACTCAGTGGCATCCACACGCTATGCCTGTGTGTATACGTTACGGGAGCGGGTAGCACATTCGTTTCCACATCTTTACAAATCACGTTTTAATAGTGCTTGATTTGTCTCGTAAATTTCATCATGGGGACCCTTTCGAAGACAGAAGGATGAAAAGGGTCATGCTTTCTGTAGTTTCTTTTTTTTAAAGCTGTACATGTGTTGCGTTGTGCGGTAAACAAGCAAGCAAGCAAGCAAACAAACAAACACGACTTTACTTAGTTTGGTGCAATTTTGACGTTTACGACAGTGTATTATTTGAATACTGGTCATTTATGACCACTCCTTTGCTCTCTTCTGCTGTCTTTTTGAGTCAACCTGCTGTCATATTTACAACACGCACAATATCAACAAGTCAGTTTCCGATCGTACGTTGCACGATTTGTGTGGCAATTTGCCACTCTGATACGCTTAAATCATGTTCCCTGTCGTATCTATTTTCACATTAAGTTAGTGCTGCCTAGTGTTGCTGTTCACCTTTTATTTCACTAATTCCGTTGTCAAATATTGCGGTAAAAAAGCTCGGATAGAAAACCAAACGAAGAGCTTACACTAAAGACCGAGCGTACTGGTATCTATTGTAGCAACAACAATGGAGCATGCATGCGTAATTAGTGTGGACAAAACATTTCCGACACGCTGCGAGGCGTATCTCTGAAAGCCGAACTATGTAAATGTGTGCGACGCACTATCCAATCGCATGCGAGATGCCGCGCCGTAGCAACACTGGGCATAGTGGCGCGGCGTTCGAAAGAAGATCGAAACTGACGAGTGCGCTTCAACATAGGGTGTTTAAAATTCCATTTTCAGTAGGAAAAACTTAGTGTTATGCTGTGAAATTTAGTGTATTTGCAGAAAACGTATCAAAGATTCAAATTCTGCAATAACCCCAAATCGACAAAAATAATGGTCAAAATGTTTTTACCCCGCGTAGGAGGGAATTTGCTTCTGCGACTTTTGCCTGAAACCGTTGTCGCGGGTCACAAATGGAATTTTTTTTTTACTCTCCTGAAAATTCATGATGTTGAGATGCAAGGTCTTGTCACCCAGAGACGATAAGGGAAGCAGATTTCTGCTTACTCCATCTTATCTTTGTCTAATGGCAGGGGCATCCAGGAGCCATTTTGAATTCTTGAGGAGCATCAGGAGTGACAGGATTGACAGGACATTTGTGGAGATCAACAAGCTGGTCATACGTCTGGAGAAGTTGGTCAAGCAGGGACCACCATGGAGTGACCAGGCAAAGAGAAAAGGTAGAATTGAGATCAAACTGAAATGAGCGGCTTGACAGAGAGATGTGACTTGGGGGAATCTCCAATTCTGAGATGGATGATGACTTGTTGATATACAGGGCTGCACACTGGCGCCGGTCCGACGGTCAAGACCGGCAAAAGTCACTGTCGGACCGGTAACTTTTCAGGAAATCCACAAGTTACCGGTCCGACATGACCAGTAAAAAAAAAGCATTGGCGGGGTCAGTAGAAAGAAAAAGATCAGCCCCGATCAGGGAGAAACAGAATGCAAAATATCGCATTGTTCAACACGTTTTACGCAAGTTTTCGAATATGTCTACCGGTGCAATTGTAAAGTAAACATACAATTGTATATTAGTTTTGAGCACTAGCAGTCGACCAGTTTATTCGCGCTCGCTTGCGCATTTGCGCTGCTCACGCACTGCCATGCTATGCAATACATGCAAAGGATGTACGGTACAATGTAACTGTCGAAATGCATGGATTGTTTCCCCGATCCCGTTTTGTTTGTTCGTTTGCTTGCGATCGGCGGTCATGCCAGACAAGAAGCATTGATAGAAGCGCACGCATTTCTGGGTAATTTTACTCATGATTTTTTTTTTTTTTTTTTAAACGCAAGATCGATCCGATCCCGGCTTCGCAGCTGCGTGGCAGTTGACATGTTAGAACTATTTTACTTGTGCCGATTTTTAGAAAAAGTAAAAACATATTCTATATTCAGCGATACAGTAAATGAATATTTTCATTCGTTCAGAATGGTCTCATAATGAAGATAGGCGCGAAAAGGATCACGAAATCGGCCCTTAAAAAATGTAAAGAGATAATACAAGGGAGAAAAAAAAAATCATGAAATCATCGCAGTCCCGCTTACATATTTCAGGTAGAAATCGTCCCAAAAAGGATCATGAATTCGGCCGCGTCGTACACCTTTCAAAAGCTCATACAAGTACGAAATGCGAAGAGATTATAGAGGAGAAAAAAAAAAAAATAAGGACATATTAATTTGGTGCGTGCATCATAAAAGATTACAGCCGAATAACAATTCATGAAATCAACGCAAACCCGTTGAAATTTGAGGAAATAAATAGGCGCAAAAAAGATCTTGAATCCAGTCCTGCATGCCGTGTCGGTTATCAAAAACGCATGCACAAATGCAACGAGATTATCGGGAGAAAAATAAAGGACACACCCCTTCTGGTGCGTGCATTACAAAAGATTACATCCGAAGTAATTCATGAATTCGCCACAATCCCGCTGATATTTGAGGTAGAAATAGACGCAAAAAGGATCGTGAATTCGGCCGTGTCGTATACCTTTTAACAACGCATGTACTAAATGGTAGGAGATTAGCGGGATAAAGATAATGTACACATTTTCAACCCCTTTTGGCGCTTGCATCATATAGATTACAGCCAAAGAGTAATTCATGAAATTATCGCAATCCCGTTGAAATTTGAGTAAACAATAATAGGCGCAAAAGAATCTCGAATTCGGCCCTGCGTGCAGTGTATAATTTTGAAAACGCATTCACAAATGTGAAGAGATTATCGGGAGAAAAATAAAGAACTTATTTTCAACCCTTCTGTTGCGTGTATCACAAAAGATTACAGCCGAAATAATTAATGAAATATCGCAATCCCGCTGATATTTGATGTAGAAATAGGCGCTAAAAGGACCGTGAATTCGGCCGTGTCGTATAGGCCTACCTTTTAAGAACGCATGTATACGATATGTGAAGAGATTATTGGGAGAAAAATACAGGACACATTTTCAACCCGTTTTGGCGCGTGCATCATAAAGATTATAGCCGAATAATAATTCATAAAATCATCGCAATCCCGTTGAAGTTTGAGGAGACAATAGGCGCAAAAAGAATTATGATTTTTGGTCGTGGCGTATATCTTTTAAGAACGCATTTACGAAATGCGAAGAGAAAAAAATAAAGGACACATTTTCAACCCATATTGGCGCATTCATCATAAAAGATTACAGCCGAAGTAATTCATGAAATCATCGCAATCCCGCTGATATCTGAGGTAGAAATAGACGCAAAAAGGATCGTGAATTCGGCCGTGTCGTATACCTTTATGCATACGAAACGCGAAGAGATTATGGGGAGAAAAATAAAGAACGCATTTTCAACCATTCTAGCTGGTGCGTGGATCACAAAAGATTACACCCGAAGTAATTCATGAAATCGTCACAATTCCGCTGATATTTGAGGTAGAAATAGGCGCAAAAAGTATCATGAATTCGGCGGTGTGGAACATCTTTTAAGAACGCACTTACGAATTCGAAGAGTTTATCGGGAGAAGATAAAAGGACACATTTTCAACCCCTTTTGGCGCGTGAATCATAAAAGATTACAGCCGAAATAATTCATGAAATCGTCACAATCCCGCTGATATTTGAGGTAGAAATAGGCGCAAAAAGTATCATGAATTCGGCCGTGTGGTACATCTTTTAAGAACGCACTTACGAAATTCGAAGAGTTTATCGGGAAAAAATAAAAGACACATTTTCAACCCCTTTGGCGCGTTCATCATGAAAGAATACAGCCGAAGTTATTCATGAAATCATCGCAATCCCGCTGATATTTGAGGTAGAAATAGGCGCAAAAAGGATCGTGAATTCGGCCGTGTCGTATATCTTTATGTACGGAATGCGAAGAGATTGTGGGGAGAAAATTAAAGAACGCATTTTCAACCATTTTAGCTGGTGCGTGCATGAGATCACAAAAAGTTACACCCGAAATAATTCATGAAATTGCCACAATTCCGCTGATAATTTGTTTGAGGTAGAAATAGGCGCAAAAAGTATCATGAATTCGGCGGTGTTGAACATCTTTTAAGAACGCACTTACGAAATTCGAAGAGTTTATCGGGAAAAAATAAAAGGACACATTTTCAACCCCTTTTGGCGCGTGAATCATAAAAGATTACAGCCGAAATAATTCATGAAATCGTCACAATCCCGCTGATATTTGAGGTAGAAATATAGGCGCAAAAAGTATCATGAATTCGGCGGTGTGGAACATCTTTTAAGAACGCACTTACGAAATTCGAAGAGTTTATCGGGAAAAAATAAAAGGACACATTTTCAACCCCTTTTGGCGCGTGAATCATAAAAGATTACAGCCGAAGTAATTCATGAAATCGTCACAATCCCGCTGATATTTGAGGTAGAAATATAGGCGCAAAAAGTATCATGAATTCGGCGGTGTGGAACATCTGTTAAGAACGCACTTACGAAATTCGAAGAGTTTATCGGGAAAAAATAAAGGACACATTTTCAACCCCTTTTGGCGCATGAATCATAAAAGATTACAGCCGAAGTAATTCATGAAATCGTCACAATCCCGCTGATATTTGAGGTAAAAATAGGCGCAAAAAGTATCATGAATTCGGCCGTGTGGTACATCTTTTAAGAACGCACTTACGAAATTCGAAGAGTTTATATCGGCAAAAAAATAAAGGACACATTTTCACCCCTTTTGGCGCGTGCATCATAAAATGTTACAGCCGAAGTAATTCATGAAATCGTCACAATCCCGCTGATATTTGAAGTAGAAATGGGCGCAAAGAGGATTGCGAATTCGGCCCTGCATGTCGTGTACCTTTCAGAACGCATGCACAAATGCGAAGAGAGTGTCGAAAGAAAAATAAAGAACCCCTTGTAGCTCGTGCATCAGAAAATATCACAGCTAAAATAATTCATTAAATCACGGTTATGCAGCAAGTTCGTGCGCCGATGTTTAGAAAAAGTCACAAACGCATGATACAATCTGATTTTTTTTTTTTTCATTATCATTTTACACTGTAATTCACGAACAAACATTCTATTTTTTTTCTCATTTTCTTTTTATTTCTTGTGCAATAAATAATTCGTTTAAAAAGACATTAATCAGTAAAATGTACATGGGGGGGGGGGGGGTACGTCCATAAAAACAAGAAAATAAGTTTGCAAGTAATTTAATGTTTTTTTTAGGTTGCCGTTGTTGACCGGTAAGTTTTCTGTTTGGACCGGTAAAAAATGGTAAAATGGGGCATCTACCGGTCCGACAGAGACATGTCGGACCGGCAGAAAAAATGGGTTAGTGTGCAGCCCTGTGATATAGTTTGCCTTTTGTAAGATCCATGAATTTATTCCACTTTCAGAATAGCTGCAGTGGAAAAAGATTGTATTTGTTGCTTAAATACCAAATGATTGTACTTCCAGTGGTAAGTAACTTGAAAGAAATTGGTGAAATTCCAATACTATGATGACGGTGGCTAGCTTCACAGTGACTCTGGCCTCTATTGTTAATGCAGTCACAGTTATTTCTTTGATTGCTGTGCAATGGGAATTATAATTTTTATTTGTTATATTCTTTGCTGCAAGCAAGCCCAGGAGGATTTTGCACAACTAGTTCAATAATGAAAAGTCGTATTAAAGCAATGGGCTTCAATACAAAATCTCTTGAACCTTTAAGATGAGAAAATATCCAAGCTTAAGCTCTCGTTCATTCTCCCAATCTCCGAGCCCTCAACAGAAAGAAAAACCCAACAAACCAAACAGAATGAGCAAGGAAATTGGGTATGAACAAATTTTTTATTCCGTCCAGTTTCATTTTATTTTCAGTTTATGAGCGGACTGTTGTGCCTTGGGTGGAGGATAGTGATGTTCCCATTTGCTTGTCCTGTGGAAACAAATTTTCTCTGGCATTACGTCGCCATCACTGTAGGCTGTGTGGCAGCATCATGTGCAACAAGTGCTCCAAGTTTGTTGATCTTGACTTCTGTGGTAAGTTAATTTTGAAAGTATAACCAGAATGGATGATTGATATCATGTACATCTAGTAAGCAACTGTTATTGAACTGAAATTGTATTTGTTTCAAAATCATACTTCTCTCAGGAGTATAGAACGAATTACAGAATGAAAATTGAATGGCAATTTGTCTCTTGCCCAAATTTAGCAGTCAGCTTTTGTTTTGTATTCAGAAAGGAGTGTATCTGTAGAAATTAAAAGAAGAAAATGACATTCATATTTGCTTACTAAGATATAAATGCAAATGTTGTGGTGATATGTTAGTCATGTGACTGTTGTCATGCTCTAATACTTGTTAGAATACATTTGGCTGGAAATTTTACTCCTATTGTGCATAACTCTAGGGAAATATAGATTCATAGTGAAATAGCTTTTTAGCGTAATTTGTGGTGTACTTTTAAATATGTGTCATCACACACATACAATTTTCAACAACTGCAATAATTAAAGATTTGTCAGAAGTATATATGATGGTATGAAAGTTTGATAAAGAAATTGGTACAAGGGCCCAGATATTTCTGAATACATTCATGCCATTATTAATTCGTGGAGATATCGTATACGCCATATATTTCATGAGTCTAAATTTTCGCGAATTCGCGAATCCAACGATTTCGCGAGTGGTTAAATTCGCGATCGTAAGGAGTCCTGAACTGAACAGAGAAATGTGTACGCGTATACGTCACATTCATATCGGGATCAGAGTCAATATTTCCGTGTGTTTTAATTTCGCGAATAGCAGGTGACTCGCGAAATTTGTGAAAATAAAAACCTTGCGAAATATTTGGCGTATACACTATGCAACATGTCTAATTTTGCCAAGTGAAATTATGGTCATAGTTCTTGATGTGTGCGTATGCCGTTGAATGCCATTACTTTGCGATGGCTTGCAGAGCAAGTCTTGAATCCTGCCGAGGGCGTGAGGAAGGTCAGACGAAAAGAGGCGGAAGGGTCACCGAGCAAGAAGTCAACAGAGATAACGCTTCGAGTCTGTCAGCACTGCGTGGATATCATGGAGAAGAGGCTGAGCATGGTGCGGGAGCGGATCACCAAGCCAGTCATTGTCCAGCTCTATGAGGTATGCTGAAAAAACAAAACAAAACAAAACTAAACTAAAACAAACAAACAAACGAACAAACAAACAAACAAACAAACAAACAAACAAACAAACAAACAAACAAACAATGAAAGCTGTCTTCCAGTTTTGGTTGAGGAAACAATATTTGTTTTATTGCATATACACTTACTAGTTTGTGGATGATAGTGCAAGTTTCACTGTGGATTTTATTTGTATGGAAATTAGAATTTGTACAACATTGTGATGATTAGTTTCATATCTGCTAAAAAATGCCAGCATAGATATGAGACATTGACCAGCAATCTACTGATATTATTCTCGCCAATTACAAAGCAGTTAAACTTTTAGTGTCAGTGAATGACGGGTAGGGGTAGCGCCCCCACTGGTCACGGTGGCGGGAACATGGTGGTAGATAGTAGAGTTTTCATACTTTCAGGATAAAGGGAAATCCTGTCATAGAAGAATGTAGATATGTGAAATTTGATGGAAAAGACATTTGGAATAAAATAGATACATGCTTTTCATTTTTTATGTATACCATGAATCACTTTTTTTTTTTTTTTTTTTGTATGGTCACTATGTTGGGAGAATCAATCATAGATGAACATGTACAGTATAAAGCTATAATGGCAATTTTATCTATTGTAATCCTGTGCGAGCCCAGGTAGTCTTGTAGTCCTGAATTTATACTTATAAAAAGTTTTTTTTTTTTTCCTCTGCAACCAAATAGTAAAAAAATTGAAATGGGTGCAGCAGGTTCATCTGAGCAGTTTGTCCATTTAAAAATCATTGACATCAAGAACGTGGAACATAACCTTGGTAGCTGTTTGTTAGGCAAGTATTTTCATGTGAACATCCTCTGATAGAAAAATTGGAAAAGGGAATTTCCATCGTGATGAGAAGACGGAAAGCTGAGATGGTAATTCTAAGTGTATGTGTCCTGCATTTGTTTTTCTTCCTTATCAGAAACTGATAGAGATCAAGGCACAGATTATGAAGCAGTTACCAGTCTATGAACGTATGGCCGAATCATTGTTGTAAGTACCTTTGACCAGGGCACAGCCTTTCTCTTGTCAACCCCCTTTACCATCAATGTTTATGTCCCAAGTATCGACTTTTTATTCTTTCCTGGTGCTAAGGAATAATAATATAAACATTTTGTCAAGAGCTTCAGTCTACCAATATGAAGATGATTCAGACATACTTTCTCTGTTAGGTTAGATCTTCCATTTTAAGAGGAAACAGAATTATGAAAAATCTATAAATTTGATGAACAGTTTTGTGTGTCCTCGGTGTCTCCAAATATGATGATGAGTGTGGATATTACTTTCCATTTCCAGTGGAGAGTAATTTTACCATTACTATTCTTGTGCAAATTGTGCTTTATAAACTGGATTTTGATTCTATTATACTATAGTACACTATACTTAAATGGAAAAACTGTGAGAACAGAAATGAGAGTTCAGTTTTTCTGTACACACATGGAGATATGATTACGTGAATTCCATGTTCATCAACCAGGTCACAATGAAATGTTCCAAGTAGCTGCTTTGTAAATTGTACTGAATGTTTTATTGAATGTACTATGATTATTCTTCTTTTGTTTCTAGGGCTGGAGAAGAGCAATATTCTTATGAAAGAGCAGAAAGAGAGAGGACAGTTCTGCTGAAGTACTTTGATGCATTGGACATGCTGAGGTAAGACTCATGCTATCACTCGTATGAATGCACCCCTGCATTAAAGCTTACCATCACATGGCTTTTGGTAACTGTACAGTTCTTTGACTAAATGTCTGTCAAGAATTTCTGTCACCAGCAGGGAAAAGTGAAATTTCCTTCAAGTGTATATTTCTTTGATAAGGTATGTAGAGCTGATGGTGTTGACCTTTTATAAAGGGGTCAAATTTCTTATCTTATGTAGATTTTGACACAAAGTAGTGTACTACATCAGACTGTTGATGCTGCAGGGAAGCTATGTCTAAGATGGAGTGGAGGAGAAGCTGGCAATGTGTGATAGAACCTAGAAGAAAGAGAGTTGGACACAGTTACTACCTTTTGCAGGGTTCCAACTCCACACCATCCTTATAGCAAATATCAAGAGGCAAGTAATCAACGGAATTAAGTTCGTAGAGATAACTTCCCTTCCATGTGCAGTATGTAAAGTCAGAGTTATAACCCACCATGTAGGCCTCTAATACCAGTGATGTGAATTAATTGAGTGCTGCCACTGCTGTGGTTTATGTGTTTGATGCTGTGAATACCATCATTAATTTCTAGTCCAATATTTACTCCCTGTTCTCTGCAGCAAAAAGATCTTTACCCTGGGATCGGGGTCTGACAAGACTCTGTCACCCTCCCAGCAGAAACTCCGGAGGAACGTCCGGTCAGAAGCAGTACGCTTTCTCCAGGACCACATGCTGGGGCTTCAGCCACTGCCCTCTGAAGAGGAAATCGTCCGGCTGCAGGAGAATCGCCGAGCGGCCATCGCAAGACGGCTGGAGGAGGAGAGAAGGGCTCGGGCCCAGCAGATGCAGGCAGAGGCCAAGGCCCTGGAAAGAGCTTCCCAGAAGGCCCAAGCTGAATCAAAACTCCTGGAGAGCCCGAAGAAGGGCCATGAACGAAAGTCCAGCTGGGGACTGCTGAACAAGATCAAAGAGCAGGCCCAGGAAGTCGGGGCAGGAATGATGGGAGGGCTAGGGTCAAGCGAGGTAAGGAGTCAGCCTGTGGCTCCCTCAGGTTGGAAACCAAGTGCGGTCAGCCAGGAATCAGTACAGGCCCTGTCGGACGATCCTCTTATACAGCAGATGAACATTATCAGCAGCTACCTAAATCAGGCCCAGGAGGCCGGTCGGTGGGACGAGGTAACAATGCTGGAAGCAAACCTCAAGGACCTTCAAATGGCATACAGGGAAGAAGTCAGTCGCCGTGCTAAGCAACAGAATTTATGACCACCATGAATGTGCCCCCACATAACATGTCACACCTTCCAAACGTGTTATCTACCATAAATCCCCATTAGAAATCTAGTGTATGAAATAGTGATATTTAGATGCCTTTATAGACACCATGTACAAGACTGCACTCAATTTAGGCATCCCCTTCCATGCACAAATGGAAAAAGAAACCTTTCACCCCAGGTCAACATGATGTTTTGAGTCTGTAGGGGTCAATAAAAAAAAAAAAAAGGGGGGGAACAGAGTGAGGGAATGAGATAAAGTGAATGAGATCAAATGCTAATTAGTACTAAAGCTACTTTGAAACAAATTGTTTGCATGGATTAATTTCATGTGAACATTATGGATTCATTCAAATGCTTGTGAGTTTTAAAAGCTACCATGGGACTAATTTTAAATTCCCTCCACATAACTAGGCAGTAAGGAAAAAGTGTGCACAGGGGCTTCATTGCTGCTGCCAGGGGGACTTGAACCAAGACTCCATGATTGAGAGGCCATGGAATATCCACTGACCCACAATAGCTTTTTGGTAGTAGAAAAAGGTTTGACTAAGTCTGTGATTTGATTGTTATGAACATATTTGTAGTGTGTTTGTGTTTGTTTGTGCATTTAAGAAATTAAATATACACAGACCAGGAATCACATACAAGATATAGTAACATTATAACTAATCTTCAAAAGACAGACCCGTACCTTGTAGCTGTCACTAGAAATCCCACAATGATATATTCACATAACTACTTATATGAATGTCTATTTGATATGTTTGGTTTTATTTACATATTTGTTATGGCAAGGCCAAGTTTTTTCTGAAAACCGAAAATTTCAGTGGTCTGTTAAAAATAACCAGATATTGTTGTGCTATGAAATTATTATTTAATGGGAAAATAACTCAATCATCACATGGCTTTGTCCCTCTAACATTGCTTACTTTTTTTTTTTTGCACACAACATAATCATTTAAAAACAGTATTCCTTTTTCTTTTTTTTTCTATTCGCACCCAAAGGTTCCATATGGAAGCTTTTATTGGCATCCAAACGACATACCTAATATATTGTAAGCATATCTGAATTACTTGTTCCTTCTGTTAGAACAGGAATAGAGCAGGAGCAGTAAAGAGTGAAGGTCATGTCTGTATCCTGTTATGTCAACAATCAACAAACAAGGTCTTTGAAATGTGCCTGAAGTTATACTGATTTTGATCCTAGTCTCCTGCAACTTTTTCTACCTTCGGGGAATCCCTGTTAGGAAAAACAAAAAACAAACCTCTCTCAAAATATGTACTGCTTTTAAGAAGGTGAATACGGTGGTTCCAGTTTTTCTATTCCTGTATTATAGCTTGTCACTTTTTTAGTACGTTTACGAGGTACCGCTCATAACAAGGTAAAATTGGCGGTCCTATCAAGCTGGTTTTATTAGGATTTCCCTGTACTTGATAAAGGAAAGATTCCATTCACACAGGTACATAAATTAATTGTGTCTTGATGAACTTTACAGAAGCCCCATGCATGTGACTGATTTATGATACAGTAACATATTTTTCCAAGAAACATCGCTAAAAGCTAAATGCACGAAGTCACCATTATCTTATGTCATCAGGGGATTTTGTTTGTACATGTAGTGCCAAAGAATATGATCAAGGTTGGTAGAACAAAGCATGCAGCAGGCTGATATTGCCTTTACATTTAATCATTTAACTCTCTGTACTTGAGTAGATATGCCTTATTGTAGTCAAAATCAGGCCATAATCTAGAAATTGAATTGTCTTCCTGCTTGTGCTAAGTTCTTCTTGTTTTACTCATACACTTTACTTTTTAATACTCAGGAGCAGATAAGAACACTTGTAATTTACAGGACATACATGATAACACTGAGAAAGCAACTGCCATTTCCTGGATATTTGATTGCAGTCAAATTATAGTTGATTTTAAATTGTTTACATGCAAGGTGGATACATGTCATGAGTTTAATATCAGTCATGCCACTGGTGGTACTATGATTAATAGTAAGACTGGTATCTCCATGACAATGTGAATTTCACTGCCTTCTAATGGTGGGTGTGTGATAATTTTTTTTTTGTAAATTTGTTGGTTCCAATGCAGAACAACATTGCCAAGGTGAATATGTGGTTGTTGCTCCCTATGTAATTCTGTATTCCACTCTGTACAGATTGCCTTGACATTACCGGGTAGTTGTGGGTCTGCAATGAAGTTAATGTTTGTTAACACATGCATTTCATTGCATTGTTAAACAAGAGTTATTATGAATGGTTGCAGATCAGAGAGACTGACATGTCCACTTGTGTCATTGTGACTGGCCAATACATACATTGTACCATTGCATATCAAAATTTCTTCTACTTTTTGTTGTCAAGCAACAGATCTTCAAAATCTTCCTCTTTTTTCCCCCTGGAGCAAGTCCTCTGTATTTTCATACCCTTTCTCCTCACAAGACTCTCAAACTTGATTCCATTTTTGATGAAAATATGCAATAGCTAATATTCTAAACTTAGTATAGTATACATAACAATGTGATTTAACAGAAAATCTCCAGCCCTTTTTATCAAAAGTTTTGAAAGCACTCTATAACATAACACTAACCCTATATGGTATATGAACAAAAATTTATAATTTGTCTTTTATATGATGCCTAATTTTGTAACTTTGTGGAGGGTCCTTACCGGGGAAAATTGTTTTGTAGATTTGCAGTCCAGCTCAAGTGGGGGAAAATATCTCAATATTTAACTCAGATACAACGTATCTTGCACAAGAGAAATGAAACAATTTCACCTTGATGTGGAACGAGATGGCTTATGCACTGAAATGAAGTGAGAGGATGTTTGAAGAATGTTTGTTATTAATAACTGTCAGTAGTTTCATTTTTGCTATATGTGCAGAATCTTAAATATGAGGGCCTTCCAGTTAATACTGCGATACTGTAAAAGTGGATATTTTCGCGTGAGTAATTTTTCGCGCTCGGCCAGGTAGGATGAGTTTTGCTTGTTTTTAATTCCGCAGAATCAAGACATCAACTACAGTAACATATGGCATGGAAAAATACTTGCATGCTTCTATTTTTGCACTGATAGTTTGTGGTTTGCGCGAAATGCGTGAAAATTTCTACATCACGAAAATTTCCACTTTTACAGTACATGTCCTAGGATGACTGCCATAGGGATTTTTTTTTTCCCCAGTGAAAGGAGTGGGAATTCAATGTGATGTGAAGCACAGAAGAAATTCTGGCAAATCTAGAGTAATAATTTCTTTGAATCTATTCTTCAAATGACGTGTTGGGATTTTTAGATAATAATGTTGTTATTGAAGGGGGAAATATGCATGATCGATTGATTTGAAATATGTTTTTAACCTATTGAGGACGAGCTGATTTTGCTTTAAAATGCATTTCCCATAGACACCTGACAGAGTATAGCCTGCTTAGATTTAGTCTCCAACAGATTAAAAGTGTGTACTCTTATGATATGTATGATAAGACCTGCCAAGCCGCTTTGATTCTGCCGGAGGCTCCCTTACGTTTCATGTTTTGATAAAAGAATATTAAAGGGATGGATAGTTTTGCTTGATAATTTTGCTTTGGGTTTTTAGCTTTTTGTGAGATGATGATATAATCTCTTATGAATTGTAAAGAGGCTTTAAAGGGATAGTATAGGTAGAAAAAAACTCCCATATAAAGTAGAAAAAAAAACAAGGTTTTAAGAAAAGGTGGGACCCACCTTTTATTAGGACGACTTGTTTTACTTTGTTTTAGGATATCCCAGCCATTTCAAAACTGATTTCCATCAAATATACTTTGAATTCCTCTTAGAATTGCATGCTCTTTAATATTTCATAGGTGGTTTCTAATTATCTCATAAAAGATGAAAAATCTGAATCCCCCAACTCAACCAAAACTATGCTAATAGCATGGTTATGGTTGAGTTTATCCCTTCAAAGCCTCTTTAATTTGCATAAATCATTCAGGATGATACGATCAACACACAAGTATCTCTCTGATAGATCTTTGAAGCCTCACAGATTTTTATGCGTTAATCTTGGCAGCCCTGATGATAAATACATAAAAAGGAATGAGCTGTTGAGGAATGTTATTGGGTGTAAAAAATACTGAAAGATGGGACCAATCATTGCTTGCTGAGAATGATAGTGCAATGTAGGATTAGATTTCCAGTCATCAGGTCATCATTAACCAGTGTCAAAATACAAAGCAAGCATGAGATGAAAAGCAGTTCAATCTCCACATGAGTGCTTTGACCAGCAAAGAATGTATGTACCTGAAGATGTTCTTGCCAACCATTAAAATTTGTAATCAGAAAACTGTATTGCACTGAGTAAAACATACTAAACAAAAAAAAAAAAAAGTCAGATATGGTACATTATATGTACATATGGTACTGAATAAATACCGAGGATCAGTACAAGTGAGCAAACTGTATCGTCTCATGATTTTAAACATTGTGGGTGAAGAAAAAAAAAATACTTGAATATCAACTTTTACAGGTGTAAATAAAACATATTTTGTTTTCATCTATAGGTATGTATAAATATTTAAATACAGAGAGGTGGAGAGTAATAGAATTTCAATGCATGCATGTTATATTTGACAGGAATGTGATGACTAGATACTGTATACAGGGTACGCCAAATATTTCAAGAGGTTTTTATTTTCTCGAATTTTGCGAGTCAGGTGCTATTCGCGAAATTAAAGACTATGCGAAAATATTGACTCTGATCCCGATGTGGATGTGAGGTATGCGTGTACATTTCTCCGTTCTGTACAGGACTCCACGATCGCGAATTTAACCACTCGCGAAATCGTCGGGAATTCCCGATTTGCGAAAATTTAGACTCATGAAATTTATGGTGTACACAGTAAACTTGATAGATAAAACATTTACTGGAAAAAATGCATAACATTCAATTAAGAAAATATCAAGTGAAAAATTAGATATGCTATGAGTGTTAATTAACATGATGGCACCTAACACTCACAGTAATACAGCTTACATTACATCAGGGCTGCCAACACTGGAAACTAGTTGAGAGTGAGACTCCCATAGATAGGCCAATGCTATATATAATTTAGGAGTCAAAATGAGTGAATGCATGCGAATGAAATAAAGTTTTAGAGTGAGAAAGGACCAAAATGCGTGAGTTGGCAGCCCTGCATTACATGTACATATGGTACAGACTACTAAGTAATATGTACATTATCACATATTTTTGTATTCTGTAATTCAAGTATATGATTGTACTCTCATATTCTGAGACTGGCGAGAGGGGATCGATAGAGTCAATAAAATCTTACAAATCTTACAAAATGTACAATATAATAGGCTACATGTACAACTAAACTGTACTTTTAGAGGCTTTTACGCAATACGAACATACCATGATACATTGTATACTAGTATACATTCACAGTTTCCCCCGACCCCGTTTGTGGCATGCAGGGGACTTTTTTTTTTTTTTTTTTTTTTTTTCCGGGGGATCATGAGCTCGAGTCATCTATCTGCTGCTCATTGAACCGTAACGTGCGATCCGCAATACACCAATCACATCACACATACAAGCGGGAAAGACAAGATGGCGGAAGTTGGGTTTGCGTGTTGTTCCGAAGAAGAACGGAACACGCCCCACAAACTTACGTATTCGATACATAGTTATTCGAGCTGTACTGCGAATTATTCTCCAGAGTAAGTATTCCGTTGATTTCTACACTTATTGCGCAGTAATTACACATATTTGCATTTTGATACGAAACTTAATTCCCTTTTGGCGACGTCATAAGAAAAATATTTGAAATTATGTGTCCCCACATACTGATATCGGTGTGCTGTACCTGGGTAGTGGCTCCTGTATCTACGTGACGTGACGGCACAAGAATTTCTACATCATGTATGGTTGTGCTGATAATCGGTGTTGTTGCGAACCCTACATTGATTATCGTGACAAGATACAGATGTACAGGTAGAGTATCAGCTCAATAAAACATAAGTTTTAATAGCTGAGTCGAGCAGAAATCTAGAAAATCTAGATCGCCGTGTCGTGCGTGTGACGTGTGTGTGTCAACTCGAGTGACGTGTGACGGTGTGTGTGCGCAACCGTGCGTACACTCGAGTCTGAGCTGAGCTGAGACTGAGAGGACTTAATCACAGAGTTGATTACAAATTGGTATTCTGAGCGTGTAATTAAGTGTGAAAGTTAATGGAAAACTTAATGGATACCAAAGAATGTCATTAACTAACTACCATGGACATGGTATCAATCAAGCATTACAGTATTTACAGTAAATTTATTTACACTTGCATAAGTTAGGCCTAGGACCAACAGCGTTTTTTTTTTTTTCTCGGCCACAACGATGCTTACTGTCTTCGGTAACTGAGGAGCGGTTGAATCTTGTTGTCATGGAATCTGTAGAATTCAGAGAAGAATAGTTGAGGGGCACTTTTTTTGCACCCATACATAGGAATACATACTACATAGGGTGTCACCACTTCGGTCCCCCACTTTTTTTTTTACCCCGGAAGTGGCAAAATTAGATTGAAACCTTTGAACGCGCTAAGGGTTTTTTTTTTCTTCCTTTTTTTTTGCTTGTCAGCTGAAGAAACCCGGAAGTGGAATGAGAAAGATGTCCTGAAGACTTTTGTTGTTGTTTTTTTTTGCCTGTTGAGTGTTAGCTCATGAAACCCGGAAGTGGGCCTCCGCACTTTTGAAAACGTGGCGCTGGCCGTGTGCTAGATCTAGACTTGAGACTGTCTGAACCTCATCGATTACATATAGGCCTACACTGTGTTATACAGTTGTTATTGTCTTTGAAACCAAATGACTGTCTCGGCTCCATCCCAGGCAATTCTAACGGTAGCCTGTATAGTGTAGCTAGGGCCCTAGGCCTGCACGTCTGTTAACTGAAAGCGTATTATTGTTCATGGCACCTTCATGATACCTTCATGCTCGCCGACATGGAAATAAAATGACAAAGTGAGGAATTCCGTATTCACATGTGCATAGCAAGGCAAGTACAAGTAGATCTGCTGACATGATATATTGTAGATACCCTTATTTTTTAATGTTCGTTGTGTTTGCAGAAACATTCTGGTGGACAAGCCAAGTTCTCAGTCTTCCAGATGGTCATCTGATAATAACTGTACAACTCAGGTATGTAGTCGTTGTATGGATGAATTCAGTTGGTTCTTTTTGTTTGTGTTTCTTGTGTTGTGTATCCTATGTTTTGGGTTTGTTTGCAAGAAAATTTTCCTGTTGTGCTGTGTACTGTGCATGACTATAAACCATTGTCTATGGTACAACTTACTTGCTACAGTGAGCTTATTTTGGAACCACGTCACAATATGTCATGAGATTTGTATGAGAAGATTTTATCAGAAAGAACTGTCACTACTTGTATTTCTCTTTCTTGCCTTGTTTGTTACCACAAGATTAAAAGAACAGGGGAGTAATAATAATAATAATAATGATGATGATGATGATGATATTGATGATGATGATAATAATAATAATAATGTTAATGATAATAATAATAATGATAATAATAATTGACATTTTTAGAGCCCCTTTTCCACTGGATACAAAGCGCTATGAGATGTCATCCCTGGTCGCCATAGGAGATATTAAAAAAATATATACAAATTACCAGGCAGCGACAGTACAAGTCCAGTGCACATATAGGGACATCAAAATAAGTAGGTCTTCAAGTTTTGTTATAAGTGATCCAATGTTGGTGATGATTTCAGAAGAGGAGGGAGCTTATTCCACAGCCTAGGAGCAGAAGAAGAGAAAGCTACTAGGTGGATGCTAAAGTCCCAATACATTGTACGCACTCCATCAAGGACTCGCTACCAATGCACATCTTGTAGACATGACACACACACAAACCTACAGTAGTGCAAGATGTGCCTCATCACACACAATTGTGAGAAGTTAGACTCACTTTGTGTTGTATAAAAGTTTTATGCTTATTGCATGCATGTATACATTGTGTTATCTACCTTTTTTTTTTTTTTTTCAATGGTTGTACAATTGTAGGAGAAGGTATGACTGATTCTATGCCTGAGATAAGTGGTTTTGCGATTCCCCAGTGGATGATTGTATTCATAGAAAGCTTGTCATTGGAACAGGAAACAAGTTGAACATTCTCTTTCCCACCCACCCCATCTTTCTCTGCACAATGTGAATATTTGCAGACCAATGAAAGATCTCACTTGAAGTTTGCAAATACACATTACATATTTACAAATTTACTTTTTTCAAATACTCTGTATTTGACACATACTAAAATGCCAACTCTCTCACATGCGATACACTTCTTTAGGGCTTAATTTTTAGTGACCATCAGTTGCTCTACAAGTACACGTATGTTAGTATCAATAGCAACCTATGGACATCCATTTGTAAGAAATTTCATTATAAGAAGATAAGTCTTGCTGTCCCAAGTGTCTCTTGATGGGGTTCGCCTTTATTTTTTTAACTCTTCAGGTTCTAATTAAACAATCTTTTTAGAACAGTCTTTTCTGCATTTTGTGCTGCATCAATATACCAGGTAATACATAATTTTGTTTAATGTCCTTTTTGTTATAAACTAGTGCCTGACCTTCACTGATGCTTGTATGCAATATTCAATCCTTCACAGTTTATCATTCTACGGCTTGAGAAGTGCTCCCTTGTAGACAGCATCACCTTCGGAAAGTATGAGAAGTCAAATGTTTGTAACCTGAGGAAGTTCGTCATCTATGGAGGGCTGACAGTGGAGCACATGGTCGAACTGGTTTCCAGGTACATGCTTGTTAATTCTGCAGGATTGACATCTTCTTCTTCTTCTTCTTCTTAGGGTTCTTCTTCTTAGGGTTACATAGGGCGGTGAGTTGGCTCAGTCGGTAGCGCGTCTGCCTCACGATCACGCGGCCCGGGTTCGAACCCGAGTCTGGACTGAGCAATGTTGTGTGTAAACATACCGTCCCCTCTAGCAAGAGGCAAAACACTCTGTCCCTCAGATAGGACATAAAATTGAGGTCCCGTGTATGAGAGAGTCACAGCTCATGCACGTAAAAGATCCCGCTTCATTCATTCATCGCAAAGAGCAGGGTGTCTAACCCGGTGAAGTGGTCCCACCCCACATCTAACTGGACCCCATGGAAGACCAGCTTAATGTAGCTGAATATGGGCTATCCAGCCATCTTCACAGATGGAAAAAGAACAACAACAACGACGCCTACATCCTTCACTCTTGAAGATTATTGTAGGCTTAGACATTCTTGGTACTACAAACATACCAGCCTGCTTGACCAGGGCAACTAGAACTCATTGGTGGACAAATGATAAGAATGAATACTTGTTCTATTAAAGCATGATGCCCTTGCCCAATTGCAAATTTTGGCAAGAAGGAGAAATCACTTTTGTAATGCCTTTGCCTTCCTGGAAAATTCTGTTTGCAGTGATGGTATATCATATTAAAGATTGGTGAACTTCACAGTGACATAAACTCTTATAGTCTGTGAATAACAAGATATATTTGCTTGTATTCATATTTATTTGCAGTCCTTTCATGGACAGTGAAATCACTTTTTTCGTACAGAAAATTTGCTGCATCAGGGTTTTGAAAAATGAGATATGGAGCTTTGAACTTATGCAGAAGAAAATTCTTTGTCGTAGTTATTGCAGTGTACGTCAGTGATCTTTTCAATGAGAATCCACTGTGCTTAGTGCATGTATGAGCCAACCATTTCAGATTTCATGTCATCAATGTTTTCTCATTCTATTCTCAGTTGTAACTAATATAAAGAATTGTGCTCAATACTGTGCAAAGAGTATTTTGCTTCATGGACATGAAATGTAGTATTTCCAGTTGAATTGCAGGTGCATCGCATTTCCACAATATGTTCAATCTAGGCATTAAATCTATTTTGGATTTCTTTATCTTTCATTACACAGGAACTTGCACACTGTATGATATTCCAAGCTTATGGTAGGCTCCATTTACTAAACATATCTTTGTATGCTGTTGTGTTTACATACAGTGGCTTGAAGAATGATAGTGCAAAGGAAACATTTTCAGTGAAGTATGTTGTGAATGGAAACCCTGTGCCTTGCCGGTATATCAAGATTGGTAAGTCCAGTCATAGGTGTGACACCTATCAAGTTTGTAAAAACTGTTTTCAGTAATCTGAGTACACTTCTCAGGGTGGCAAAGAATGAGCTTAGCAAAAAACAAAAGCAAAAACAAAACAAAACAAAACAAAACAAATCAAAACAATGAAAAGCAAACAAGAAAAAAAAAAAAGAACCACAGAAGTAAACACAAAAAAATCAGGACATACTGTACGAGCTGAAATTTTCGCGTACAGATATTTTCGCGAATTGCTACTAGGAGAACATTTTCACGTGTTGTTAATTTCGCGGTTGGGAGGTCTAACTGTGCTTATCTGTTCGCACGTTGTTATTTTCGCGTGTTGTTATTTTCGCGGTTCAAAGGCGATTCGCGAAATTCGCGAAAATAAAACCACCGCAAAAATTTCAGCTCGTACAGTACATGTATTTCACTGGCTGTGAAGAAGTTTGTGTGCGTGTGTGTACTTGTAATTAGATACAATTTTAGTAATTTATGTTTGCCATTACAGTTCAGTACTAAGTTTTGTTAATTTTATAGAAAGTTGACAGGAAAGGTTGGGAAGTGGTCTATTTGTGTCTCTATCCTATCAAATATTGAGTGCATGCTAGACTACATGTATATTATATATCTTTCAGCCATTAAATATATAAGTTTTCCTGAAGTCATGTATACAAGATTGTGTGAATAAGGTTGGATTACAAAGCTACCATCACTCTTCTGTTCTGGCAGCTGGTAAATGTAAGCATTTGTTTATTATCAGCCTCTGAAGATGGTGTACGAATGTCTCTTGGAAACCAACCGAAGTATCAACAAATAAAACAAGCAAAACGAGATAGTATATTCTACTTACCTCACAACACAAACCACTGTAAGAAATTATCATTTGGGGTCTAACAAGGTCAAGTATTAATGAAAGAACTTAAAATTTTAAATTGTTCCTTTCTTGACTATTTCCACACAGTGCCTCTGCAGTCCTGGGGGCCTGGCTTCAGCTGTAGTATATGGTATGTGGAGCTGACTGGAATTGATGATCCAGATATTGTACAACCCTGCCTCCTCAGCTACAACCAGGTATGCACCTTGTACTTGTCACCTGTGTGCTTGAGGCCACAATGGAACCACATCCTAACCACAGCCATAAGCTTATGCCCTGGCTGTGTTAATAAGATTCTGGAAATTATATGTCCATTACACATTGCGAACTTATGTACATGAAGAATGATTCACATTATGAGACCCAAGTGAAAAAAAAAAAAGTAGCCCGATCAAAAGTCAGGAAAATATTGTTTACCTTGACATTTTATTCATGGAAGGCATAAGTTCACCAGGGAATATATGATGCAGAGGTAGAGATCATTCAAATGATTTAGTTGCTTATGGTAAAAACATAAAGAAGTAAAGATACTTGATGTCTGTTTCTGGCAAGTACAATGTAAGTGTTAGAGTGAACACAGGCCCAGAATTTATATGCTAGATGGCAGCATATGCTTTTATTGTTCATTTTTATTTTTATTTTGTATTTTTTTAAATTCTTTATTTATTTATTTATTTATTTTTATTTTTATTTTTATTTTTTTTTTTTTTTTGGGGGGGGGGGAGGCTGCATACTATTTACTACTAGTAATCACTGAAATTTGTTATTAGGTGCTCTGTATGGCTGTTTTTCATGTTATTACACAGACTATAATGCCAACAACTTCAAAAAAGTATAATTCATTTATCAAGTCACAATGCTGATTGTAGTTAACTTTAATCAGCCCATTCACTGCAAAGCCATTTGCCAAATCTAAGAGCTGGCCACCAATGGCCCCTTGGCACTTACCCACCGTCTTGTAATAGTACTTCCTAGATTGGAGTCATTTTGCTTTTTACATTCAGACAAATGCTCATATTTATGCGGAGTTGCATTAGGATCACATTAAAATGGACCATTCCTTGTAATGTAACCACTCTCTGTATGAATCTTTGCTCCTCGTACAGCACCGTGAGAGCCAGGCCATCAGACTGTGCCTAAAGCACTTCCGCCAAAACAACTACCATGAAGCCTTTGAGAGCCTGCAGAAGAGGGCAAAGGTCAACTTGGAACATCCTCTCCTAACAGAACTTCACTCCAAACTGGTAAATCTTGCTCATTTTGGGGGGTATTTTTTTTATCTTTTTTTTTTTCCCTTCCTTTTTTAGTCGCTGCCTTTTGCGAGCTTTGGGGAATATTGATGTGTTGATTGTCTACATGTATATTGTTGTATGATTGTTGTAATTATGTTGAGTGACATACAGTACACTCTTCTCTGGATTTGTAAAAATGTCTCGTAGTTTAAATTAATACTCTTTTCCTTTTTTGTGCTCTGACTGGGCTGAGGATAAAAGATAAAGAATGTATCACATACTTCTTTCTCCAAAAAAAAAAAAAAAATGAATTAACAAACATAAATGCTGTGTAATTTGTATTACATCAACATGTATAATACTGTGCATAAGTTTTCATTTTCGGCCGCAAATTGCCTTTTTAAGACAAGTAGTCCTGGATGATTTGTAAAGTGATATAGGGATGTAGCCTCGTAATTATTGTCTATCCTTCAAATGATAATATGTAATGACTTGGATCCATCAAAACAAAGTAAATTATGTGTGTGTATGTGTGTGTGGTAGTATATCTGTGATGTAAAAGTGCCAAATTTATTTGAAGCTTTGCAGTTGTGTGCAGTTTGTGCCATTTTCACCTTTAGCGTACCCAACCTATGTGAACATCAAGCCATATGTGTAGCAACAAGAAGCTCTAGACAACTCTTACACCTATCTTGAGATGCTCATTGAAGTTTCAGAGTCTAGTGTTCCATGATGCAGACACTGTTCAGATAGTGATGATGTGTTGTCATGTAGGTAATTCAATAAAAAAGGATCACACTGGTTAATGTAGTGCCCCCTTCTATTAGTTTCGTGCCATTGCTTACAAAGTACAAGCCCTACAGTAATTTTACTCTTTAATATTCTTATTCAGGTAAGTATCTTGTTCCTTTTTGAAGGCAACAAAAAGGTGAACCGTGTTATGTTCAATGAAATGGTAGATTCTAGTGTGCCATGCAGACAATGTTCAGATAGTGATCATATTTTACTATATATACAGCATCTGTTCGTGACATTTTGCGCAGGTAAGGCAGGGGGACTTTGAGGGCTGCGAACACATCATGGACACAGCGCTACGAGATGGCCTCTTCTGCTTCTACATCTCGAATCAGGACTACAAACCTCTGTGGAGACTAATCTCGCCTCTAACAATGGCTGAAGATGAGACTAGGCCTGGCATGAGGGGTGGTCACCAGATGTGTATGGACATCAATACCGGTAACCATTACCTCTTTACAAAGTAAGGGTTGGAGAACAAAATACTGTATATGCCGCATACTTCACAAGGATTTCATTCTCGTGAATTTAGCTTGTCAGGTGCTATTTGCGAATTTAAAGACATGCGAAAATATTGACTTTGATCGAATCCCTGACATGAATGTGACATGCTAATATACATTTCTCCATTTAGTACTGTACCTCATGATCACAAATTTAACCACTTGCGAAATTGTCGGGAGGTCCCGGTTCATGAAAATTGGGACTTGCTAAATATATTATGGCATATACAGTAAATGTTGATATTTATCAAAACTGTGTATTGTAATTCGGTTGGTTTTCTATTCTGCTGCAACGAATACAGGTCCTTGTGCACTCAAAACAAAAAGGTGTATGATTGGATGTAATGTGTGGAATTTGGTGAAAGACAAATATCTGTACCAGTGTAGTGCTTTAAATTGATATTTATTTGCTCTTGTTTTCTAGAAATGATCTACATGTTTGGTGGCTGGGATGGCACCACAGACCTAGCTGATTTCTGGGTGTACAGCGTTCAGAACGATGAATGGACGTGTCTGTCTAGAAACACAGAGCAAGAGGTAAGAGTGAGACACTTGGGGAAACACTGCAAGCTGTCTGGGAGTAGATTTAGTGCCTCAAGGCTCACTTTCTAAGAGATACAGTTTTGATGCTTTCAAAATGTCAGCTTTGGAGAATCACAGTTTTGAACACAATATTCTGTTACAGAAAATACCAGGGATGCCTAGTGTTACCGTACCTTTGGGTAGTATTTACTTCTGTTTTGTTATGGTTTGTTTTTGTCCCAAATAAAGTGTACGTAGTTCATGGTTTCTCTAGTGCCATTTCACATGGTGCATGATTTTCAAATATGTACAAACTTGCCATAAAGATATCACAACCTAAACACACTTGCAGCTGAGTTTCCAAAGTCTGGAAAGTTAATGGAAAGTAATATTTTTTTGTTAAATTTCATTTCTACACGTGCCTATTACTAGTAAGGTATACTGTCTTTCAAACAAAAATACACTTTTTCCAGCCATAGAAGACTGCAATGCCATTTACAAAGTTGGCATCCCTGAAATGTGCTTATGATTCACTACTTCAAATTAGTGTGTATTTATTCATTATAAAAATTGTTCTTGTCCAAAAAAGAAAAAAAAAATCACAATAATAAAAAAGTTGCATGTGTAGAGTTCCTAGATAAAGACTGATTTTTTTTTTCTTTTTTAATATTTCAGTTGTCTTGCAATGGAGTACATGCTTTCTCAAGTTATTCCATATTATGGATGTGAACTTATAGAATATATGTACTAAGCATTGCAAAGCTAGCTTCTGTCCAATAATCCTCCAACAATGACGTTGCTTGTTCTTTTCTCTCTAGGGGGGCCCGTCAGCCAGGTCATGTCACAAAATGTGCCTTGACCCATGCCGGCGTCAGATCTTCATCCTCGGGAGGTATATGGACCAATCCATGCGCAATACAACACCGCTGAAGGTGGGTGAACCATTTCAGGTCTTGTGTATTAATTTTTATATGTAAATACATGTTTATATTCCTGTAAACCATTCAGGTACATGCAGTTTTTAAACTCTGGTGAGCCATTAGTTGTCAGTCATTCAGCAAAGTCAAATTAAATGGAGAAGACGGTCACAAGTGTGAAGTGATCTATTTAGACTATCATATTTTGGGAACTCATGAAGTTTATAAATGCAACACATATGCTTGGTAAATGCTGTCAGTTTTCACAATAGCTGTACTCCTTGAAAGTGGGGATGGGGAATGAAGTACAGGTATCTCATTGAGGGACAGAGGTTTCTGTTATTCATAGAATTTATTCTAATCTGAACAGAGAAGGGGGCTTTTTCCAAGTTTGTCACCATAATCTTGATGTGTGCTGCTACCCTTGTTCTTACATCGCCAGAGTGACTTCTATGTTTATGATATTGCAACTGGGAAGTGGACACTCATCTGTGAGGACACAGGGTCAGAGGGTGGCCCGAGATTAATCTTTGACCATCAGATGTGCATGGATTCGGACAAGTCCACCATCTATGTCTTTGGAGGCAGGGTGCTGACCAGGTGAAGAAAAAGTCAAGAGAATTCAAATCAAATGTCAGGCTTAGTGGAAAGAAGCTACGAGTTCTAGACAAACCTGATGGAGAGATAAGATGCCTCCATCTACATTGTGAAGCATTGGGGCAGTCTACTATTTGCATGAATATACTCATTGTTAAATAAAGTTATGCAAAGTATGTTTCTGTTTACACTGCACAGGAGAAATGAAAACATGCAAATGTAAATGTATGCAATTGCTTAGAGGAAGGGAATTTGTCTCTATTTGCTGAATAAGTCATAACTTTGTTAGTTTGTGACAGCACCATGCCAAAAATGAATCAAGCATTGCTATGACATTGTATGGGTATCTGGGATACTCGCCCAAAATGTTGACTAGCATGTGTTTTGATCACACAGTTCTGCGTCGGCTGAAGAGCGCCCCAGTGAGGGCTCGTTCAGCGGACTGTACGTCTACCACATCCCGACGAACACGTGGCAGCTGAAGAGACCAGACTGCAGCTCGCGCCTCCACCACCTGCACGCACAAGAGGGGCTGAAGCGCCCTCTCAGAGACATCAAGTCTAGGACTGGCCACTCCATGCTTTTCCATCCAGTGAGTTTCACTCCCTCAGTCTTTGACAGAACATCTTGTTCTCACTGGCTGTAGTATGTTCAGTGGTTCATGAAGTCATGTGATACTACGCTTTTGCAATCTACTTGGAAGACATGTGAATATGTAAATTCCAAATATGCGCCTGTAAGTGTGTCAGATGTGTCTTCAGAATACCGTAAAAGCCGTTGTTTTTGCATATCTTGCGAATCGCTGTTGGGCTGTGAATTTAAGAACACACAAAAGATTGTCACCTGATATTCATAGACAGGCATTAGTGCACTTACGATAGCCTCGGTGTGAAATTGCGAAAACAACATCTTGTGAAATGTCTATGACCTCATTTGCAAAAATATCTGTATGTAATAATAGTAGTCTTTACAGTAAACAGATTATGTGGCAAGCAAATTTGATAGTGTTCAGATATAAATGTGTCAAATTGCAACTGATTGGTAAATTGCAGTACATCAACCTAAATAGATTCATCAATTTGAATAAATATGTCCTGCTGTATTACCACACTGATACTTCCATCGTGGATGAGATGTCACCTTGATGATGTTTTTGGGAGTACCCATATACAAAGTAATCTATGTATCCAATTTTGCTTGGTCATTAAAACAGGAGTCGAGGAAACTGTTTATATTTGCTGGTCAGAGGGGCAAGGAGTACCTGAGTGATTTCTTCACATACAATGTAGACACAGATGAAATTACCATCATCTCAAAGGGGGGAAACACTGGCCAACCAAGTGGAGGTGAGTGGTTTAGTGTTTGTAAAAAGTAAAGCATAGTACCACATAGCAAAGTAATAGGTAGCTTTCAAGAAGGTAACGATGGCAACCATCATCGTTTTGACAATTTTTAGTCTTTTTTTTAAGGACAAAGTCAACATGTTTCTGTTTCTTGTCCCCCCCTTGCCCTACCCATGTGTGCTCAAGTGCAGTCCAATATTGCAATATTTGATGCAACTAGGTATTTCCACAGTAAAAAGTACCCTGAAAAGTACCCTTTTTTAGTGGAGATACCCCAATGTCATGTTATGACTAGGAGCCATCTCTTGGGGAAAGGATGGGGAAGATTATTTTTACAAGTGAGAAAAGTTTATGGTACAAGTGTATAGGCCTGCTGCAAATAAAATCGCTTTAAAGGGCTTGAAATAGAACAAGAACATGTATACCAAGGGTGTTTTTCATTGAAGGGATATTTCCACTGCTATTCAGTGGAAAGTAAACTGGAATGCTGCCTGAAATGAATGCTGAAATGGTAATAAATACCTTTTGCTTACTTTGTGATCCCAACCAAAGCGATTCTTGATTTATGTGAAAGTCTGACAACACTGTGCAAAGGGCCTGTTCACATTTGGCTGTCATATTACTGCTTTTGAGTACCTGGTACATTTTGCCTATTGTCACTGAATTGGATATTGTTTGTGCTCTATTGTACAGTTCCAGTGGCTGGGTTCACTCAGAGGGCTACAATAGATCCAGATCTCAATGAAATTCATGTTCTTTCAGTAAGTATAAGTAGTGAAATTAATTGATTTAGGAAGTGCCATTTCTTGATAATCAGCTTCATTATGCCTAGATATTTTTAATGAAATATTTGGGTTATTGAGTTCAGAGGGATAAAAGAACTGTTCCTGTATTTTACAATACTGTCTCCAACATATACATATGTGCAAACTAATTGCTTGTTTGTTAGTTCTTGGGTTTTTTATTTTTTTATTTTTATTTTTTTGTATTGAGATGTGAGGTTATTGTTTTTCCTTCATTATATCACCCAGGTGTAGTATCTGCTTAATTTGTTAATCCTAGTTACTCTTCACAATACCAGCTTATATTTGAAGCCTTGTCTGCTGTCTTTCCAATGTTTTGATGAGGAGATGATGTTGTCAAAGCAACTACATCATATAAGCAATAATGTGATGTAGTCACATAGAGCCAACAAGCGTCCATGAAATTAATATTTCCTGTTTAGGTCTTGATTAAATGATTTTGATGTTCATTCCTGCTTACAATCATGCATGATCTTTTTAACTGCACTGAAAGGCATTTTTGTGCAACAGTCAGAGTTGATGATGTTTCCTTGTGAAACAGTCAACCTCCTGTAAGTCAAATTTGTTTGAATCAGAGCAAAATGGCTTCAGTTCAAGCAGTCTTGATGTACAAGCAAGCCAAATATTGTAGGATGCAGTTGGGACTGCCCTCGAGCCTTGACTCGGCAGAGAGGTTAACCTTCTTATATGAGGTAAGAGAGAGGTGAGCTGACTTATATGAGAGTAACTGTGTGTTTTGTTACAGGGTTTAAGCAAAGACAAAGACAAGGAGGATGCAATGAAGAACTCTTTCTGGGTCTATTACATCAAGCAGGGGAGATGGTAGGTAAACCATGATTATCAAGTATGGCAGAGAAAGAAAAATCATTCACCCGCCTAAACAGGCACTCGTGCAATTGTTATATGTAATGACAGACAAGTGCCCTAATATTTTCGCTCGCCCAGCGGTGGCTCTAGGTTGTCCAAGGCTCATGGGTATGTGTAGTTTCAAAAACAGTGACACAGTCGCCAAGTGGACAGTCTGTGCAGAAGCTCTGTGCCTGTCTGCTGTAATTTATTGTATCACTTCAATGCCTTGATAGTGATAATGAATAGCTCTTAACCCAGTTAAGCACTCTAGCAAATCATAAAACTCTATGTTGCTATCTCAAGTTCTGTACGGATTATATTTCCCCACTAAGAGTCAAAAGCTTAATCAAATTCCACTCGAGGGCTTTATGTGTAGCTGTGCTACATTCACATACGTAGATGTAATGATTGCAGCATTCAATTAGATTTGGGAACACATTTTTCTGTCATGCACCACAAGGTCCTGTGTCTACAAGAACGAAAACAATGACCAACAGTACTGGAAGCAGCAGCAACATGTGGAGCCCTGTCCCCGCTATGCCCACCAGCTGGTCTATGACCACCTCCACAAGAGACACTACCTCTTTGGGGGAAATCCCGGCAATCACAACAGGCAGCGCCCTCGCTTGGACGACTTCTGGTCACTCGAGGTATGGAAGATTTTAAAGGCGTTGTGGCCTCTATCACATTCTCGGCAAATTCAGCAATCAGTTCTGTCAATATTTGCATCGATTGTTGATAGGAATGAAGAAATGCTGTCATGCTTTAAGGTGAGTATCACTTGCTAGCAATTGAATGATGTAGGAAGTGATCCGAAGACAAATGAAACTTACAACATGTGATCTTGATGCATTGATGAGCATTTCAGAGACAATATCATCATTTTCTTGAAAGGATGTTTACAGATGGTGATCGTCCTAAATCATGACCTTTGCCATTGTGACTTTCATATTGAATGCAGCTTTGTCGGCCAACCAAGGAGGAGTTGCTACGGCGATGCAAGTACCTGATACGTCGTCATCGCTTCCAGGAGACTGCCATGTCCAACCCAATGATGGCGCTGTCTTACCTCCAGGGTGACCTAGCACAGATGGTCAACCATGAAAATGCAGAAGAAACCAAAGAGGTGAGTGTGCAAAAGACAGAGGTGAATGCTTTTTTGTGCAAACACTATTTCAGTACTAACTCCTGATTATAATGCATCATGTAGAAGAATCAGTTCGTGATAAACGGCTATTGAAAAATGTGGTAGATGAAAGGCTCATGTGCAGATTTATGATGACTTTCTACATTTGATTTGATGCACTTCCTGAATAGTTTGAACAAGTTGATACAAACAGTTTGTGTAATTTTCAGTGCATGTATTCAAGGGTTTCTTTGAGCATCTGGTCAAATGTTTCATATTTGATATTTTGATATTCTCTACCTTTCAGCTTTCACATGTTTACAGGGTGAAAGATGTTTCAGTTGACTTGTTGAATTAATGCATACAACTATGAGGTCAAATACATTTGTATGTGTTAAACTTGTCTCTTCAGTACACTGATGAATGCTACTCTGTGCTATGACTGTATCTTTTTTTGTTCACTTCTCCTCTCAGTTTCAGCTCCTTGCCTCCAGACTGTTCAGCCCCGGTCTGGAGGTACCAGAGCATCTTCTCATGGGACAGTGTACAGAAGACACGCCCCCTTTCTATGCCAATAGAACGCAGGTTAGTATTCATCACCGTCATGCTTGCATTTAGTAAAACACCCATGGAAGGAACTGTTATATTTTTATATATTATCTTTATATATATATATATATATATATATATATATATATATATATATATATATATATATATATTATGTTATATTTTTACACCCTGAAATAGCATTCGGACAGTTTAATTATATTGGAAGTTATCAATGCGAAAATTCGATTGTAATTTTTTTTTTCAACATACTGTGTATATATATAAAAATTGGTTAGTTATTTGAAAGAAAACTGCCAGTCTGGAGGACTTTGTTTTAACGGGAGTCACCTGTACAGTAGCAGTGCCAATCCTGTCAAGCCAACTCATTTCCACAAAACTTGCGAAAACCTTGCAAAAAAGCGAAAACCACAAGACTACCAGAAGATTGCTTAGAGTAGCAATCTAGATTTGTAATACCTCTAAGGCTCTATTGTAGGGTCACAATTAAGAAAGCATCTAACTGGCTAGACAAATTTTGATGATGTTGATATGATATGCATGTAGGCATGGACAGCATTAACCACATTCCAGTGTTTATTTATGTTAAAGTTTTGCAGAAAGTACATGCACATGTGCCTATAACTCTATCAGGCAAGTTACATTTGTTCGTATTTGATGCACCATACTTTCCTTTCTGCCACTAATTTCTGTGTCTACAAAGTTATGCAAATCTTTTCCTCCTTGCAGCTGTTTGATACACTGGTCAGTTTCTTCCCAGAGGACATGTCGCAACCAAAGGAGAATCTCATCGATTGTATACTGTGACATTGTGTTTCCATGGCAACTGGAGGAGCACAAAGTCCTCGACTGCAACACGTTTCCCTTGTTCAGTTTTACGATAAACATGCCATCAAAGTGTCAACAAACTCCCAACTCTCCAATACTGCTATTTAAATGGTAACGTGAGCATCATATAGTATTATAAAGCACTGTTGGCATCATATGATATTGTAGTAACGTACGTTTAAGCATCAAATGGTACCACTATTGAAAGACACCGGGATATACAGAACCCGGCAAGTAGAGATCTTTTTTTTTTTCTTTTTTTCTTTTTTGTCAGGGGAGTAGAGCTCTGTCTTGTGGGTGCTTTGTTTTTGCTATTGAGGTATTAAATACATAACAACTCCTGTCTTGCACCGCTTCTGTTGAGAATATTTTGCACCTTGCAGTAATGCAAAAGATGTGTGTCAAGTGTAATTGAATAATACAATGCCAAACACCAATATACTGTATACATTATATACTTCATGATACATGTAGCTTAATTTTTCACGAATTGGAGGCAGCTGATATTTGGAAAATTGGCGAGTTCACTGATAATCCTGAAATTAACAACACAACAAAATATTGCCTAAAGCACACAAATAAAATGTATAATTAATTAAATGGTGAGAAATCACAAACTTTGCTTCTTGAAAAGTAATGATATTTATTTCTATGTCTGTTGCTTGGGTTGTAGATTTTGAATTTAACCACTCCAAACATTGTCTTAAAAGTCCCAATTTGCAAAATTTGTGGTATATCCTGTGACTGCACTTACTGACACCTATTGCTTTTTCCTTTGTATGCTTTTGGTGGTGATTGGTAGACAACCCCATAGCATTGCACACACTGTCCAAAGTCCCTTGTACAGACAGGGTTAAGTTTGGCTAGTTGTAGCAACTGCGATGGCTCTCCTTAGAACAAACTGCACGGATGTCATTCTCGGCGAAATTCTAGTGAGTTGCTGCCAACAGTGGAATCTGAATATCTTGATGATTTTTAGTTTGGCTTTTCTTTTAGGTTTGCTTTACATCATTATGGCTGTCTCAGGTTTGGTACAGGTGAAATTAAAACCTAAGTTTTGTCAAGTGTCACATATTATGCATGTGCATATTTCTGCAGATCTGAAAAGGACAACCATGAAAATATTAAGATGAGTCAGTAAAAACCAGTGAAAATTATCCTCGTTGTCACAGTTGGGCAAAAAAGGCAGTTGTGCAATAATCCTGTGGTGAAACAAATCCAAGTTGTAAGTACCAACGTAGCTGTTTTTTGAACCTCAATGTAGCAGAATTTCAATGCTGGATACTTGCATGATATTTGTCAATTGAAAGTCTGAAGATTCTAGTCATATCCTTTTTCATAACCAATATCAACTTTAGTGCTGGTGTAACACATTAAAATATGAAAAGAAGCATGTTATGACTGCTTCAGGTTACATATTGCCCAATGGTAGGAAACTTTTGCTTATCTTGCCCAATGCTATGAGCTATTCCTAGGCTCAGTATTTCCACCCTCCTATTCCATTAGTTCAAGTTTGCTTGAGATTTTTTTTTCCCTATCATCTGTCAGTTTGCCCAATTGTTGAGGGTGTATAGTGTATGCAGTGAGTGCCAAGGTATTTAAAGGTGGGGGATACCTTTTACAGACCTCCCAAAATGCAGCAAAACATTAAGTATGAACCTCAGGGGACTTGTTTAGGCCACTGCTGAGAAATTTGGAAGTCAACAGTTATCTACAATTTGAATAATGCACAAAACTCAACTACTTAGTAGTTTGTGTGTCAGCCACACTTAAGCCTTTTTGTTGCAGTCTTCTGTATTTTTTATCTATAAACACAAATCTAAAAGTATAAGAGCTGATGTAATAACATATAGAGTGTGTGGCAAGAATGTATATAGAAATGTTTGTAAGTTTTGATGAACTTGTTTCACAAAATATACATGATGGACACACATGCAGTGCATGGGTCTGTAAAGGTAGCCTAGTAATGTATTGGAATTTACGGTGAGCCCCGAAAAAAATTCAATTCAAAATCTAACGGTCAATAAAAATGTACTAAATGTAACCTTCCACTTTCAATACTTTATGGGAGTTTCTAAAATGATACTCTCTTCAACATACCACTGTATTTATACAACTCTTCATTTGAGGCATGCAAATGGGATTCCCTACCTTTAATAACATTAAGTAGTTTTGGCAACAGGTCCTGAGGAATACTGGACTGTCTGTTGGTGAGATTGTATTAAAAAAATGAGAAACCAGTCCACAGTGGTCACAGCGCCTCTTCCAAGGTCACATGTTGGAACACTTTTGTTTGCACAATGACCATCGATGTTTGGGATTTGATTTCTCTGAACTTGATATATTGATGGGATAAAATGTTACAAGTCAGTGATCATACCAGGTTTGGGGGCAGCTATAGACATCAGGGTCAAGGCAAAATTGTAAAATTACAATGTTGGTTTCTTCATGTTATTTGACAAAATATTTCACAATTGAAGAGTACAATGTAGGTCCATTTCTGACATTTCACTGTCTATGTAATATCTGTTTGCTCACATTGTAATTTTCATCAGTCTTGTCATCAGGGTCAAGTAGTGCATGGCTCACAAAATTTGGGGCAATTGCCAAGCTTGTTCACATAAATGTTAATGATAAGCCATCATTTCATCTCATACATGGAGTTTTACAGGGTAGTGAACTGAATAGAAAGTGAGGCTCCCCCCCCCCCCCCAAAAAAAGAAAGAATCGTTCAAGTCATTGTGACAAATACACTATTGAAAATAGAGATGAGAGTTGGTGTAAAGAAAGGTACAGCAGGGAATACTGGGATGACTTGTTGTCACATCTCCAGAATATTGCATTGTTTTTGCAAAATTAGATATAATGAAGTAGTTTGACAAATGGTGCCAGGTATGTTCATTTCTTTCTTCTTCCCCTTTCCTCATATTTCCTAATATACTGTAAAAGTGAAAATTTTCACACATTTTGCTCAACATGAAATAAGCTTGAAAATAAAAGCAAGCACATCGTTTTGCTTGTTTTATTTAATACTTTTTCATGTTTTGATTTTGTGGAATTGAAAACATGTGAAGTTCATCTCAGCCGGATTAGCTAAAAAATTACAGGAAAATTTTTGCATTCGTCAAAATGAGTTTGTATAAATAGCAATTATACTCCAAGGACTGTTTGATGTAAAAGTGTGTAATATGTGTACTAAACACACAGACTAATACTGTTAACAAGCTTATGACATACTTGCAGCTACGTTGTACGTGACAAAGCAGGAATTTCTGTTTAATTATCGTGAGAGTCACTGTTACGTTGGCATGCTCAAAGAAAATTGACCATGTGACTGCCTACAGCCGTTTGGATTTCAGAGTACCATTGATACTGCCCTCTGCTGTTGATGCTGGAAACTGATGATGATGATTGTGTGCTATATATGTTGCTGCGTAGAAGGAGACGACAGAAAGCAGAACTGTCACCCAATGGCAATGTACCAATTTTGTATCTGATTTTGGTCCAGATTATGAACAAAAAAATAGTCCACTGACTACCCTTCTCCCTCACCTTCCTCCAAAAAAAGAAAAAAGGGGGGGGGGGGGGAAGCAAAATGGAAGACCAACAACTGTGATGTACCTTCCCACCTATAATCATAACGAGACATCTGATATATTTCCAATTTTATTCCTTTTGCAGAGGAAAAAAAAAGTTAAATTACTTGTTCCCCAAAACTATTTCCTTCCTCCCCCATTTGTTCAAATAGTGTTAGTAACTTAATGAAGGAATTTACATTGAGTATTCAGTGTATATTCACCAATCATGAAAAGCAATGTACTTTTCAAAAGCAGACAAATAAACAAAGACAGCTTTTACTAGGAATTCATGTGAAGGTTTCTGTCATGTTAAAATCACATAATAATCATGTACACAGTTGAGATGAAAGAAACAAGGTGTTATTTCACACACCCATTTTGGCATAATCCTATTATTAGACAAGGTATATACCTGCTGAACAAGGGCGCCGACTGGAACAGCAGAGGAAAAGTTGGTTAAACAATATAAAGGGGCGGGACTGGAATAACAATGCTGGATCTATTCATGACAGCTTTCATGTCCTCATGTCCCCCTAACAACCCCAATGTTTGGAGGATTAAGTGAGTGAGGGAGTGAAGGATAGTATACTGCCTAAGCATGTTGGCTCTCGCAGACTACTCCACTAGGGGTATGTTGTTTTGATGTACTTAAACGGTCACAAGTGGCAACTGGTATACTGGCCGTGATGGACCGTAAAAGGTGCCACTTGCTATCATGCCATGAAGATGTCGATGTGTGCAAATGTTGTGTGTGGTACAGGGAAGCCCCGTCACAATGAGCTGGCTTGCGAGATATATTTTTTTGGTGAATATGATGGTCTTGATTTTCTGTGAATGTATTCAACTGGTCTCTTTTATAGTATGTTGGTAAAATCGGCATTCCTTGCTACCTTGATCTAGCAAGATTACTCTGCACCTTTTCAAATGGTGTGATTAATATCTGAATACTGACAAATGAGGCATTTATGGGAAATGCTGCATTATAAGAAAACAAACTGTGAGAGAAAACAAAAATGTGAGGATATTTCTTATAAGAGCAGTGTGGATAAATGCAAGTTGAGCTTATGAGATATTGGTACCAATTTACATTCAGTGATGTTATAAATGCACAATCACATCTATTTTAGGGTAATCAGTCAAATTCATGACCTATGCTACAATATACATACATGTAGCTTGGCAACAAGGGATGATGCTGTTTCCCCAAAATTTGTGCTTGTGTTAAATCCTGAGAGATGTGCAGAATACCTAGACATGTATTTATGCATGAATTGCCTTCTGCAGTCAAATGAGACATTCAAATGCTTTTAGGAAACTGTGATCCACAGAAAAATTAATAATCATTGATAGTTTATTCACAAAGTTGGCTTGAAGTGTGCTTCCTTATTTGGTAGTGTCGAGAGTACATACATCGCTGTCAGAACTTGAAGTACATTGTATCGTTGTGTATGGCTGCAGCTCAAAATGGTTACCAAAGTATTTCTCAGTACACAAAAGATGCCAAATATATACATATCTGTGGCATGATGTTGTAGAAGAGTATATTGAAGTGCATCTATTAAAAAAGCATGTTTTGATACAATTTTGGTTTTCTCTGTGTTCAGTCATGAGTTAGTAGAACAGATTTTTCTGACATTTCGCAAATTGAAACTACGAAGTGTACTGAACAAGATGTCACCACTTCTCAGAATTACATGAAGTCTGAGAAATCTTGTGCTATGTTTGCCAGAAAGGGATATGGATGTGTCCATGCTCTAGCTATTACTTGTTGGGAAGTGTGCTCATCATTAATGTGAAACAATTCTACAGTTGGCTTGCTTCGATGTTTGATTGGAAAAAAAAAAATGAAACTTTTATAAAGTTGGTTATGGTACACCTTGCATTGAGTTCACAATATTTTTGTTTTGAGCCAAGATTATGCAATTACAATGTATATGTGAAGAGAAACCAACAGAGTCAGTCCTAGCACCTACATGTAGTTTACTCGATTATTAATGGCTGGATCAAAAATGGCTGCAACATGCAGTTTGACAGAGTGTATCTTGCTGCTGTAACAAGGTAACTAATTGATGACTAGAAGGGCATGCCATCATTTTAACCCTCTCTGAATGCAGGGAAACTGATCCTTGAATGTGTGAATTTCTGTATGTCCAGATATTTAGGTGGTGGTGGATGTGAGGCCAAGCCAAGATGGAACTAACAAATAAATAGCAGTACTGATATTTTATCAAATATAAATATTCATTCCTTGCTGTCTTCTATGCGAGAGTGAGTGGGACGGTTGTGTACTATGTGTAGTGTATTGGCAAGCCATATTTTCTTTTCCATTTGAAGGAAAATACTGTATGTAGATGTCAACCAGTCTAGCAGCTTTCTAATTCATTCTCTAAATCAAGGGTATTCCAAGTAATCCAAATAACAGCAAAATACAAGCATACAGAACTGTATTCTGCAAATTAATGTGATAATGCTATTGATGTTTCTTCAATATCTGACTCGCCCAAATTGTGTTACTTGTAGTACATTGTACATATATTGGTAATGAATCATACGATGCATGTATTCTACATTCTAGACTGCTTTATGCATTCACACTACATGTACACATGTACAGTGTATACATCAAGCATGATCCGAAGGACCTGTCCATCAGAGATTTTAATGCACATTTTATTGCCCAGATTCTTGGAGTTGCACAATCACACTGCATCAATCCCTCCACTCTGGGTGGTATTGCTGACCTGTGTGCAGGTACTTGTAGTACATTGTACATATATTGGTAATGAATCATACGATGCATGTATTCTACATTCTAGACTGCTTTATGCATTCACACTACATGTACACATGTACAGTGTATACATCAAGCATGATCCGAAGGACCTGTCCATCAGAGATTTTAATGCACATTTTATTGCCCAGATTCTTGGAGTTGCACAATCACACTGCATCAATCCCTCCACTCTGGGTGGTATTGCTGACCTGTGTGCAGGTTGAGACCTTTCTAAAGTCCTGTAGCATGAAGTGTGTACACGCAGTGGACTTTCGTTTCTCAAGAGGATGTACAACCGAGTACATAGCAGGCATCACTCTTTTTATTACATGTACAATGAACATCACTGATTTTCTGACACACACACACACACACACAAAAGAAGGGGAAAATAATAAACACCACATCAAACATGACATTAACTTGCATCCCTTGAGAAGTCCATACAAATTACATGTACAGTATTTACATTATACAGTGTACATGTATTTGAAAAAAAGACTGTAGAGTGCCAGTTGAATTCATTTTACTGTAAAACATGATATATTCGCGGCATGAAATTTTCGCGAATTGCCACTGGCATTCAATGCATATAGTGTAGACAAAAACTTTTTGTTTGCAATTTGATTTCGCGAATCTGGGCACTCAAATTAAAATGCATACAAACATTCCTCATTTTACACTTACAGTATTCTTCAAAAAATATGGCTATAAATGAAATTATGGTGGACTCCCGTATTAACAAAGTCCTTGGGACTGGCAGATTTCTTTTGTTATATAACCGAACAAATAAACAATAAAAACAAATAGAGCTGATAATTTTGCGACCTTGATTTTGATTTCGTAGTATTAAAAAACGAAATTTCATTGAAACTGTGTTCATTATAATGGGAGTGCACTGTATAAAAATTCTGAACAAATCTCTTGGCATTTGGAACATTGAACAAGGAATATCATCTTGACATGGATATCAAAAGTGAGCTCTCTTTCATGTATACCTCAAGAAATATTTACAAAAGCCTTATTGACAAGGTGACACTTATACACATGGTACACACTTTGCATATCATTTTAAAATGAGAACTTTTAAAAGCAGTCCTGGAGCAATAGCTGTGAATATTTCTACTTACATTTCGTAGCTCACTCTTCAGCCTCAATCCAAACAATATACACACATAATTATGGAATGTTACTTTGTCTATCAAACACATAACATAATTTTGGGACCTGACAGCTGATACAGGACATTTGTGCAAAGTTTAATGATGGCAAGCCCCTTTTGCAAGCACACATACAGTAGATGACCATAAGCATTTTTTTTTCCCATTTTCATCCCTCTCCCTTAAAGCGCATAGAGACACTATGGTAGTGATATGCACTATATAAGCACTGTATTATCAATATATTAAGCATCAGAACAAGGATGCTGACTTATACATGTACTACTTTGTTAGGCACGCAATGTGGGTGTGTTGCATTAAGTCTATAAAGGAGAACTTGGCAAATGTTTATGATGGACATCATCATCATTAAACACTCTCCATGATACTCTCCATGATACTTACCTGAGTTTAATGTATTTCATATGATAGCAGCCTATTACACTCTGAACATGAATTGGCACTGAGTGCAGACAAGAGGTGTGCACGGCCCTTATAATTGACACAAATACTACTGCACATGAAAGTGTAGCATGCCACGGCTTCTTACATAATTTTGAACCAACATGTACAGTGAGTGTGTAATGCAGACACCAGCCTACACTTCACTGTCTAAAGATACAAAAAGGTCTTTTTGTATTCCACTGAGAAATTTAACAGCGAATGAAATGTGACCACCCAGCTCAAAACCAAAAATGTTGCAGATTAGGATTCTCTCCAATGCACCAAAATATGCCATATGGGTTGCTCGACTCAAATTGTCTCACCTGGAGCATATAAAAAAAAAAAATCATTTCTTTTCAATTTGGTCCAATTTGAACAATGTATATCATATCAAAGCCTAGAGCTTGCTCTTTAAAATAAAAGGGAATGCAAACCCAAAGAGCAATGTCGATTGAGTGAAAGCAGCAACATTAGTAGAACACATCAGTTAAAGTTTGAAGAAAATCAGACAATCGATGCAAAAGTTACAAATTTTTAAAGTTTTTGTGTTGGAACCACTGGATTAGGAGACTTCTAGAGGTGATGACGTATTCATGAGTGGACAACAAAATAAGGAAAATATAAAGAAAATTCTACAAAAATTCTTTTTTTCATGAAAATTACAAATTCCATCAACTTGATTCTGACATATGTTATGGGTAGCAATTATTCCCCCTGCTTTCTGAAAGCAGTTAGTCAGGTGCTCTTTCATAACGCTAAAAAAGTTAATTTTTGTTTAATTTTCTTTATATTTTCTTTGCATTGTTGTCCACTCATACGTCATAACCTCTAGTAGTCTCCTCACCCAGCAGTTCTAACACCAAAACTTTAAAAATTCATAACTTTTACATCGATTGTTCCATTTTCCTCAAACTTTCACTGATGTGTTCTACTAATGGTGCTGCTTTCACTCAATCCACATTGCTCTTTGGGTTTGCGTTCCATTTAATGTCTAAAGTGAAAATTCATTTTGGCCTACTTTTTGTGGGTTATGAGCTGAGTGGTCATAGATATAATTTCTGTGCAGTCAAAGTCTGGTTTAGACAAAAATACACATGAATATAAACTTAACCATCATGTGTGACATAATAGAAAAGTGGACATTTTCACACCTGGCCAGGTAAGATGAATTTTACATGTTTATTATTTCGCAGAATCAATGATATGATATATCATATATCATTACATACAAGTAGAAAAAAATCAAAGAAATTAATGACATCTACATGATTGCTAAACAAAACTGTTGAAAATTTCTCATGCAATTGAGTACAAATTCTTGTGGGAAGAAATCAATGCTACATACACGATTGTTTAACATGAACTTTCACAAAAAAATCATTCTTTTTGTAACCATTAAAGCATGCATTTAAATTTATAGGTAACATTACCTGTGATGATTACACAGCTTTTGCTGCAAATGTTACAGAGCACCATTTACACAGGAAGCACCACTGGAGATCTCACACAGAATAGCACACACGTGATGACAGCCTTGCTTTTATAAAGTAGAAAATTCTCATACACAAGCAATCTTATTGTAGCAATTATTTTTAAGTTTCTTAAAGTAGCATAATTGTGGTCTTCGATGCACAGTAAATATGCCATGACAGTGAACATACACAAACAAATCATTAGCATTTCAGAAGCAGTATCCATCAGCACGAAATGGACAGTGTTGCAAAGTTATAATCCCTACATGGTTCTCCCCTCATAAAGGAACATCTTTTTCAAATTGAGCTAAGTCAATTTTCTCTCCTTTAGAAGCTCATAAAACTTACAATTTCTCAAGACCTTGGGCACTTTGATCTGCATGGTGGATACGTGGGATTGGTCAGCGATGAATGACCGAAGGTCACCAAAGGCATTCTGACCAACCAGCACCAGGTCAAGAGGGGAAATGCTGCCATCAGCACGAAGGTTGTCAAAGCGACTATCCAGACATCGGAGGATGGCATCTAGCTCTACTGTCATCTCAGGTAAAAGCTGGCAGAGGTCATTTGAATCGAGAGCAAGAAAATAGTTAAGTCACATCTTCTCTACTGGATTGGCTGGTAATAAGGCTACACTATTTTTATCAGAAGTACACAGTGAATTAGAGGTGTGGACTACGCGCCACCACAACAAAATCATGGTCTCTTCAACCCAGTGGATCACCTGCTTAGCCAACATGCATAATCATGTATTAGGATTATACATTGTGCAAATGAGCAATGCTGTAACATCTAATGAATCAATCAATCTTTAGCAACAATGCTATGATCCGCAAACAAGTGGCAACTTATTTTTAATCATCAGCTCCTTACTGCTGCTGTTTTCACATAGACTACAACACAAAGTATAGTGTGAACAGGTAGTGTGCACAGCCATAGCCGCAATTGCAATAATGATAACCTGCCCTGCATGCATTCCAAAATAATGCTGTGTCATGCAATAAATCAGCCTGAATAGCAAACCACTGAAAACAGGAAACAGGAGATGGTTACTGAACACTGACACTTGGTTGGTTGTTTTCTTACGAGGTCTGATGTAATAAATCATGTATACAGCAAGACATAGAATACTGGTATCAAACACAACACAGTTCAAGGGAAAGCAGCTGCAAGGAAGCCATTACCCGATATTTCAGTTCTTAAGGAAACCCAATACATCTATGTTAACCACACATATTGCATCATTAAGGATTGTCATACTGTGATGAATTGTGTACCTCTTAAAGCACAACATTAAGTATCATTGAAAGTTACATATTTCCTGTAATCAAGAAATAGATAAAACAACGATCACTATTTTTGCAACAGATACATATGACACTAGTTGCGGAAATAATTATTGGGAAACAGATATCATATCAGACTTGAGACTCCTTCATCATGTTATCATTTTATTACCAAAATTACATAACAAGAATCAATCCTCACTGTACTGAAAGAAAAGAGGATCATGTCATTGCTTTAGAGGAAGAAACTGTGTAAAAGGTGTTTTTCAATTTAATGTTTTGTAATATTTTGTTGTTTTTTATCACAATTGAAATGCATACTCTGTACCAACAAAACAAAGATCTAATAATTTTGTATAAAAGATCAAGTTACTACTTTGCTACTCAATGTTTGTTGTGTACTCGATCAATAACTTGAACATTCAACAACTATGACTCACCTGCTTCAAGTTTACATCTTCAGTCTCTACCCTATGTTGCAGCTCATCAAATTCTGCTATCACAGTGTAATAACCCTTGCTACCTCCTGTTTTCAAACCTAGGTGGAAGAGAAACAATGCAAATAATCAATACACTGCATCTACACATTTGTGATAAATTAAAGGCAAAATTAAGATTTATCTACATACAGCACTACAAAATAATTTGCTCTGGTAGAATACAAAGGAGAAATATGAAGTCAAATTTGAATTGTTGCATTTCAGATCTAAGCAGAAGGTGGGGGTGTTTAGATTAATTACTATCATTACCCTCACTGTTAAAACAAACTCAGCTCATGGTGAGCATCCATGTGCAATCAAATGGTTGCATGTTTGGGATCATGTTTAACAATGTGGAGAGATCTCATTTTCAAATCTCATTATGCCTTCACTCAAATCAATTCCCTTCTAAATTCTAGTTTGGTGACTGTAGAGCGTTTGCAACATCAGGGGGTCCACTGCACATTGCTGTTTGACTTGTACTGAACACATGATTTCCTCACGGGCATATAGCAAGAACACTATGATAAAACAGCCCAATTGCAACTGATTGACAAATTGCCCTACATCAATGTAAATGTACGTCGATGCAGGGCAATTTGTCAAACAGTTGCAATGAAAACATCTCGACGGAAGAATTTCATGAATTTGAAAACAGCCCTAATACTAGCATATTAAAATGTATTTTCTCTCATCATCCCTATAAAAACAGATAAAGCATAGCTTACACAGTGTATTTCAAAGTATAGCACCATGCATCAAATACTGCATATGCACTCCCCAAATGGGGATCTGCCTTATGGGTAACACATCAAAGTTTAACACAATATGAAATTAAAGACAATAAAGAATCTGTAAATCTGTGTCTTGACAGATAGCCATCCAGAATGTAAGACAAGGAAAACACAATTAATCATTCAAACATACCAAAGACTATATCAAATGTGTGTAGTACTTTCTAATTAATTATGACAACTCTAATGTACATTTCAAGGGCCAGCTACCTCCCCCCAACCCCATCACGTCCCTAGCCCCTCATACACATGCATCTGCACATTTTGTATGAAGAAAGTTTATTATAGATTTCTTCCAGAGTTGTCACGCTTATGCTTTGCTTTTTGTGTCAACCCCTGTCAAAACATTCCATTAAAATATGATTTACGTTGCCCATTGATAATTAGCCTGTATTGTATTTTACTGATTTGTATCACTAATGGTATCACAAACTCAAAATGCACCCCTAGTTTCATCATGTTTCGAACATTTATTTTCTTTTTAAACTTTTGTTCCTGAAAAAATTGCAGAAGCCAATAAATGAAAAATGAAAATGAAAATCATCTTTCAAACTCACTGTCATCTTCTGCACCAAGACTGCATCCCTGAGTTGTGTAATCTACCAGCAGCATCCTCCTTTGGGTAGCCAGTATGTGGAGAGCTTCCTTGATCAGAGTCTCTGGAGTTTGTTCACCTGACACATCCAGTACATCAGCTACCCTGCATAATAAACAGGCACAGTCTGATTTTGTTTAGTTGATTTTCTGACTTATTTCACAGGGTCTCCACCATTTTATGAAGTGATAACTGATTACAGCTCTTGATAAAAGCTCTGAACTATGACTTTAGGGCTAGGTTATGAACAAAATAACAAGTTGAATTAAGAATTGAGTGACATTATCCCCCCCCCCCCCATTCTTCAATAAACATGGGGTGGGGGAGGGGAGGGGAGGAGCCAAGTTGTTGTTCTTCTTTTTTTTATACTTTCTTTCTTTCTACCTGTTCTGTCGAGCCAAGGCCTGAATGATTCAGGGAAGGGTCTCTTCGGACAAATGAAATCATGTGCGTGTGTTTGCGTGTGTGTATGTGTGGGTGGGTGGGGGAGGGGGTTGCTACAAATATCCTATGACCTTTCTTCCCTTTTCCCACTGCATATGGATTGGAGTGCCATGCAACCATTTTCAACTGGAGGTGCACTTTGGCTCTTTAAAAGTTTTTTTCGTGGCCCAGTTCAACTGAATATAAACATATAAATATTTTGCCTTCTTTTTTGGGCCAACATTGTGACCCATTTGAGGGAGCTTTGCAGTTCACTAGATGAGAAATGCAGTTTTAGAGAAGCTTTCCCTTTTCTCCTGCTTTTTTTTTTCTTTTTATATGACACTCAGCACAAACGCTGATTTCCCATGTTTCACAAACTACCATGCAAAGAGCTTTCCTATGTTAATAATTTGTGTTGTTTTAAATAGAAAAGAAGACAGAAATAAAATGGGACCTCATCAAAAAATTATTTACCCCGAATTCAATGATTTACCAGTCAAGACAATAATGAATTAAGTAATACATCACCAACCTGTATTGATATTCTATGATGGGTGCTGTGTTGTAGAAGCCGGTCACCTTCACTACATCTCCCATACGGTACCGATACAGGCCATCCATCGTAGTGACTACTATTTCATACAGGGCTCCTTCACTCACCTCCTCTGCAAGAAGTGTGGTTGGCTGATCTCCCTGGCTATAAAGGCATTTAAACATAAAGATCTTTCTGTTATATTACTTTATCAGCATTTTTGTGAGGATTTAATTTTCACGAATTTCATGAATAACGATTGAATTGCAAATTAATCAACATGCAAAAATGTTGCCATGCGCTGGGGTAATAGTGCATTTTCGATAGTGTCGGTGCTGATGCATGAAAACAACATCTCACAAAAATGTCCCTGACCTCCCTATTTGCGAAAATATCTGTATATGAAAATAAAAGCTTAAAGAGCAACAGAAGGTAATTCCTCCAACATGTGACAAAAAAATTTCTCACCCCTATAGCCAAAATGGAAAAACTTATCATTTGCATATGAAGAACTGTGGTACACTGCACATTCACTGCTTTCTCCTACACTCATATATGCATTTTAAGGGACAAGTACACCTTCATCCACATGTGGATTGAGTGAGTGCAACAATTTTAGTAGAACACATCAGTGAAAGTTTGACGAAAATCCGACGATGAGTAAAAAGTTATGAATTTTTAAAGTATCTGCACAATCACTGCTGGATGAGGAGACTACTACAGTGTATGATGTCACATGCATAGAACGATATAATAAGGAAAATAAAAAGAGAATATCACAAAACTTTACTTTTTGAATTAAGTGCACATTTCTTCGACTTGTCACTGACGTATGTTAAGGGTAATATTATTCCCCTTGCCTCCTGAAAGAGAGAAGTCGAGTGTTCTTTTGTTACGTGAGAAAAGGGAAAAGTGAAAATATGTTGAATTTTCTTTATACTTTCTTTATATCATTGTACACATGTGACATCACAAGCTAAAGTAGTCTTCTCATCCAGCCGTGACTGAGCAGAAACTTTAAAAATTCATAACTTTTGAACGGATAGTCTGATTTTCCTCAAACTCTCAGTGATGTGTTCTACTAATATTGCTGCATTCACTCGACCCACATGTCTGTGACGGTGAACTTGTCCTTTAAAAATACACCATGTAGCGGTTTGCTGGTAACAACTGGTAGGAAGTTTGTTTCTACAAACAGGAAACAGCTGTCTCATGTGATCTTCACAAGAGAATATAAGGAAGGGACTATCTTGGCCAAGCACAGCTACCTCACCAGTACTTCAAGCACCGTGCACAAAATGACTCTCTGCCGTCTTAACAAAAAAAAAAAAAAAAAAAGATTCATATATAATATTCTACGAAGACTGCTAAATTCTGACAAAGTAGAAGAGAAAATGAAGGAGAGGATGATTAGACAAAAGAAAAAGAAGAAAAAAACAAGAATCATTTATTACCAACATTTTTCTTTGTGATCCAATCTGACTTGAGGCCCTGAAACATCCTGCATATAATTTTTTTTTCTTTGGAAACACATGTATTCAGTCCCAATTAGAAGGCATTACAGGTACAAAAGTGTACATTTTCTTCTTCCTTTTTTTTTTTTTTTTTTTTGGGCGGGGGGGGGGGGGGGGGGTTGGGGGGTTTGGAGTTAAAAAGCATACTGTGTCTCACATCTCCTTGATTTATATTATAATGACAAAGAAACATGATGTGTCAATATGTAGACAGAGAGAATGAGCAGGTGAAGAAGAGAGAGAGAGAAAAAAAAAGAGAAGAAGAATATGAAAAAGAAGTCCTTCACCAGTACCCAGGAGCCACACAGGAGCTTGAAAGCCATCAACTCACCTCTCCTCAATAGGTATGAACTCGTAGAAGATGTCCCCTGGGAAGGTGATGTACTCTGTTCGCTCCCCTTTACCATGAAGGACGCCCAAGAGACCCTCCGTAGAGTTATATATCATGGACACAATGGGTAGGCCTGCATATAAATGAGGAGGAGGGAATAATTACAGGATTCAGCATCATCCTACCTTAAAATCTTTCATTTCTCAGATGCTATGAAAAGTCATCATATTCACATAATTATCAAATCCTCTCTGCAGTTAGTCTGTTGAGAAAATACAACATTTTAAGTGCGAAAGTAAGCCCTCATTGTAAATCATTCAAATAAAGTGGTACACGGTAGAAACGCTACTTGCATTTCTTAAAATGTTCATATGTTGCAAATGGTGATGGGCATTGGACAAATTATAACTGAGTAACTTCCATCGATATACAAAGGGGTTTCGTGCATAATCTTGAAAATAAACTCAGCTAAATGAATTGTAGGAATGAGTGATGGTACAATGTACATCATTCTGCCAGCAGATGAGGCAACTATCACAGTGGAAGAACTCATTTCCAAGAAAAAGGAAAAAGAAAATTGTCTTGCCTTTGGTATACTTTGCTCTTAGAATGTCTGCATAGACGGTCATGGATCCCGACGTCACGCCCCACAGGCTGTTCATTCTAGGCCAGATGCGCCCCACGATGTTATCAAAGCCTTTCTGAAACTCCCTTTCTAACTCATCTGCTCTCCTGGGATCAGGAAGCAGCTCCTTCTCCAAGGTAGCCTTGACGTCATCCGCAAGACCGATGTGGTCACTGATGCGACCCCCTCGAACGTCCGTTACCAGGTGGGGCCAACTCTCTTCCAGGGTCTTGAAAGCATAGTACAGTGTGGAAGCAAATATGGCAAACAGAGCTTGGATGTCTTCGTCTCGCAGAGCAAAGAGAAGGTGCACGTAAACGGCTTGCTGCTCATTAGTGAGACGCATCCCAGCTGGTGGTGTAGAGTACTGAAGGCGATAGAGAATATCCGGCAGATTGAGCATAGTTGTGGGTCCAAGGACACATCCCCCTGATGTATGACTTGGGGTGGTGTGAGTGTACAGATAACAGGTCTTCAGCAAGGGAGAGAAATTGGGGATGAAGTATGAGCGCAGGATGCGCTGGCCGATGGGAACAAACTTGAAGATGAAGAGCATCACACGTTTTTTGGACTGTAAGACCAACTTCCGCTCACCAGTGGTCCCTGATGTCAAGCTCATTCTCAGTGGCATGCCTGGAATGACCACATTCTCTTCACCCTTGGCGATGCGATCCATGTAGGATGCAAAGTGAGGATAACTGGTTACCGGGTGATGCTCACGAAAAGCAGCAACAGACCGCAGTGAGCCGAAGTTATTGTCTTTTCCGTATGCCGTCTCTGCTCGCTGCGAGAGAAGAGTCATCAAAAACTTTTCTTGCGACGTTTTGCAATTCCTTGTCTGGTCCTCGTGCAGTCGGGAAAAGTAGATACCAACAGCAGTCATGAAGTTATCAAAGAGGTACTGGATGACAAGAATACGTGCAGGGGTAAAACGGCAAGCTGGTATGACAGACATGTGGAGTGTCAGGATTCCCAATATGACAGATATTACTGTCACAGCACCTGAAAGATTTAAAAGAAAAACAGAAAAATAAATAAACAAACATTGCAAATAGACTTAATGGCTACAGTACTGATCCACTTGAGCTTGTAAGGTGGTAGCAGCATTGATCCTTGTCTTCTTTGTGGATAATGCCATTAATGGACTTGAATACTTTTTTGTATCTTTTTTTACTTATGTAGATATCACATCTTGCTTGTTTCTATGTGTTCGTTTGCTTTCTTTTTTTTTTTTTTGTTGCTGTTGTATTATGTGATTTTTACTCGCAATATGTACTATTTGTAACAGGGCTCACTTGAAAAGCAGGCCCTTGGGCCCTGAATGTGACTACCCTGTTCTCTTTTTAAATAAAACTGAATAAATAAATAAATAAAATACTGATTAACACTGGAGCAAGTGCTAGAAAGTGTTTGAGAATTACCATTGGTACTTGTAATCATCTCTGAGTACAGGTGGGGCCTGTTGCATGAAATGTTTAACCTGAGAAAAACTCTAGTAAGAGTTGAAAACTCAGGCTAGCATGACTCTGCTATTGACTTCAAACACAGGAAAAAATTCTGTTAGAAATCAACCCTAGTCATGCAGTTTTTCAGTTGTTTCTTTGAAATCTCAAATCTTTTACTGCATGATATTCTTCAATATTGGTGGTTTTATACAACAGAAGTACAAACAAGCAACCATCTGATGCAATAGATGATCATAGGTGTAAATAGTCAAGGTGACAATGTCACAACTTTGAAGTTTCCCTTGGACCTGCACACAAATCTTTAAATGTCTTGTTTAGTAATAAATGACCCCCCTCCAAAAACAAAACAACACAAAAACTGCTTCTTGCCAATAAATTGTTGTGTGCTGTTAACAAAGTAATGATGAGGGCGTAATGGGATTAAGGTGTTGTACAGGGAAAAACACAGACTACCTGGTACCGGTATTATATTAACAGACCAAAGGGAGAGTTGTGAGGTGATCTTATTATGACTTAATCTAACCTGCATAACTTTAGGTCTTTGAAACTTCTATCATTGTTGTCTGGAAATTTTGTGTGCAACTTTAAAATTCCAAACATTGAAAACAAAACAAAACAACAACAACAACAATGTCATATCTGATTACACTTCTACCATGTTTTTCTATTACCATGGTAATCAGGCTGTTCAGGACAATTTCACCATGATGAATAGTACCAGCATTGTCCACTGGTAAGCACAAATACACCAGTAAAAAATTTAATCATTTACTGTACCTTTCATCATCAGCCACAACCATGTGCAGTCACCATAGTTCCATCCGTTGCTCCAATCTTGGTAGATCAGAGACAGAAATACCGCCCAGCACATTCCTGACACCAATCTGATCTGGTCCTGGCCATTCATGGTGACACTTGGTTTAGTTTCCCTTTTTCAGCAGATCATGAATTGATAAGACTGTTGCTATATTGGAATTGTAGACAGTGCAAAAGGTACCGGTAACAAATCTCCAACATGCTTCTCCTTGATATGGGTAGGAATTCATCTAGACTGATAAATCTGCCTCTTGAACTGGACAGTCGGTAGTACAGTTGGCCCCTCCGACTGTATTATTAACCGTACAGGTAAACAAGAGGCCACTGAACAAGAGGCAGATTTATCTGTCTAGAATTCTCTGTACGGGTACTTATGACCCGATGGAAAAATGTGACCGGCTACAACAAAAGGATCCGAAAGTCGGGAAGGACAATTTGCTGAAAATGGCATGATATTATTCCCGTATTCTTCTACTTTAATTTCATATATAGCACAACTCATAAAAGTACTCAGTTGTGGAGATATCGATGATTATATCTGCACATGTCAAGTAGTTGAGGAAATTAAAGTTTCGAGAAAAACGACTTCAAAGTTGTCCTTCCGATGCTATCATAGTCATGGGGAGGTGAGACAGTTTTCACCGCTTGACAATAGAAGGCATGCTCCTAGCGACCTCCGCCATGTTCAGTCAAGCTTAGCACCAGCGGTATACGCACGACCAATCGGTAATCAGGATGCCACGCACTGACCAATAAGATCACTCCCTCGTTGCTAGGGGCGGAGTCTAGTTGCGGCGCTAAATCCAAATCTTCGGACACATTTCTCTTACATTGAAAGTCAGAAAATCATGGCCCACAAAAACGCTAATTTCTTGCCTTTCCTTTGATCATTTAGCTTCAAAATTTCAGCAGTTGATGGACAAAACATTAGACTACAAAATTATACCAAAAACAAAAATCCGATTGTTTTGACCAATTTTGATGTTGTGACTTCAAAAAACCAAAAACAAAAATCCGATTGTTTTGACCAATTTTGATGTTGTGACTTCAAACTCCATTTTCTCGGCTCGGCCGTCAGTGACTTTAGGATGCCTTTGTTGTAGCAGGTCACAAATATTTGAAAGTAGGTCTACACATTTCTCGAGTCATACAGCATACAAGTGATTCCACTTTGAAAATTTTGCAGAAAAATTTGAGACAGAGAAGCAAGCACGAGCATGTATATAGCCTACTTTATTATTATTCTGAATCTCAGTTCCTCAAAAGGAAACATGTATTTGTAATTGTAGGGACAGGTCTACCATGGGTCTACACAGATCTGCTTGTGTTTGTTTTGTTTACCATTACTTTTCAAACAGGATAGTCACATAGGCCCTACATGAAAAATACACACCCTACCAGGAATTGCCATCAAAATAATCTCTCAACAGACGACTTCCATCTTTCTAGTTGAAGCATTTAATTCAATTGCTTAACTTGGATCGATGGAGGCCTAAAATAGTAAACAGAAACTCAAAAAGATCATCCTGGGCTGTATTTAAACCTAAAGTTTCAGATATATGTTCTGCGGAGACTCGTTTTACACGCGTCTATAGCCCGGTCTCAAATTCCTGGAAAGTGGAATCCCTCTTCAGGCCCGGAGGGGAACTGCAAAACGCAAGAAAATGATATAAAAACTCTACAGAATTTCCTGTCTACCATGTATAATGGTAGGCCTAACATTTGGTTACACAATAATTTCATAACTGTGCATAATTTAACAAATGATGGGCATATCACTACATGGGTACCTGGTATCAGTTCTATAAACTTACATTATCGGGTCAGATATCAAACATGGCTAGAATAAGATGGCTATAGCTTGATCCTCTCGACCAAAAGATTGGTCTGCATCTGGTTGTCGGGGATATGTTCTGCGGAGACGGCGTCTGGCTTCACAGATCCCCTCTTATCATCATGAGAACGATAATGTAAAAAAAAAAAAAAATTAATTTTAAAGATTCCTCTGGACATGACAGACGTCTAGATCTACGGATCTTTCTGTCTATGATGACCCTCGTGAGCCACGACCCTCCCTACTAGTTTGACCCATTAAAGTAACATTTTTGTAATTAGGCCCTACAGTGACAGCGTGTGTAAAAAAAAACAAACAAAAAACTAATCCAACTTTTTGATTACCTGGGGTACCGCATAGTATAGTAACAGTTAGTTAGAGTGCGATTTCGGTTGCAAGGAAAGCTTTAATAGGGGAACTCTTCCTCTTTCCATTGGTAGTCGTCAATAATACGGTACCTAATCTAGTAAACTAGACCGATACTGAATTGTGTTCATCTAAATCATGGAGGCCTATCATCGTGATCATGACAGATCGAGCAACAACAACAATATTGTTGATGATGCGCGATCAGTCATCTACATGATCATTGATGAATTATTTACACTTTGTGCTGATCGTGTTGTAGCACGGCGTCTGGTCGGCCTAAAAGCGTTTAAGGAACACTGAAGTGGACGAGATCTGCATAATTAACTAAAAGTGGTCAATAAACAGGACTAGCCAGTCTGCCCAACTTTCTTTTAGGTTTGTAGACTAGAAGTTGCATAGCTCTAGACTTAGTATTTGATTTATATTCGACAGTTCTACTGACGTGTTTACTTACCTTTGCTGGGTATGGTCCACAATTGCACAACCTTTTACTTTAAGTTAGTATAGCTACCAGTCCACCTGGTCATCACTCCCACAGCACGACATAGCCTAGGTCAACAACTCTTGGCAATCCTGGATTTTATGGTTCAATTATCCGGCTCTTGGTCAGTAGTTCTGCCGTAAGTCGTAACACTAACAGATTCCCAACACCAGAGTGCCAACAATGCCTACAGTTCACGTCAGGAAGCGCGAGACGTACGAATACGAATGCAGTGCACAAGTACATGTACAGTACTTATACGTAACGTGTAATACACCAACGAGTTTTGTAATCTCTTCGGAGCACACACGTGGTTGAGTGCCTTTTGTGGGCGGGGCTTCCAAGAAGTCGGCTGGTCGCCGCATGCATAATGTGTCCGTTAGTCCGTAGGTTGTCAATGCTGTTCAATAGGAACGCGGGTAGGAGCGTAAGCGACTTTAATCATGCTTTGCAGTGATAGGCTCAGATAATGTGCATGTGTGTGTATGTGTGTATGTGTGTAATATCACACAGCTTCACAACAGAAACAGGGCATACGGATAAATATTCAAAAAGAACAACAACCAAAAAAAAAAAAAAAAAAAAAAAAAAATGGCGAGCATCCAAGAAGGAATTGAAGTGAGATATTTATCCATCATACTAGTAGATCATCGTTATGATAGACTTTCACGTAAAGGTTAACCACAGTGCGAAACCCAATGACTAAATTTTAAGCAGTGAGGTCTCCCACCTTCTTATTTTGACCAAAATAATAATATACTCTCTAAAAGAAAATCGAGTGAAAATATTCACTCTTAAAGGAGTGAATATAAAAAAGAGTGAATTTTGAGTGAAAATGTTCATTTTCACTCAACATTCACTCCAATTTCACTCTTAATTCACTCCTTGAAGAGTGAATATTTTCAGTCGATTTTTTTTTTTTTTTTAGAAAGTAGGCCTTTACTGGGATCAGTGCTATAAACAGATTATCTTTGTCAAATGTTTGTGACGGAAACGATCTTCTAAGTTATGATATTTAGTTCATTTCATTTCGCTTCATATTCATTTTCATTTTAGCAAAGAATGTAAGTTCACTAAGCATCAAGCACAAAAAAACCCAATGTACATGTTGTATATAATATCCCAAAAAAAAAAAGAACATGAACAAACAAATAATATGTGATGTCTAGATGCATGATATTTACAAAGTGATAGACCCTATTGAAAATGTCGAAAATGAAGAAGCTTAAAAGTTGCAGAACTTGTAATGATATGCGTTACCCTCCAAACCATTATTAATAGGCACATAAGAATTTCATCATGTGCGGGCAGAGAAGCGTTACGTGCCAAATGTGATAACAAACACGAAATTGACGACAAAACTAAAAAAACTTAATCCCTTGACAAGGTTGCCTTCGTTTTCTTTTATATCAACTTTTATTAACAGAAAAGAAAACGTTTATATTGCGCTTTTATTGATTATAAAAAAAAACATTAAATGTTTTAATTGATAGGAAGTTTTGTGGTTTTAATAGTCGACAGTGGAGGTGTCAGATAGCAATATCCTAAATGTTGTTCAAAATATTTCTATTAAAGTGCGAAATCTTGTATTTCAGCCAATGTACGATGTCTGACCTTGTCGCTTGTTATGTAGGAGTTAGACAAGGTGAAAATATCTTACCTTACTGTTTGTCATTTACCTTAATGATTTTGAATAACATATTGCATGCGGCTATCCCAATTTGAAATTGTTAACTAGTATTTTACAGGGTAAAACGTTATGTTTTAGAGCTCTATGTTTCGTATGTCGAACCAAAACAGAAACATTTGATACGCGTGCACTGGAAAACTAATTTGTAAAATCTAAGGTAGAATGTCCTTTCGGATAAAGGGAAACATTAGATTTTAGGGAATTTCACCTGATTTCACGGAAAGAAACGACGATAAAATAAATTATTAACGATATACACGTAGTCAAATTGGACATAATGTGATATTGCTGGATGGACACACCCTGATATAGAGTATACACGATGACTAACATTGAAAACACCACCATCACATTTTCAACATTTTTTAAAAAGTTTTACCAGTGTTGTAAAACATTTGTACTGTTTTCCAATCATTTTCTGACATCTGAATTCAGAAAAAGTTATTAGTTAAGTCAAACTTCCCATTTTTCACAGTTTTATCTTTCAATACAGGGCCTATAATAGCCCCAGATCTTACATTAATCTCTGTTTTGATCAGATACGATGACATTGTCTTACCAAGACTTTTTCACATTAACAAATGAATGTGTGAACTCCGAGATGTTTGTTTGTTTGTTTTTTAAGACAACTGCTCAGCTTTCAAAGTCATATCTTGCACATTTCTGGCATTGCTGCTGTATAGATACGGGGATGCCCTTTGCACGTGAGGAATGTGATACCGTTTATTAATCCCTCAAACACACGAACTCGCAAAACAATCTACGTATAGCATGCATACATACATAATATACGGGTGCACGTCACGAGACCGACAACCACGAGTCATACAGCCCACGAGTTATATACAGCTCACAAGTCATACAGCCCGCTAGTCATACAGCTCACGAGTCATATACAGCCCACAAGTCATACAGCTCACGAGTCATACAGCCCACAAGTCATACAGCTCACAAGTCATACAGCCCACGAGTCATACAGCTCACAAGTCCACAGCCCACTAGTTATACAGCCCACGAGTTCGACACTGAGTAAATAAAGCCCATGAGTTCGACATCAAGTAAAATAAGCCCACGAGTTATACAGCCCATGAGTTCGACACTATATACGCACAAAATGCTCACGAGACCGACACTAAGCAAAGAAAGCCCACGAGACCGACGCTATATGCTTAAAAGGCTCACGAGACCGGCACTAGGCAAAAGAGGCCCACGAGACCGACACTAGGCAAAAGAGGCTCACAAGACCGACACTAGGCAAAGAAGGCACACGAGACCGACAGGATGAACATGCGCCACCTATAGACAAATCAATTGTATAGGGTGTCTAAATAATGGCATAAAGAAGGTATAAGAGATGGAAAAGGAGAGTTGCTAAGGTATTACCTCGTCAATTGCCCTCTCTCACCCCCTGAACGGTTCAAGATCTTTGTGTTTGCGTATGTGAGTGCTTGTGAAAAAATAAACAAAATTCATTAAAAGTGCATGAGATGTTTCAACATTGCTTTCGAAAATGCCAAAACACCCTCGTTTCCCTATCTGAAAAGCCCATGCCGGTATACACCTTCTTAGAAAAAAAGATAATAAAGATGATGTGGACTTTCAGATCAACCAACTAGAAAAATACCCAGGCATGAAATGAAGTTCACTACAAGAAAATTAGTCACAAAATGGTCAGTGTTGAAGGGCACACCTGCTTTACATGATATGGGGGGGGGGGGGGGTAATCATCTGCAAAGGCGTTGAAATGGTACAAATTCACAGAAAATAATGTACTCGTCAATTAAGGCAGCGTTGAAAATTCGGAAAAAGAAGATGCATCCATGAAAACTACTTTCCTATTTCATGAAAAATGTACCGTTTTGAGAAGAATAATTTTACAAACACAAGCCACTGAAATCGAGGTGAATCGCTGCGATAAAAAAAGTTTTAATTCGTTGAATTTCATACATCATAGTTAAGAGAAAATTACAAATTAAACTCTAATCAGGCCTTTATAAGTAGACAGTATAGGATATCTTATGACGCCTACATAACTTAAGCGAGAAAGAAAAAGGGCGAAAAAATATTTTAGATCCTGTCCATCGTCTAATTAGAAATTAGGAAAGCCTATTAAATATAGCACGATGGCATCTAGAATTAAACCATTCATCGTTCTTGTCCTATATCATTTTTTCAAAGTCATCTTCTTTTTTTTTTTGGGGGGGGGGTAGTGGTCCCATGAAGAGGACAATTTTATTTTAAACTAGAAATGTCGCTATGGCGACTGGTATGAATCCGCCATAATGAACGGTTCTCCAATAGGTCTATAGTACATGTGGACAATGTGTGATTACATTTTCATAAAATTGGCTAAATATTGAAATGACAAGTTTGTCACAAATGTGTTGACTGTTCACCTTCCTTGACCTAGGTTTAATTGGATGAATAGGAGAGCATGTATAATTTGGAGATTTTAAGAACTGTAACTTGACTTTGATCCATTCATAAGTTTATGCACTGAGTAATTTTCAAGGTGTGGAGAAAAAGTGCAATTTCTGTATTGAATAGTAAATTGTTGCCATTTTCATGTGGCCTTTGACCCTAAAATTCATATTAAAATCACTGTCAGGCAGAACAAGAATAGATATGTATTAAGTTTCAAGATAACTCAATCATTTCCTAGATATGGAAGAAACACTTAGTTCAGCACTTTCACTTGATCTTTGTCCTTTTGACCTTTGAGATAAAAAAAGAAAAAGAAAAAGAAAAAAACTTCCCAGAGAATCTCTATTGGGTTATACATGCTTACACCAAGTGTTCAAAAAAAAAAGTAATCCTGCTGGCATTGCATAAATATGAGGGAAATAGTAAAATTTTGAAGTGTTGCCCTTGACCTTTGACCCCTGACCGTTGACCCCATGAACCCTAAATTCTCTAGATAATCACTGCCAGTCAGTACATGTATATATTAGTCCATAGGCCAAGAGCCGAAAAATGGGTTGTTAGTACCACTCGAGGTGGCAAAACCATTTTGGTGTCATTTTGTTTGTCGGACATAGATACGCTTATCAAGCTATGATAGCATTTCCAAATGAGTAGCTTAGTCATAATAAATGAATTTTTAACCAATTTGGTCTCGTTTTTAAATCCCTATACTTCTGAATCGAAACTAACGCTATACAAAGAAGAGCACTGCCTTCTGTATGTCCACAGGTGTTCTGTTGTAAACGCGGTGCGCTTAGTCTTTATTCAAGGCAGCAAAGGGACTATCTAAAGGGTTATGATGTCCACAGCTGTCACGCGGTGCGCTTAGTCTTTATCTAGAACAATGTACCGTTATCATATCTAAAGTTCTTAATAAAAGGGATTATCTATACTGTTTTTATACCACCCTCTCAACAAATACATCAGTTATAAACAAAAATCACTCTGTTCATTTACAACATTATTAACTATAATGTATTGTAGTGTACCGGTACATTGTTTTTGCATAATCTTTCATTGTTAAATGGAAATAAAGCGACATTGGCATGGTATTAGCGTTTTCACCGGAGCGTTTTCAGCGGAAAATGATAAATAATTGAAAAATACGCTAAAATTCACGAGAAATTGCTTTGTTGTTGTTGTTGTTGTTTTTAGATAAAGGATATACACTGTATTATAAGCTTTGGATATTCCCTTCGCCGTCTTGAATATTAGACTAAGCGCCGTGGACATCATAACCCTTGGATATTCCCTTCGCTGCCTTGAATAAAGACTAAGCGCACCGCGTTTACAACAGAACACCTGTGAACATACAGAAGACAGTGCTCTTCTTTGTATAGCGGTTGGTCTCGATTCAGAAGTAGAGGGACATAACAACGAGACCAAATTGGTTTAAAATTCATTTACTATGACTAAGCTACTCATTTGGAAATGCTATCATAGCTTGATAGGCATATCTATGCCCGACAAACAAAATGACACCAAAAAGGTATTGCCACCTCAGATGGTACCAATATCTGGCCTGGCCCATGGACTATATACTATGTTCCATGAAGATACCTTGAACAATTTCCAAGGTACAGAGAAAAAAAGTGAAATTTTAACATTTTTACTTGACCTTTCGACCTTTGACCTCATGACCTGAAACTTTCACCAGAGAATCTTAATTGGGTAATACATGTATACACTAAGTTTCAAGAAAATATCTTCAGGCAATGCATAGATATGGAGGAAATAGTGAAATTTTACATATTTCACCTTGACCTTTTGACCTTTGACCTTGAGCATATGCACCCAAAAGTTGATAGGCACAACTTCACCCCCTTAATACACATACATGCCAAGTTTCATTAGGATACCGCAATTGGTTTTTTAGTTACGCTTGCCACAAAATTCATTACGGACGGACGGAAGGACGGACGGACGGACGGACGAACAACCCGAAAACATAATGCCTCCGGCACCACTTCGTGGCGGAGGCATAAAAACGAAAAAAAAAAAAAAAATTGGTAACAATGTCGCTCCCCGCAGCGTGACAGAACTGTCCCCTAAAAGCCACACGTGTACAAATACATACTTATTGTCGTTGATATGTAGATGGTGATGTTATTAGTTTCAATCTCTCGCTCGACAGCGTAACGAAATTGCACCCGTCAGTATATATGGTATGTAATTTTCCCCTTAATGGAACACCCTGTACAGGTACATATTTGTAATTGACATGTAGATGGCGCTGTTCATCATGTCGGTCTTGTGAGCCTTCCTCTTTGCCTAATAGTGTCGGTCTCGTGGGCTTTCTTTGCCTAGTGTCGGTCTCGTGAGCCTTCTTTGCCTAGTGTCGGTCTCGTGGGCTTTCTTCGCCTAGTGTCGGTCTCGTGAGCCTCTTTTGCGTACTGTCGGTCTCGTAAGCCTCAATATTTATTGTGTAGTGTCGGTCTCGTGGGCTCTCTTTGCTTAGTGTCGGTGTCGGGAGCCTTTTGTGTTTAGTGTCGAACTCATGGGCTGTATGATGACTCATGGACCTATTTTTTTATGTTTGTGGACCGTATGACTCATGGGTGTCGGTCTCGTGGGATGACCCCTAATGGGGATATACATTATACGCACTTATACGCAATGGGATGGGGGATGATCTAGTTATTGCTCTAAAAAGTAATAACAAAAACAAGACGTGTAGTAATACTTTCAAACAAACACACCATCTCGTAAAACGATCTGGCAAACATACAAACAAAACACAATATAAACACAACTATTAACCAACAGGTTAAAATTCATACATCTAACAACCCACATTGACAAAATTATCTGCGTAACATTTACATATTGTTCAGATAAAGACAAGTGACATGACTTCTGCACTGTGCGCCCACTATGAAACATGAAGGTCTCGTCATGTTGATAATAATCTCATAAACTCTTCCGATGTTTCAAATTTTAACCACAGTCAGGAACTATACTTTCTCGACATGCAAAATATGCGTCATACAAGCTAAATAATAGGCGAGTAACGGTGAATAAGCGTATCATTGTACCGGTAATGAAATACTACGTATAAGCTCTATTATAACATGAATTAAAATCCAAATTTCTCTCTCACCATGTGATACATGTTATATGGCGTTCAACGTGTTTAACCTTTTCTCGTTGGGATGTTCAGCTGCTTCCGAGTACATCATAAAGAAATAGCGAATTTAATATTATTTTCACTATGAAACAAGAAGGTCCCATCATGTTGATAATCTCAAAAACTCTTCAACTCTTCAAATGTTTCAAATTCTAACCACAGACAGGAACTATACTTTGTCGACATGAAAAATATGCGTCATTATTCATACTTGTAGCTACTTTAATTGGTGAGTAACGGTGAATAAGCGTACCATCGGTGATTAAAATGAAATATAGGCTCTATTATGATATGAAAAATCTAAACTCCTCTCTATAACCATGTGATAGATATTATCTGGCGTTATACATGTTTAACATTTTCTCGTTGGGTTGTTCAGCTGCTTCCGAGTATTCTATAATATTACAGGTGTATATCATAATGAAATAACGAATCTTTCACACATCCACTTCTCTTCCTGCAATAACGATACGGTACTGGCATTTTTTCCATTTTTACGAATCAATTTCTTCGTTTTGGTAGGTCGCCCTCGGTACTCTTTCTGGGAGAGACCTCTCCACGCTATCGGGGAGGAATCCCTGCGAACTCGAGGTGTTGCTCTGCTCAGCATTTCTCTCTCTAGCAGACGGGAGGAGTCGTCCAGATCTATTCTTGAAAGTTGAACTGGTGTCAGAAGTAAATCCGAAGCTGGAAGCCCGCATGGACTTTGGCAAACAGCACTGGAATTGGCTCTGCCAAATTCTACGCACTTGCGGCTGTCGCACGCAGTATAGCATGAAGATGAAGTATCCCTGTAGCGAGTTAAGCACGGTGAAGATCGCAAGAACAACCAAGCTCGCCGGTTTGATGATGCTCAGGTAGCCGAGGGCCCAGGTGAGGCCCATCAACAGCAGAATGCAGATGGCGTTTTGGAAGCGTCGGAAGCGCTGTCGCTTTTCTGTCTCGTCGATCATTCGACCTTTGACCGTTTTGTTGAGTCGTCTTATCACGCGCACGAAGATTACGAGGTTGAACATCATGATTAGGGCTACAGGAGCTAGCACGCCGCCAATCAACGGCCAAAATTGCAAGAAGCAACTGCAAGTCCAAAGCGGGAAAAAGTAAAACAATCTCATTTTAACCTCTTCTTGAGAAATTTATTGGCTCAGATACGTTTTCATAAACCGGCCCTAGATTTGGGAATTCATTAAGCTGTGAAATGATAATAATGATAATACAGAATCCCCATCGTTATTATATATATATGTATATATATATATATATATATATATATATCTATATATATATATATATATATATATATATATATATACATATATATATATATGTATATATGAAGAGTTTGTTCGCAAAAACCGATAAGTCCATTTTTGAAGATTTTGAAATAAGGTCTCTGTCATAAAGTACAAAATAATACCTTTTAAATGATATATTGGTCACTACATATGAAGGTACATTTTTGAAGTTATGGTCAAAAGAAGCAAAATTTTTCTTATTATTCTCTTTATCTTTCTTGACCTTTAATCCCAAATATCTCCATTTGAAGAGCTCATTTGCAAAAGGGGTTAGGTCCATTTTTGATGAAAATTGAGTTATTAGCATCACTGCACAGAATTCCAGTTGAGTTAGCTACAGTGAAAATTTCAACTGCAGACAACCATTTGAACAGAAATTATCGCAAAATTAGGTTTAGATTTTCCATATACTTGTGTACAAATTCGCACAAATAAACCTATTTTTCTCTAAAGTACTAATAGTGGATCTAACCCCTTTTGTAAATAAACTCTTCATTTGTCAAATATGGACTTATCGGTTTTTGCGAACAAACTCTTCATATATATATTTAAATTATTCTTTTAAGCATGAGTTGAAATGTTTTTTTGTTAAAGGAGACCTCCGGTTGATTTTCAGATTTTTACATTTGAACAACTATAAATTAGTTATACTGAGGACAGAACTTTAGAATTTGTGATAATTGGGATGAAGAATAAGAATATTTTCAAAATTTAGAACATATTGCAATGAACATGGATGATGAGATGGCAGAGTCACCATAAGAATGCATGAGTTGGGGCTCAAGGAAGCAGAACAAAACAAGAAGGCATGCATAGATTATACACAGGTGAACTCGCAAGCAAGCGGTATTGTAATGGAATTACACTGCTACATTTCTGAAACATGTGAACCTCTATGTCATCATCCTTGTTCAGTGTAATTTGTTTAAGGTTTTTCAAAGTATTGTTTGTCTGCTCAAGAACCACAATAAATTCCACAAATCTATACATGGAGTTGTCGATTTATGTACTACATAATGTGAAATTATAAAAATCGTCTGGAATGTCCCTTTAAATTTTCGCTGCAATATTTATTTTCATTAACTAGCCCACAACAACCTCAAGGTTTATCATCACTTATTGAATTCATCATTACGTAATGAAAATATGCCATGTAATTATTTGTACTACCCTTGCTCAGCCACCATTTATCTTTCGCTCAGCCAAATGTATGCCTATGGTAAAATTTCTGAATTATTGTATGTTATGTTTTGTTGGGAATATGAATGAAAAATGAATTGAATCGAACCTTTAAAATGGTTGCTGTTGTTTTTGTGTTGGTATTTTGTTTTGTTTTGTTTTTGATTTTGTTTTTTGGTTTGCATAGCACCTCTTGGCTAGTGTGAGCTTGAATGCTTCCCATAACATCTTGGTGGTGTTTTAGTCATATCGACAACATAAGCCTGATTCAAACTACTGACTGACAATTATATAAATTTGTTTCACAGCAACTGATTTTGTCAATCAGTCGAAGTAACCCCATATATAGCTATACGCCTATTTATATGCATTCGTTGATTAATGTGGAAAAAAGGTAACTTTTACTCCCAGTGTCAATTATTTTCATTCCCTGATTTACAATATGGATAGGCAAAATAAAATGGAACAAAGGTTTTGTTTGGTCGAGGGGTATTCATTTTTCCTATAGGCATAGAAGAGGCTCGGTGATAAAGTGGCTTAGGCTTCGGATATCCTCACAGGTTCGATTTTCGTCCGATGCTTTCGTTCTGAAGACTATACCGATGTTCAGCTCGCCCACGATGTCCCCCTTGACACCGGTTCTTCACCGATATATGGGTGCATTACGTGTTCTCAGTGGCATATTTCTGGGGGTAATTATAATGGCAGGATATCCTGGAAAGACCACTGTTAACTAATAGGGTACCATAGCTAAAGCTAACCAGACCACTTATAGCTGATTTGTTTCCGAAGTAGGCAACCAAGGTGGTCACAAAGTCTACACCGATAAAATTAGAAAGTGCCAAATACTATTTTGTTGGCATGAATAAAACTTACTAATCTGTTTCAGCGTACGTTTGACGCGTCACTCCAGCAGTTATGGCAACGATAAGAAGAGGACATCCTGGATTGAATAATCAAAACGTACTTTGTCTCAGTTACTTTTAGATCAATGTTTTTGTTATCTATGTTAACTGCAAATTAGAATATTTTCTATTAATTTGTCCAGCATCGTCTACGGAAAGAACTTACACCTTTATTATTTATTTTATGTACTTTTATCTTATTATATATTTTATTTTATTTATGTACTTATGTATACTTAGAAAATGGTACGGAAACAAAACTCAGCTACATGCGCACTAAAAAGGCATAATCAAAATAGCAAAAAGAATCATTAGAATCCTTCTACAAATTATCACAACAATGCAATCTTGGCAGGGCATAAACTTAATTCATCATAAACTACATGGGCTGAAGCAACATTTATATAATATTGACTGGCCCTGAGGGAGGTACCAGAAAATATTGCCCAAACTGAAAGCATATTGCCCGAGTCGAAGACGAGGGCAATATGTTTTCAGTGAGGGCAATATTCATCTGGTACCTCCCGAAAGAAAGGCCAGTCAATATCATAATTATTACCTATCCCCCTAGGTAAATTAAGAAAATATGTAAATACGGCTATACACTATATATGATACAGATCAAGCCACATTTGACTACCTGTAGACCATCAACATGTTGAATAATTGCAAAATTGTTCATCAATGTATATCATCCAACTCCAACTTCAAAGATACATGTAGTTGTAACAGGCAAACTTCAAACTTCTGAACGTTCTTACACTTTATTTTCACTTCTCTTTTAAAAGTTTGAGAGTTGTAAAACTGATGGTCACTGTGCAATTACTGATCACAAATGGACTAGTCATTGCCTAGTGCTGCTGTAAGTAGTCGACCTTGTATGAGTTGATTTATCAGCGTTCTTCTGCGGTGCGTGTAACTGACACCCTGGACGTCCTGGATGTTTTCTTTTCGTGGTCGATCGGTGGGGAGAGAGATTCCACTCTCTCTCTTCCCACCTCCCCAAACCGGAAGATTGCACTGTTTGCACATACTGTTACTGTTACGCAGCGACGTGGCGCATATTGACCGCTGACCTTTAACCCTGCAAAATAACAACTCCTGACCTTTAACCCTGCAAAATAACAACCGGAATTGCCTCGCAAAACTCCCTCGTATAGGTAATAATCACATTTGTATCATGTAATTTCATTAGTGTGCCTATGCTATAGGTAGACATGAAAAAATTGTGTTGAAGGAATGCAGACGTTCATTAGTGTTAACCTCACCCCATGCAACCAGCGACGCTTTACGTAGGAAGTAAGGCAGGTAAGTGTTGAGCACACGCACAAACATGACGTGCATGTTGTAACCTTCGACCCCCATCCAGAAGAGGGACGCCAGCATGAAGTAGTGGAGAAAGCCGGCCAGAATGCCGCATGGGATAGGATCAACCTCTACCTTCCCTCGTTCCGTGTCAAAGGTGATCATTACCACAAAGGTCACATACAAGCCAAGGAGTGCGCAGCTCAACGAAATCAAAATTTGGTTTGGTTTGCGTTCTCGTAACTTCCTGCAAGGCATAAAAAAGGTCCCCAAGGAACTACTGTTAACTCCTCCTCACTTACAATCGCCGTACATTTGACAAATCACATCTCAACGTTAAAGGAGCTGTATAGATAGGTGGATAGATATGTGATTTAAAATGGTTTTGATACTGTCAGATGTAATAATTTCGTCAAAGTTAGATGTATTTCTGATTTTTATGTGACAGCGTATATCATTCACACAATGCACAATCTCACCATGTCTTTGTTACCTATGTTATACTGTAAGTATACCGGTATATGACACTAAAACATCTAGGTCTTGTAAATGAATTAGAATTTACACATGCTGGGACAGACAGACACTCATACACACTTATATTACATTTAACACGCCATTATCATGTGAGAAAACTGTAGCGAAGGGAGATAGCAAGGTAATATTCATATCTACTGCGTAGGCCTACATTCAGCGTGCAGAAGCAGAGATCTGATGAGACAGTATACTCCAGTTTTGTATAAAATATCTGCATGCAAGCCTTCCTAAGTGATCAAAACTTCCCAAATTCCAAATTGCAAACATGTGGATCCTATGCACTGACGAATTGAAAACAACGTTTTACAACCTTACTTTGATTCTAAGCGTTGTTGACATTACAAGCAATTAATATGATAAACTGAATTTTTAACTTCACTTGTGATATAGGTTTTCCCGGCCAGTTTCGTAAGTTAGAGTCGTTAAGCGTTGTTGATATTACAAGCAATTAATATGATAAACTGAATTTTTAACTTCACTTGTGATATAGGTTTTCCCAGCCAGTTTCGTAAGTTTTATAGTTTTTGCAAAGTTGAAATTCGGATGTACATGTAAGCATTCAAATTCGTGTTTGGCATGAATTTCCGAATTTGTTCATTCAAATTAGTTCGATGGGAGCGGGGTTCATAAGCACTTCATCTGAAGCATTTTCAACTTTCGTTTTTGATCAATCATTTTTCACAACTGCACGAGCATTCAATTTCGAAATACACATATATACACGCAGTGGCTGTTTCTATCCATCTAATCATTGAATAAGACCGACTTTGTAATCAAAATCATCACATTGTTTGTAATCTTCATTCTATTTCTCGAGCTCAGTATCGAGAAGTACCGGACAAGTCAAGTCACTTCGACGCATTACTTGAGAGCCCGCTCTGGTGCAACGTCATATATTCGTTATGTGTAATATGTTACACCAACGTGCAACATTTGTCACTGTCGAAATATTGCTCTATATCTCTGATATCGTAATCAATATCCGAAATTACGGAGGATTGCTCAAATAAAATCCCCGAGCGAGCCGAAGGCGAGCACGGCAGTGGACAATTAAGAACAAACATGGCGCGCTATAGCGGGAAGCCAAAGGCAACACGGTCTGCTCTTTTGGTCCTGCGAGGAAGAAGTCGCACTCATCCGGCTCTGGTGGGGAGCTCAAGGCAACCCACCCCACTAGCTCGGTGGAAAAGTCACATACTAACCCATCGAAGCCACAGTCAAAGCCACAGACCAGTACAGTGGGTAATAAGAACATTCATCTCGATCACGAATGGATAAAGGTGGAAAACACGATGGACAAAATGGCTGAAGATGTAGAATTTCATTTTCAGGAGAATAACATGTGCTCATCATAATCAGCCACAGTGTCAGAAAGCGTCCGGCATTTTTTCCTCATCAGCTGGATTGAGTAGTGAGGAGTCAAGCTATATAGAGATGTTCAACCCTCTCGTGCGATTCGCAAACCTACCACTATACCACACATAGACCTCGTTTATGAACACTCAGCGAATTTTGTTGGTGGAGACAGCCCGCATTATGCCAAGCAAAATGTGGGAGATGATGCTCTAAGCATGGCTGGTACATCGAACTTCAGGAAATCAATACATGTACTAAAGTACGATACCTCCATCCCTGCAAAAATCTATGCCTCTGGTGGCCAATAAATCTGACTAGAAAGCACTAGCTGAGCTATTTGAGTCCATATGGATCACCAAGAGGAAATCCCACAGGAACTGAAGGATACTTATCGTTCTTTTTTACAAGCGCACACAGGAAACCGACATGCGTGCGAACCATCGCGGCATCTCGCTACTTACAGTTGCCGGGAAGATCTTGGCAAGAGTCTTGCTGACCCGCCCGATTGACCATTTAGAGGAAGGTTTACTACCTGAAAATCAATGCAGGTTCAGACAGGGTCACAGCACAGTGGATATGATTTTCCAGCGCGTCATCTCCAGGAGAAATGCCAGGAGAAGAATATGTCGATCTCTACACCACCTTCGTAGACATGACTGAAGCTTTCCACATCATACACCGAGAAACGCTCTGGAAGATCATGGCCAAGTTTTGCCGCCCTAGCTGCAAAGTTCATCTCCCTGGTCAGACAATTCCATGATGGCATATGCAAGTTAGCATGCAGGATGACGGTGAACAATCAGAAACTTTACCTGTCACAAACGGCGTGATACAAGGCTGCGTCTTCGCCCCAACCCTCAAACTTCAGTTTGATGTTCCTAACCATGTTGACAAGTGCATTTCGTGAGGGTGACATCGAAGTCGATTTTAGATTCAGAACTATGATGAAAAGCTCTTCAACTTACGGAGACTGCAGGCAACATCGAAAGTCAAGGAGGATATTGCTTGTGACTTTCTCTTTGCTGACGACTGTGCCCTGAATGCTAGTACCCAGTCTGACATGCATGAAAGCATTGACCAATTCGCCAACGCCTGTGACGACTTCGGTCTGACGATTAGCACAAAGAAGACTGAAGAAATGCATCAGCCAGCTCCTACAATTTCCTACACAGAACCAGATATCACGGTCAACGACATGAAGATGAAAGTGGCAGATAAATTTATTTACCTTGACAGCACACTGTCACAAAATATCAGCATCGACGAAGAAGTCTAATACACAATTGCCAGGGCCTGCACAGCTTAAAGGCCATATGAAACTGTTGCTTGAGGTTATATGTTAGGAGTAGGACAGGTTATTAAGTTGGGCCATGTTTGTCCTGACATACATATCACGAATATTCCGGGATAGTATGGCTATTGATTCTCCCATATTTTTTTTTTTCGATCCATCATGTGTGGTACTCTCTGTGGTACCATGGTAATGCTAGGCGGTACTGCCCTGTGGTACTTTCCTGTGGTAATATGTGGTACTACCCTCTGGTAGTGGTGTGTGGTAATGACTTGTGGTTCTGTCCTGTGGTAATGTCCCAAAATACCACAGGACAGTTCCTGTGGTATACTGTCCTGTGGTAATGTCCTGTGGTAATGTCCCAAAATACCACAGGACAGTTCCTGTGGTACTGTTCTGTGGAACTGGTCCTGTGGTACTGTCCTGTGGTACGTCCCAAAATACCACAGGACAGTTCCTGTGGTACTGTCCTGTGGTACTATCCTGCAGTGGTACTGTCATGTGGTACTGTCCTGTGGTACGTCCCAAAAATTCCTGTGGTACGTACTGTCCTGTGGTATTGTCCTGTGGTAATTACCACAGGAGTACTACAGGACTTGTTTTGTAAGGGCTAGTGCCATTCTAGTCCTACATAGATCTATATAGTCATCCTATTCCTAGTTAGTCATTGGTTGTATTAGTACATATATACATGTATATTCAGGACGTATCTTCAGGACTTGGTTACAGTAAAGCAGTCAGCTTACAGCCTACGTTCTTTGTCTTCGACGGTGCTACATGTTCCCAAAACTCGGACAACCTACGGGGATCGCGCCTTCCTCTATTTGGCTCCTTCACTTTGGAATAAACTTCCGGATAATGTTCGTAACATACACAGCCTAGATACTTTTCAACGACATGTCAAGGCATATCTTTTTGCTCAATCATATGATTAGGGTTCTTTTGTGTGTGTGTGTGTGTGTGTGTGTGTGTATGTGTTTTTCTTCTTCTGTTAGGCGTTGTCATTGTATTTTATTGTTTTGTATGGTATGGCACTGTATTGTAATGTACTATTTATTTGTACCTTTTCTATTTTCTTAAGAGAGAGCAGAAAGCGCTTTGAGTAGTTTGTAACTGGACATAGCGCTTTATAAGAAATTACTTATTATATACTTATATATATATGCATGTATATATATATATAGGCCATCTATTCGTAATGCATTAAGGCATGGTTACTAATAATACTTTATAATAATACTTTATTATCAAGATATGAAATTGCACTTTCATAACAAAATTTATAACATTGGGAATAACATAACATTTTCATAAAGTTCAAAGTAAGTCCCATCATAAATACTTTGAATTTTGAAATCTTTCATGTATTTTCTAAAATCTAGATTGCTTTTTATGAATATTCATGAGCTATGTAAAAATTTGTGCAAAAGGAGTACCACAGGAGTACCACAGGGGTACCACAGAAGTACCACATGAAGTATCACATGCTTTACATCAGCACTTAGAGGACAGGTTAAGTAATGCAGAATCAATTGCTATAATTCACAGCATAACTCATCTATCTATAATTGTGGAATATGTGCTTTTTGTTTTTTATTCCAGTTGGTGCTGCCTTAAGATTTTTCTGCGTGGTACTCCTGTGTGGTACTGTTGTGTGATATTCTCCTGATACAAGAGCCCGTACAGAGAGTATTCATGTTCATGTGCTCCCAGCTCGGGTAGGGCATGTACTTCGAATGTCCGACGAGCGTCTGCCAAAGAAACCTCTCTACGGTGAACTGATATAAGGCAAGCGCTCTCACGGAGGTCAGCGGAAGCGCTACAAGGACACACTTAAAGCTTCCATGAAATGCTGCAGCATTAACCCTGACAAAATAATGTGAAGCAGCGGCACAAGACCGATGTACATGGCGATCAGTGGTCAGCTCGACCTGGTGTATCAGGCTACAAAGCTTCGTAACCGCCACGGTTACGAAGCGGCTGTTTGGAGGTGACCACGGAAAACAGGTGAAAGAAGTTCAAAACGAACATGAGAGAGTTGCTGGATGGTAAAACAGAGATACCATCCGTACAAGAAAAAAAAAAAAAGCACCAATCCTTTTACGCTCGTCTCGATAAAGCTGGAAGAAAGGAATGTGACTGAGAAGTGCTCCCATCAATCAGTTGAATTTCTGTCAAATTCTTGCTTTTTCTAAATGCCACAGAAAAATGGGGGCATTTGATTAATCCTCGACTTTTCAGAGTTGAACAAAAGCTAACATTACGGGCACTATTAAATGGACAATACTTCAGTCTTGCCCCTTCTATCCAAGGAGTGCTTCATGGCTTCAGTACCCCTCCGAGACGCATATCATACTATATCCCTGTCCACACGAAAATAGATATGTATAGGTTACGTGGGAACAAGTGGCAATTTAGAGCTCTATCCAGTGGGTTGCCATCTATATTTACACCTAGGCTCTTCACAAAACGACTCTTTGAGACAAAAAGGGCACATACTTCTAGCATATTTGTAGGATATACCATTACTATTTGAGAAAATAACTGGCAACAAAAAAGGCTATTATAGCCACAACTAAAGTTTTTGGTTCGTTAGACAACCAAATAAATCAGTCTTAATGCCAGCACAGGAACTTTCATATTGATGATTACATCAAACATTATTGAGTTATTGAGTATAAAGACAAAGACGTTCATATGAATTGAAAAGACGACCGTGATGATGATGATGAAATTAAGATGAAAAAGTAAGAGTTACATCCCAATGATGAAGTGCACAAAATCAGTTTTGCTTATGTGTATTACTAAATTGAATGCTCGATTGTGAATATTAATCTCTCAAAAACTAAATTAAATGCTTTGAAGAACTTACCCCACCCATGCATTAAATTGAAAGTACAGTATGTGGAATTACAAGCCCAACACAAAACTGAATGCTTACATCCGAATATGAACTTTGTAATTGTTAATCTCGGTGCCTAACACGAACTTGAAAGCACTTAACTTAAAATCAATCATACATTGACTAAAATCACTCAAGCACAAAATATGAGTACACATGAAATGAAAATGGTTGGTAATTTTATGAAATTGGCCGGGAAAACTTATTGTATGTTTGTATGAATCACTACTGTAATGACGGTTATATAGGACTGCCGAAAGCACATGTTATACCTGTTCAAAAGATAAGTTAGAATGGTGACTAGCAGCCCCCAGATCGACATGCAACATCCCACGTAACTGATGACTTCTAAGATGAAGTCAGCTTGGTCTGAGATCGCAAGACCTCCGCATATATCCTGGTATATGAAGGAAAATTACAAAGTAAAATAGAATTGAGCGAAGATTTCATCCTGAGATAAATTTTCGTTTGATGTGACACGTAAAGCAGGAGTAATCTTGTTCTGCAATAGTCAGTTATGTATGTTTATTCATGATATCATAATGACTATCAACATCACACTCATTAAACATCAACTTTATCATCCTGCTATGACCAAAGCCATTGCATCTTTGTCGTACAATTCCACGATTTTCCATTCAACTATACAAGAGTAGTAAGTCAACTTTTCAACTATGCACAGCATTTTCGGTGTTATTCTATTTCATTCTAAATGCGATGGAGCCATTGTGTTCTCACAGAGGTAAAGGTACACAAAGTGATTAACACGTTTTTGTTGTACCAATCGTGTTTAATCTCCCTTCATCAAAAAAGTTATGTCAATTATATGAAAATAATTGTGTGTTGGCAGTTGATTTATTTTATTCCTCGTACACAATTATTTAACGTTATCTGTGCTGAATGAAATGATCTGTCTGGATATGTATAGGTCCAACACGAAAACGTCCTTGTCTCTCTGTGGGTTTTCTCATTATCATCGTTGTCATCAGTGTAATCATCATCGATAACATTTGACTCACCATGAGAATACCAAAATTTGTGAGATGGTCACATTCACACTCCGGTAGTTCATCGCTGCTGGAATTGCTCAGTCGACAACCTCTGGTCGACCAGTTACCCGTGCCGTTGTTAGCGTCAAAGTCCCAAAACACACAAATTGGATTCGTAGCATTCTGCGTGATTTTAAAATTTGCATCAAGAAATCATCTGAGGTTTGAAAACCGAAGAAATACACCAAGAAAAACTTATTCCTTTAGTCATAACTGCAGCAGCCTCACTACTAATCCACAGGACAAGTTTGAAGGGGTGTGACGAAGAAGTATCTGCAATTGAAGATCTAGTGCAGCGTTCCTCCAGTCGTTTGCATGTTACCATTTCTCTCATAACTCTGTTGAGTACTAACGGTTACTCCAGTAATTTGTCTTCAATTTGAAGCAACACATCCATCTTATCACAAAAATATTTATTCACCTTTGATAGGGAATAGGCGGAAGAGATGCAAATTTAAGTCTATTTTTATTTCATTTCTCTTCAATTCTTTAAACATGTATTTAGCAATTATCACTTCCTTTTGCCTTTGCTCAATCAAAGATAAGATAGTAATGAAATTAATAGAAACAGAACAACGCACTAGCACGTCAAGACAGATGTGAAGGACTCTATAAAACCCGCATTAGCTTTAATTAATACCTGTATGCGAGGTCTGAAGGAAACTCGGACTGGCTCCTCCAAGTTTTCTATCACCCGATTCCCGATAGACGCCGCTATGATGCGAGAATTAACGGTCCTGTTATAGTCGCAGACACCATTATTTCCATTCCGGAATGAGGATGGAAAGAGAGACGGGTCACGGAAACCCGTAACAAACACGCGGGTTGTGCCCGCATTCTCAACAACCTCACTCGGAATAAAAATGCTTGCTTCCAGCTCATCGGTTTGGTTCCTTGTGATATCTCCCTGCTCAAGACGAAGATCATCGGTTGTAATGGTATCATCAACACCTGTAACTGTCAGAAGAACTGAAAAACCATCCTGACTTTCTTCCGGCTCAACATCATCAACCTTATAAGAAAGAGAATTAAAGAAGTGGATTAGAGAGAGAGAGAGAGAGAGAGAGAGAGAGGTATCAACCCAACGAAAGCGACTACACCTAAAGCCATTATGGATTCATCCTTTGTTAATGGTAAACTGCATCATTAGCTTGGTAACTTGGTAATAAATTTTTTTCCCCTCTTATTTGGCTATTCATATTGTCAATACTTGTCATCCTGACTTTCTTCCGGCTCAACATCATCAACCTTATAAGAAAGAGAATTAAAGAAGTGGATTAGAGAGAGAGAGAGGTATCAACCCAACGAAAGCGACTACACCTAAAGCCATTATGGATTCATCCTTTGTTAATGGTAAACTGCATCATTAGCTTGGTAACTTGGTAATAAAAAATTTGTTTTTTTATTTTTTCCCTTTTATTTGGATATATATTGTCAATACTTCTCATTAATATACACATGACTTGTAATTCTTGGATTTTTTTTTTTTTTTTTATAACGATGAAAACTTATTTTGTATCATACTAGTACACAACAAAGCAAACACACACAGGTAACGCATTATAATGCTCCATGGAAGAGAAGGGTTTTTTTTTTTTATTCTATTTTGCAAAGATAATGATCTGATTAGTTGTAGATATAATTCATATAATTTGGACAAACATGTGACATACGCATGCTTAAAACCAGTGCTGAAATGAAATTTTGACTGGTGAAGAGCTCAGAGATCACATGGCGAGTATTTTCTGAGAGGCACTTTTAATAGCATAGTGTATAAGACGTTTGGTTTTCCACTGGAGAACCCGAGTTCGGATCCCGTCAAGTAGGCCTACCTACACACAAGACGTCATCACCCACCATGTTCCTCTCGAGCCAGGGGTATAAATTGGGATACCTGGCAACTATATAGGGTAATAATAATGACAAAGCCTTGTGAAAGAGTAGTGAAAATAATGTAGAGGTTACTCTAAATGGATAAAGAAGTCCGTAAAGATTGCCTGACTTTAATATCATTTTTTTCTCCGTTTTTCCCAACTTGTATTTTCTGGGTCTTCATTTAATATTTTTCACCGAACAGGTAGATATTAAGGTTAAGACAAGGTTCTCACTATCACAACACTGAATCACCAATGTCTTCACAATGAATGGCTTACCACTGCGGCTACGTTGGGCTCCGTCACTGTTAGCGGTTCGTCTTCTGGGAGCTCGACATTAATCAACTGTTCCTCCATGGATTGCACTACTGTGCTGACAGCACCACTCGCCTCTTGCGCCACTTGCAGTTCATCATCCGATGTGTCTGCCAAGTTGCTGACAATATCCACCACCAAAACCGTCACCTGTTGAAAAATTAAAGCACTTGCTTGATACTTTGCACGTTGACGATGGGATCAATTCTCATTACTCTATATTGGAGATGCGATTTTGTTTTCAAAGTTTAGATCAGAGATAAAATTTGCACGGATGTGGACACACATGCAAGGAGCATTGTCGGTATCTTTTATCTGCTGACCAAATGCGTTTCATGCAAAATGTCAACTTAGTCTGTTAGTTCTTGCAACATTACACTGAGTATGCATAACTTCACAATTATATAGGTTGGTATCAGGACAGATATTATATATGTATATATTACGCCGTATTTTTTTTTTCAAAACGTGTCACAGAACATCAGTATAAAAACTGTAACCTTTGCTTGTAAGCCTTAACGTACATTAAAAGCTTTTTTTTTTTTTTCTTTCTTATAGCTTTATCGTTTGAGCTTCTAAAAAGTCAAATGCTGGTCTTTTGGGAACCAAAGGATATTTGCTAATGCGGAAAAGTGGGATGGGATTGGGGCTACCGGACTGGAAATTCGCTTGTCAAGTGGATTGAAAATATGTTTTACATATAAATGTACTTTTAGTCCCCTCCCCCTCCCAATTAGGAGGTCCATAATGCGTTTCAAGACAAGCGGCACCCGACGCCACGTTTTTAGAAAAAAAGGAGGGCAGTTTATATTTTTGGTGCTACTTTCGGGTTTCATCAGCTAACAAAAAAAAAAAGAAAGAAAAAAAAAGGTCTTCAGCGCAACTTTCTAATTTCACTTCTGGGTTTCTTCAGCTGACAAGGAAAACAAAAAGATGCCTTTCGATCCTGCGCTCCCACTTTACGGTTTCATCAGTAGGTTACCCCCCCCCAAAAAAAAAAAAAAAATAAAAAAAAAATCGCTCTGTACAACTTGCAATCTGCAAAAGCTTAAAGGAAACCAAAACCCAAAGAGAAATGTGGATTGAGTGAAAGCAGCAACACTAGTAGAACACATCAGTGAAAGTGTGAGGAAATCGGACAATCGACAAATTGATCGATGCAAAAGTTATGAATTCCTGAAGTTTTGGCGTTGGAACCGCTGGATGAGGAGACTACGAAAGGTTATGGCGACACGTGTGGACAACAATATAAAGAAAATTTAAAGGGAATTCCACAAAAATTTATTTTTCATGAAAATTACACATTCCATTTCAACTTGACTCTGACATATGTTAAGGGCAATAATAATTATTCCCGCTGCTTTCTGAAATTGGTTAGTCACGTGCTCTTTCATTATGCTGGAAAAGTATCTTTTTGTGCGTGGAATTCCCTTTATGTTTTCTTTATATTGTTGTCCACATATGACGTCATACTCTCTAGTAGTCTCCTCATCCAGCGGTTCCAACACCAAAACTTTAAAAATTCATAACTTCTGCATTGATTGTCTGATTTTCCTCAAACTTTCACTGATGTGTTCTACTAATTTAATGTCGCTGCTTGCACTCACATTTTTTTTTTTTTTTTTTTGGTGCCACTTCCGGGGTAATTTTTTGTTTTGTTTTGTTTTTTGTTTTGTTTTGTTTTGTTTTTTTTTTGGGGGGGGGGAAGTGGTTACACCCTATGTATTCCTATGTATTGTGGCAAGGAAAAAAAAAGTGTGGGGTGGGGCGCTCTGCCCCCACACTTTTTGAGGTGCTAAAAAGTCAAACCCTCCCCCCCCCCCGTTCCGCCAGCCCTGTTATACTGATAACCATATACCTAGAAATATTACAGAATGTCTTTCTTGCACAAGATGGAAAAAAAAAACGGTTGAAAGGTTATTTTGTTGTGAAATACGCATGACGTACACATGGGATTATAGTTTACCAGGCAAAACACCAAACAAAAACAAAACAAAACAAAAACTACTTGGAGAAATGTAAGCAGAAGACTATAAATACCTCGACCTCGACGGAATCTACACTAGCGATATCCTGGAGAATTTCAGAAACTGTTTCGAGCCCTGTTGCGGTGAGAGTATCCGTGTTTTCCGTTATGTCAGCAGCTTGAGTTGCGACCATCTCAGCATTTTGATTGGTCACTACTTCCTACAGACAAAAGAAATAAGACATCACAGTTACTGATTTGTATGGATTAATAGAATGCCTCAACATCACGTACAACGATAATACTAAAAATGAAATACATAAGATGTATTACAGTGATGTTATAGTTTTGGTATGAGACCACAGGTTTTTAATTATTGGGTGAGATGAGAAATCTCTTATGAAATATGAAAAAACATGTTATTCCAAGAAGAATTCATTTATTTGATGAAAATTGGTTGTCATATGGCTGAGATATCCAATACAAAGGGATTCTCATAAAAGGTGGGACCCACGTTTTATTAGGATTGTTTTGTTTTATATTGTTTGTGGATATCTCAGCCATTTCAAAATCGATTTTCATCAAATAAACTTTGAATTCCTCTTAGAATAGTATGCCCTGAACATTCCATAAGTGGTTGCTTAGTATCTCGCAAGAAAAGATAAAAGCTCAATCTTCATCTGCACCAATACTATACTATACCATCTCTGTAATAAATACTTGCCGGATTTCAGATTGACAATGCGAGATAGCAATTTGATCATGAGTTTTCATTTAAGGGTTATTTATCAACAAGACTCATGTCATGAAATCTCGTTGGAGGTTTATATAACTTTATTTCTTTGACACTTGCATTAGCTTGAAATAGCATTGATGTACATTTCCACATCATGATGTACTTGAAAAAGAAATACTGTATAGTGTTGCTTTCATTGCATGGTATTATCCCGAACAATATTTTTTTTATCCCAAACAAATCTACATACAAAGTGTTGCCAAAATTCAAACATGCAAATTAAATCTAATTGAGCTAATGTCATTGTTGCTAAATTCTAAATAGTAAAAGACCCAAGTTCACATTTGACTTACAAGGACTATTAGGCTCTCAAAATGTAACTTTGGTGTGTTTACCTTTATTATGCTGACATTATGTCAGACATCACAAGATTGTGAGGGAAAGAAAGACCTCGCACGTGTGGTGTTGTTTTCGTGTCTTACTTCCATGAAAACACAGAAACAGATATCAGATAGTGCAGAGCAATTTAATCAGAATAACAATGAACTTATCTGAGTGAATGTAATGTCATGACTAGATTTTTGCATTGAATCTTAAAATTATTTCTTCTCAGCAGACAGAGGGCAAATAAGATATCATCTCTACAAAGACTTCCATTTCATATAAGTGGGAGATACTGTTGATTTTAAAGGGGCTGTACAGTACTGGTTGAGGTGGAGATTCAGGTTCATAACATTCCTAAGTGAGATAATGAGAAACCTCATATGGAAAATGAATAGCATGTAATTTTAAGAAGGATTCAACATTTATTAGATGAAAATTGGTTTTCAAATGGCTGAGATATCCTAAAAAGTGATAATAAAAAGCGACAGGCCACGCCTTTTATTAGGATCTCTATTTTTCACCTTGCTTTTTGGATATCTCGGCCATTTCAAAACTGATTTCATCAAATAAACTTTTAATACCCCTTAGAATTGCATGCTCTTTGACATCTCATAGAGTGGTTTCTGAATATGTCGCAAAACGTTAAAAGTTAAATCCTCACCTCAACCAGAACTGTACAGTCCCTTTAAGAGTATTTCAAAAGAGGCCAGAGGTGCTTTACCTGCTGCAAGATTTCCAGGAGTTCATCGGCAGTGAGGTCTCGCCCACAGTTATCCTCCTCGACCCAATTACACGGTGAAATCGTATCTCCTACGCACGTTGCTGCAAGGACAGGCTGACCACCTAGGATCAATAGATATTCGTAATCTTGAAGCTAAAAATGTCTTATTAAATCTCATGCTCTCCCAAAGCTTTGAACGTGAATAGCGAAAGTAGTAGATAATAAAGACAAACATCACGCATTATATATACATATAAATGATTTTATCAAGGACAAAGATAAAGTGATAGACATAATCTGACGTTAGCTGCATTTTTTTTTTATACGTAACATTTATCAGATAATTCATTGAAGATGTGCTTCTGCAGACTATAGTAGCTGGATATCACATTAATCTTGCAACTCACCTCTTTTCATTACTGTTATTTTGGTCTTGCATTTTCCTTATTTTATAGTGTTTTTTAGTTTTCTTGTATTATAGCACCAGTGCGCTTAGAAACACCCGTATATATCCGTATATTATCATTATTATCATTATTACTATCACTTTTTCGTGAGTACTGACGAGTAATGAAATGCCATAAGACTATCACATTATTTAATTCTGTGTGTTTAAGAAGATGGTAGATGACAATACATGTACTTACGATTGATTTTGGTGTCAGGACAGACTGGCCCAACTGTCGCATTGATTCTACTGCCAAGGTCACCGGACGGAAATGATGCATTTCCGTAGCGAGTTACGAAAGTCTTCGGAGGGCATGTGACTGGTTTATAAGGAGATGCAATACAACGTCAAACATGGGGAAAATATTATGCTGAAAGACTACAGCATTTGATGTTCCTGAAACATGTTATTAAGTTGATCGAAATTTACTCCTGGAACAGTTTTATTTTTGACAGCTGAATTAAACTAGGGTACAAACCTAACAATCTCTCTCTATAAATGAACCCGGGGTAGATGTATATACTTCATGGCGTAAAATGTAATCACTGCAAGTACAGAAAGCTGTGTTTCAAACATGTGCTTTCTTATTGCCTCCTATATAGTCTATTTTTCTCCGCAACGTTGTAAGGACTCAAACGTCAAAATGCTGGTTATAAAACGGAATGCACATTTATTAGATTTCCTTTTATTCAGCCCAAACATAGCTAGGATAATCGCACTTTAGTCTTCATTCTTATTAAGTATAATGATGCTTCGAATCTCGATAGGCTTCAGCTGACACTTCATATCATTAACTCATGAGGAGTGAAAGGAAATAAAGGTGTCATTCTCTCTTCTCAATGCAGAACCTTATTCTGAGGTAAATCTTTCAAACTGATTTGTAAGAAACGAATGATACGCATACACACACACACACACATGGCTTAAGTGCCATTTTAGGTTTTTATCAAATGCATGTGTGTGTGTGTGTGTTTGTGTGTGTATAACGTAAATAAGTGTAAACATTGCAACAAATAAAAGGAATATATTAGTAATCAATCTAATTTCTTACCAGTGCTTAACACTCCAATCGAGTCGGGGTTAATCAAACCACCTGAGTTTTCGGCATAATCGGTCAGTATGGAGCCAATGTCTGCGAGCTGATCACCGTCTGAAGTTGTCCCATTATAGAGATAGATCTGATAGTCTGCCACAACGCTTCCTTCTGATAACCCGTTGATCGCCACCGATACTTGTTGGGGAAGCCCGTTCTGAATGGCCGTCTCGAGCTACCCAAAACAGAATAATACCAATGTGTGAGCGTATGAAAAAGAAGATGTGTATGTATCTCTTAAGATAGTTGTACACAACTGTAGCTTTAATTTTTGCACAAACAACAGACACTATTAATTTGATTCTTTCGCAGACGCATACGCAGTAGGCAAAAGAATTTATTCAAATAATCGACCTTGGTTTGACATGTTTGAGTGCAAATTCCTTGAAAATAATTTGAAGGACAATTCTGGATCAGGCATAATTCAATTTCAAAACTGACATGTAGTTTACATGCACAACAATGACAAAGTCGGATTCACAAGAATGAATTCATAAAATGTTTTAAAACAAATTGCCCTCCCCCCGATCCATACTTTTGCTAGTCCGAAAAAGAAGGGAAAAAATCGGACGAAAAAAATCGGGAAAGAAATCACAACACCTATGATTTTAAATTTCCCAAGATTCCGCCTTAGATTCTCCCCGTCTGAGCGGGGGGGGGGGGGGGGTCTTGACTTAGACTCCCCCGCCTCGGTCCTGCAGCCCCCCACACATACACACACTGAAAAACGTTCCTTGGACCCTGCCGTGGTAATACATTTCTACAAACTTTGCAAAAAGCGCCACAGAACGGTAGTCTTCTCTCTTTGATAGCACTTTAAAACTTTTCCTGATTTTCAATGCCTGATGTCAGGAGGATAATGTGAAACGACCAGGAAAAAGAGAATAAAAGAAATTTTACATGACACACTCACAGTATTTTGAATTAACGCAGAAGTTTGTTGGTACTCTTGTGACAGCGGGTTTAAGAGTTCACTGGTAAAGTTCAAATTGAAAGTCGTAGAAGCGACATAGGTGACAACTCCTGCAATTGTAAACGATGTTGAAAGACATTGCTTTAATAGGTATCGACAAAGAATACACACAGGTATAAACTGACATTCACAAACATTCATGACCCAGAGCATTTGTGTTCATGCGCTCATCTTCCGCTATCTCATAGAGGTTAGACAAATCCAAAATTTTCAGAGGACATTGATGAACTTCTGGAATATCTGTGCATCTGTCTCCCAGAGTGAGAGAGAAAATGAAAGGTGGTTGAATAGTGGAGCGCACATGACTTGAAGAGCATCTAACACAAAGCAATAATTATCCCTATTATCTTTGTTTAAGATGTGGGATCTCTGATAAATCGTAATTAGGATAATTAGTAATTGTCTAAAATCATTCATTGTTTTGAGCAGTCTCGTATATCTCTACGTGCTTTGGACATACTTGTCTAATGTCTAATAACTCGACCCACCTTTCACAGTCAATAATGCTTCACTCGTTCTCACTGTTTCTTGATTAGTCCCAATTCCTTGACAGAAATAGTAGCCCTGATCCTCGGCAAGAGCTGGATTGATGACGAGTGGGGATATATTGGTGTTCCCACTGATCACTGTGGTTCCCTTGAACCAGTCGAAACTATCCACATTCGCAAAGGAGCAGTGCAACTCTACCCGACCCAATGCGTCAACTTCTTTTGATGAAGGATTAGTAAGAACCCTGGGTGGCTCTGAAACAAATTGATTTTAAACAGGCACATTCCTGAATACGAGCAGAAGACGGGAAATAAAATGTAACTGTGTTCTTGTCATCTTCTCAGTTATTGTGATATATACACACTCAATTTTTTTTAACTGTGTTCTTGCGATCTTCTCAGGGTAAAGATATGATATACACACGTTGAAAAAAAAAAGAGAAAAGAAGGGAAATGTAAATGCGATCTTGCAATTGTCTCAGAGTATAGTATGTACACACTCAGAAAAAGAGAATAAACAGAAAAACAAAACGAAAGTGAAAAGCTTTTCCAGTTCATATTTTTCATAGAAGATTTTGATAAAAGTGAGTACATTATATACCATACGAAAGGTAATCTAGTTGACTACCAACCTGTCAGGTAAATACAAGAGAAACTTTAGGCATGAGTGAACACATTCTTTTTTGTCGTCCAATCTGAGTACAAATATTACAAAAAAGAAAGAAAGAAAGAATGAATGAAACAAACCATCAGGAATGATTTCTGTATTGCAGTTGATGTCAGTAAACGACGCCGGACAAGTGCAGAAGTAGCTGGTATCATCGGTGGACGGGTTGCAGTTACCACCATTCTGACAGGGCTCCGATAGGCAAGGGTTCACGGCTGGTAGAAAATAAGAGACATTGTAAACATAGTGACATGTTGGGAAGGGGACATTCTAATAGACCCAACCGAATAGTTTTATATCAAAGTCATATAGTTCAAGTCATATATTAAGTTCAAATCAATGGAATGATTTGTCCATCAAGAAACCGATAAACCTAGTTCACCATACATGTACACGAACATTAACTCACTGACTGGTGTTTAGGTATAAACCCAAATTATATAACAGCTGCATATCAGGAAGATTAAGTGTCATATTTTTACATATTTACCTTTATTGCATCATGTCACTGTTTCAAAGAGCTTCAGGAAGAACTATGTATGATCCATAGTCCTTTCAGTTACATATATTATATCTGTTTTCACACAATGCGTGATATATGCGACATGCGACATCTTCTGTTATCTACATTGTCTCAATTATAATTTCACTTTAGATGACAGAGGCGTGCGGTAGGAATATCAGCATCATCACTGACACTATATAATATTATGTCGTAACGAAGTCCTCAGGACCGTCGATTTTCTTTCGTTATAGCAAAACTGCGCAATAGGCGAACAGTATAGAGGTGATAATTTGAGTGGTTGTTGTATCACCCCTGAATGTAACATCAACGATAAATGTAATATCGACCCTAAATGTAATACACCTTAACCCTAAATGTAATAACAACCCTAAATGTAATGCATTTTAACGCTAAATGTAATAATCGAGTCAATCCTAAATGTAATACATTTTAACCCTAAATGTAATAACCAGACAACCCGAAATGTAATACGTGTCAACCCTAAATGTAATAACAACCCTAAATGTAATACATGTTAACCCTAAATGTAATATCGACCCTAAATGTAATACTTTTTAACCCTTAATGTAATATCGACCCTAAATGTAATACTCTTTAACCCTAAATGTAATATCGACCCTAAATGTAATATCGACCCTAAATGTAATACATCTTAACCCTAAATGTAATATCGACCCTAAATGTAATACACCTTAACCCTAAATGTAATAACAACCCTAAACGTAATACATTTCAACCCTAAATGTAATATCGACCCTAAATGTAATACATCTTTACGCTAAATGTAATATCGACCCTAAATGTAATACAATTTAACGCTAAATGTGATAACAATCCTTATTGTAATTCATGTCAACCCTATCAAATATAATACATTTTGACGCTTAATGTTATTACGACCCTAAATTTAATAATCTCATTATAGAGAGTGTAACCAACCCAGAATATCGAGCAAAAGGTCAGGGGTAGGGGATATGACGAAACTTTCTATAGCACTGAGAGCAGCAATAGTTGCTTAGATTTGTTTTTGTTGTTTACCCACGTAAAAAATCACACAGTCTTATTAATTCCTTTGTTTGCTGCAAAGTTAATTAGGTCCATGTGATATTGTGGGTTTTTTTCAGTCTATTATCTTTATCATGCAATCACACAAACATTTTGTATTCCAATCTTCATTCAGTGTTCATGATTGTTTACAGTTTTGTTGAAAAAAGAAAAAAAATGGGCAAAAATTCTTTGCAAGGAAATCCTGAATATGAATATTGCAAGAGAAAGAAAAAACATATGCCTACTGATGATAGAGCGATTAGATTGAGAAAATTAGAAATTAGAAAGATTCAGAAAGATTTCGCAAAACTTTTATGAACCATCATCTATAATAGTGTTTCAATGACGAAATATCTGTCACACATTGACATGGCAGCAAATCACTGTCCGAAATACAAGCCTCATGACATTGTTCATTACTCCTGACAATCACTACTATATTTAGTGACTCGTGTATCACCCCTAAATGTAATATCAACGCTAAATGTAATATCGACCCTAAATGTAATACACCTTAACCCTACATTTAGGGTTGAAATGTATTACATTTACGGTTGTTATTGCATTTAGGGTTAAGGTGTATTACATTTAGGGTCGATATTACATTTAGGGTTAAAAAGTATTACATTTAGGGTCGATATTACATTTAGGGTTGACATGTATTACATTTAGGGTTGTAATTACATTTAGGGTTGTCTCCGGTTATTACATTTAGGGTTAAAATGTATTACATTTAGGGTTGACTCGATTATTACATTTAGCGTTAAAATGTATTACATTTAGGGTTAAGGACTGTACATTTAGGGTCGATATTACATTTAGCATTGATATTACAATTAGGGGTGATACAACACGAAACTGGGGCAAATGGCCGTCGGGAAGGTACACGAAATATATTTAAAAATGCCCGTAAAGCAAAAAGAAATAGATGTCTTTTTTATCATCTTTGAGTCACCATTTGTATCATTGACTTTCCTATGATATATGAATGCATGAGTAAGACAAACTGACTTTGAGCAAAGTCTAAACTGTCAACAGTTCAGACTTCGTTCAAAGTCTTGCAAAGAATTTTTGCCCATTTTTTTTCTTTTTCAACAAAACTGTAAACAATCATGAACACTGAATAAAGATTGGAATACAAAATGTTTGTGTGATTGTATGATAAAGGTAATAGATTTAAAAACTATGTCACATGGATCTAATTAACTTTGCAGCAAACAAAGGAATTAAAAAAAACCATGTGATTTTTACCTGGGTAAACAACAAAAACAAATCTAAGCAACTATTGCTGCTCTTGAGTGCTATAGAAAGTTGCGTCATATCCTCTACCCCCTGACCTTTTGTTCGAAATTCTGCGTTGGTTACACTCTCTAAAATGAGGTGTATTAAATTTAGGGTCGTAATTATATTAAGCGTTAAAATGTATAACATTTAATAGGGTTGACATGAATTACATTTAGGATTGTTATTACATTTAGAGTTAAAATGTATTACATTTTGGGTTGTTATTACATTTAGCGTTAAGATGTATTACATTTAGGGTCGATATTACATTTAGTGTTAAGATGTATTACATTTAGGGTCGATATTACATTTAGGGTTGATATTACATTTAGGGGTGATACAGTTGTAACTGGAGTGTACAATATAATATTTTTTATATATATATATATATATAATATTGAAACAAGGAAGAGAAAAATGACCAGAAACAAATTTGAAAACCCATTTTCTTTGCTCAAAGTTTTCACTATATATTATATATATAAATATATATATACACACACACACACATTATAAACTGTATATGTATATATCATTATTACTAGTGCTCTGAAATGCAGCAGTGACATACACTTACCCTCGCAAAAAATTCCGTTGCCTTGGAAACCGTCGGAGCAGGTGCACACAAAACTTCCAGGAAAGTTGTTGCATACGGCATTTACGTCGCATGGACTAGGATTTGCGTTGCACTCCTGTATGTCGACGCAGGAGTAAGTCACCGTCCCTTCGCTCTCTGTCTGTTGTGTGGTAAAACCCGCGTTGCAGTGGCAGGAGAATGAATTGAACGCACTGGTGCAGGTGGCAACGGTCGGGCAGGGAGAGAAAGTCTTACAGAAATCGATTTCTGAGGAAAATATCGGGAAAGGAATATAATATCTTGTTCATGCGGTATAACTTTTTTTTTTATAACGATAATATGCACTAACGAGCTCTCAAAGGGCATACCGACTCTACAAAGGCCCAGTCATTTTAAACTTCGCAGTTCTTACAATCTCTCAGCCAGCGCTAGCAATTCAAAATGGCTGCTTTTTTACTTTTGGCCCCCCAAAATTGTAAATTTTCATAGGATTAAGACATAACATATCAATTCCAGTAACTAGTGAGTTGACTTTATGCTAAATGGGGGAACGACCCCAAACCCTGTGGCTCACCAAGGTTAGAACTGACGAAAGTAAGCGCACAGGGATATCAAGCTACTATATGGCATAATGCTAATTAGAAACTAATGAGAAACTGAAATTTCCACAGATCAACTACAGAAGATTCGGGCAGCCGCACGTTTCAGTTAGGGGAATTTAAACAGTAAGTATATCCAACGTAGTTGAATGATTGTGTACAAGCAAACAAAATTAAGTTTCATTATTGAAACATGACATGAGACATGTAAGAACTTTAATATCTGTATTTCACAAACATATATGCCTTTCACTGTATGGAGTCAGCACGCGTTGTATTTCTCTAATCTAATGCAATGATGCATCTCTGGTTTCTGCAATTCATTTCATGACATGCAGTATATGTCTTCTGTCCCACAAAATATCCCCCCCCGTAATGTTAGTATTGGTTAAGATGCGGATTGAGTTCATTACTAAAACAAACAAAAAACAAAAAACCCACAAAAACCCAACAAAAAACCCCACCAAAAAACAAACAAACAGAAGAACCAAAACGGACTGAGCTTACCTTCACAAACAGGCAGCTCTGCTGACAGCATAGAATCTTCTTGACATCGTACTGTTGGATTGCCAACAAGTGCATATCCGTCCTGACAGGAATATTCACACAAGGTGTTGTAGTTTATTTCAGAATATTCCTCGCAACCAGACATCGCAGTGGTAAGATTTGCAGGGAATGATGGGATTGAACACGTCACGACTGTGTGAAAGGTAAATTAGTACACATTGCATGGTGAAGAAAAGAGTGAATGGATGCTTGTATTATACATTGATGTTTCACATGCAAAAACAAACAAACAAACAAACAAACAAACAAACAAACAAACAAACAAAACCCTGTTCAACATTCACTACCTTGCCTGTCACAAAGAACACTGCCGGACAGCAAACAAAACATACCGACAAGACACAAACCTTATGAATAATAATGACATCACTTTGCTCAAGGACAAAAATCTTTAACCCTAAATGAATGACGCAAGTAGTTTGCTAATATGGCAGTTGCGCAGTCAAGCCTAACATAGCACCAACAAACCGTGGTATAATAATTATGTTGGCTCAATCCGCATCGCCTTAAGGATGACTTACTTGCACATGTCGGTAGAGACGCCGAGAAGCTCCCGTCAGCTTGGCAACGTAATGTCGAATCACCAATCAATGTGTAGCCCGTTTGGCAGGAAAAGCTACAGGTTGTGTCGAAAACCACTGTTTGCCTCTCCGAGCAAGACGATGATATAAGACGCGGGGGGAACTGTGGCAATTCACAGGTTGGTACTGTGCGGTACGAATTAAGAGATTCTTAATTTCACGTTCATCCATTAAAGTTGTGTAATTATTATACGGCTGGAAGCTCGAGCGCTCGTTGTGTGTGTGTGTGTTTTTCTTTTTCGTCCATTATTAGCAGAAAAAAAATATCGCGGTAAGAGCATACACTCACACGAATCTTAAAATTCATCATCCAAAAGATACTTGTTACTGGGATTTTTGAAATTACAATTAAGGATGTCAAACAATATGTCATTCTGTTTAAAGATCTAAGGAAAAAAAGAAAAATGTTAAGAAACAAAAAAAAAAGTTTAAGGTATTCGAGAGCTTCGTCGAAATTTCTTTGGTAATTAGTTTTTGTGAGGAGTTTTTTTTTTTTTTTTTTTTTTTAGATATGCAAACACAGGGTGATTGTGAGATCAAAGAGGACTGGATTGGAAGTAAGGGAAATGTTCCTTTGTGTTTGAAAATTGAAAGTTTACACGATTAATTGACGAAAAATATACTTACTTTGATTAGAAAACGTATTTATGGACGTTATGTAGATATAATCATCCCGTTTGATTTGTAGGTAATATTGTTGAATGTTCCAATTACCACACAATCATCTAATACTTGAGAAAATGTGAGCGACCGGTAATATTTCAGGAGTGTTTGCACACTCCAACTACACTGAAAAATAGTACAACACTGGGATGTCACGGGTTCCCGGAGGAGTTTTACAATATTTTTTTTCTTTTTCAGGATCTAGGAAAATTTTGGTAGATAGTTTCAAATTGTCCAATGTGGTCGATTATCCGCTGATCAGAAGATAGCTGTCATAACTCTCGTGCAGAGAAAAACAACTTGGAGACCGATTTCTGTACTGGTTATATCAAAGTTGTTAGCAAAATGCGTTGTAATCACTAATAAATGGTGATCAAATTGGTTTATAAAAAGGAAAGATTATTCTGCCATCTGCAGCAATGATACAATTGCACTAATTCCGGGAAAAAATGTTACGAACTAAATCGGCAATCCTTGCCAGTACTTTGAAGAGAGCTTTGCAGTGCCATTATTTCGGTATACCTCATTTTAAGGTATATGTTGCATGTTGGTTGAAGTAGTACTAGCCTGTTGGAATCGTAGTTGTTTTACTACGCGCTGGAGTTGTCGATATTGGTGGTGTCGACTGCGTGATTGCAACTGGGGTAGTGCCTTCTGATGTTTGAAAAACCCACCAAAAAATAAAACACAAAAACCAGAAGAACCAAAACGGACTGAGCTTACCTTCACAAACAGGCAGCTCTGCTGACAGCATAGAATCTTCTCGACATCCTACTGTTGGATTGCCAACAAGTGCATACCCGTCTTGACAGGAATATTCACACAATGTGTCGTAGTCTATTTCAGAATATTCCTCGCAACCGGAGATTGCAGTAGTAAGATTTGCAGGGAATGATGGGATTGAACACGTCACGACTGTGAGAAAGGTAAATTAGTACACATTGCATGGTGAAGAAAAGAGTGAATGGATGCTTGTATTATACATTGATGTTTCACATGCAAAAACAAACAAACAAACAAACAAACAAACAAACAAACAAACAAAACCCTGTTCAACATTCACTACCTTGCCTGTCACAAAGAACACTGCCGGACAACAAACAAAACATACCGACAAGACACAAACCTGATGAATAATAATGACATCACTTTGCTCAAGGACAAAAATCTTTAACCCTAAATGAATGACGCAAGTAGTTTGCTAATATGGCATTTGCGCAGTCAAGCCTAACATAGCACCAACAAACCGTGGTATAATAATTATGTTGGCTTAATCCGCATCGCCTTAAGGATGACTTACTTGCACATGTCGGTAGAGACGCCGAGAAGCTCCCGTCAGCTTGGCAACGTAATGTCGAATCACCAATCAATGTGTAGCCCGTTTGGCAGGAAAAGCTACAGGTTGTGTCGAAAACCACTGTTTGCCCCTCCGAGCAAGACGATGATATAAGACGCGGGGGGAACTGTGGTATCACACAGGTTGGTACTGTGCGGTACGAATTAAGAGATTCTTAATTTCACGTTCATCCATTAAAGTTGTGTAATCATTATACGGCTGGAAGCTCGAGCGCTCTTTGTGTGTGTGTGTGTTTTTTTTTTTCGTCCATTATTAGCAGAAAAAAAAATATCGCGGTAAGAGCATACACTCACACGAATCTTAAAATTCATCATCCAAAAGATACTTGTTACTGGGATTTTTGAAATTACAATCAAAGATGTCAAACAATATGTCATTCTGTTCAAAGATCTAAGGAAAAAAAGAAAAATGTTAAGAAACAAAAAAAAAAGTTTAAGGTATTCGACAGCTTCGTCGAAATTTCTTTGGTAATTAGTTTTTGTGAGGAGGTTTTTTTTTTTCTTTTTTTAGTTATGCAAACACAGGGTGATTGTGAGATCAAAGAGGACTGGATTGGAAGTAAAGGAAATGTTCCTTTGTCTTTGAAAATTGAAAGTTTACACGATTAATTGACGAAAAATATACTTACTTTGATTGGAAAACGTATTTATGGACGTTATGTAGATATAATCATCCCGTTTGATTTGTAGGTAATATTGTTGAATGTTCCAATTACCACACAATCATCTAATACTTGAGAAAATGTGAGCGACCGGTAATATTTCAGGAGTGTTTGCACACTCCAAATACACTGGGATGTCACGGGTTCCCGGAGGAGTTATACAATATCTTTTTTTTCTTTTTCAGGATCTAGGAAAATTTTGGTAGATAGTTTCAAATTGTCCAATGTGGTCGATTATCCGCTGATCAGAAGATAGCTGTCATAACTCTCGTGCAGAGAAAAACAACTTGAAGACCGATTTCTGTACTGGTTATATCAAAGTTGTTAGCAAAATGCGTTGTAATCACTAATAAATGGTGATCAAATTGGTTTATAAAAAGGAAAGAATATTCGTTCTGCCATCTGCAGCAATGATACAATTGCACTAATTCCGGGAAAAAATGTTACGAACTAAATCGACAATCCTTGCCAGTACTTTGAAGAGAGCTTTGCAGTGCCATTATTTCGGTATACCTCATTTTAAGGTATATGTTGCATGTTGGTTGAAGTAGTACTAGCCTGTTGGAATCGTAGTTGTTTTACTACGCGCTGGAGTTGTCGATATTGGTGGTGTCGACTGCGTGATTGCAACTGGGGTAGTGCCTTCTGATGTTTGAAAAACCCACCAAAAAACAAAACACAAAAAACAGAAGAACCAAAACGGACTGAGCTTACCTTCACAAACAGGCAGCTCTGCTGACAGCATAGAATCTTCTTGGCATCGTACTGTTGGATTGCCAACAAGTGTATACCCATCCTGACAGGAATATTCACACAATGTGTTGTAGTTTATCCGAGCGTATTCCTCGCAACCAGACATCGCAGTGGTAAGATTGGCAGGGAAAGATGGGATTGAACACGTCAAGACTGTGTGAAAGGTAGATTAGTACACATTGCATGGTGAAGAAAAGAGTGAATGGATGCTTGTATTATACATTGATGTTTCACATGCAAAAACAAACAAACAAACAAACAAACAAATAAACAAAAAACCCTGTTCAAACAGGAAGAAGAATAATGACATCAATTTGCTTAAGGACAAAAATCCTTTTTTGGTTTTATCAGGAATGACGCAAGTAGTTGTTAATTTCGCAGTTGCGCAGTCAAACCATGGCACCAACAAACCGTGGTACAATAATTATGTTGGTTCAGTCCGCATCGTATTAAGGATGACTTACTTGCACATGTCGGTAGAGACGACGAGAAGCTCCCGTCAGCTTGGCAACGTAATGTCGAATCACCGATCAATGTGTAGCCCGTTTGGCAGGAAAAGCTACAGGTTGTGTCGAAAACCACTGTTTGTCCCTCCGAGCAAGACGATGATATAAGACGCGGGGGGAACTGTGGCATCACACAGGTTGGCACTGTGCGGTACGAATTAAGAGATTCTTAATTTCACGTTCATCCATTAAAGTTGTGTAATTATTATACGGCTGGAAGCTCGAGCGCTCTTTGTGTGTGTGTTTTTTTTTTTCGTCCATTATTAGCAGAAAAAAAAATATCGCGGTAAGAGCATACACTCACACGAATCTTAAAATTCATCATCCAAAAGATACTTGTTACTGGGATTTTTGAAATTACAATTAAAGATGTCAAACAATATGTCATTCTGTTCAAAGATCTAAGGAAAAAAAGAAAAATGTTAAGAAACAAAAAAAGAGTTTAAGGTATTCGAGAGCTTCGTCGAAATTTCTTTGGTAATTAGTTTTTGTGAGGAGTTTTTTTTTTTTTAGATATGCAAACACAGGGTGATTGTGAGATCAAAGAGGACTGGATTGGAAGTAAGGGAAATGTTCCTTTGTGTTTGAAAATTGAAAGTTTACACGATTAATTGACGAAAAATATACTTACTTTGATTAGAAAACGTATTTATGGACGTTATGTAGATATAATCATCCCGTTTGATTTGTAGGTAATATTGTTGAATGTTCCAATTACCACACAATCATCTAATACTTGAGAAAAATGTGAGCGACCGGTAATATTTCAGGAGTGTTTGCACACTCCAACTACATTGAAAAATAGTACAACACTGGGATGTCACGGGTTCCCGGAGGAGTTTTGCAATATTTTTTTTTTTCTTTTTCAGGATCTAGGAAAATTTTGTTAGGTAGTTTCAAATTGTCCAATGTGGTCGATTATCCGCTGATCAGAAGATAGCTGTCATAACTCTCGTGCAGAGAAAAACAACTTGGAGACCGATTTCTGTACTGGTTATATCAAAGTTGTTAGCAAAATGCGTTGTAATCACTAATAAATGGTGATCAAATTGGTTTATAAAAAGGAAAGAATATTCGTTCTGCCATCTGCAGCAATGATACAATTGCACTAATTCCAGGAAAAAATGTTACGAACTAAATCGGCAATCCTTGCCAGTACTTTGAAGAGAGCTTTGCAGTGCCATTATTTCGGTATACCTCATTTTAAGGTATATGTTGCATGTTGGTTGAAGTAGTACTAGCCTGTTGGAATCGTAGTTGTTTTACTACGCGCTGGAGTTGTCGATATTGGTGGTGTCGACTGCGTGATTGCAACTGGGGTAGTCCCTTCTGATGTTTGAATAGGAGTAACAGCGCGGAGCTATTGAAATATGCTGTATTAAACTTTTACTTGCGGTGGTGAATGCTCCTTCATACGCAAGTTTAGTAGCATTTGTACAAATCATTTTTGTCGTTACATGTCACAATCTATACATAATAAAGTGATCATCTTAAATGAGTATATTTGCAATTAGGATGATACTGATTTTGACATTGCAAACACAAACAGTTGGTCGGTGTTGGTAATGCAACATTGGAGTTAATCTTTTCCTCGTTTTCCACCTGTAATATTGATGAAATGGTAATAATATTCCATACAAACTGTACTATTAAATAAATAGGCAATCCATGAGAGTACTTTGAATAGCAATTTCGATTTTAGCAAAATTTTGGTGAAATTACTCTTTACCTGTATACCTTCTTTTTAAGAATCTCCAGTGGAGCAGTACAATGGTAGACCTACAGTATTAAAGCTTTACTAATACAGTACAAATAAATACCGATTAATACCGATCATGCTGGTAGACCATCTATATGGCATGTATGAGTACATTCTTCAGTTACTGTGGAGTACCGAAATTAGATTCAGTATTGCTTTATTTCGCTATACCTTACTTTTAAGCATCTGAAGTAATGTAGTTCTAGCTTTACCTGTTGTTATCGTAGTTATGTCAGTTGTGGTTGTCAATTTTCTTGGTGTCGACTGGGTGGTTGCAACTGGAGTAGTGCCTTCCGATATTTCAATATAGGAGTAAGAATACTGAAATATTCAAAGCAACGGCGTAAATCCATACTGAGGAGTGGGGGGGATGGTCACCATCACCACGATTACAAGCCCATAACCGGACCGGCGCAGCCTATTTTTTTTTTTTTTTTTTTTTTGGGGGGGGGGGGAGGGGGGAGAGAAGCTTTGTGCCCCCCCCCCCACACACACACACTTTATAGGGATCGGATGCCCCACTCTTTTGCATGAAATCTAAAGTGGGAGAAAAGTGGCAGCAACAACATAAAGACTTTTTGTTCTTGTTGCTTTGTTTTTTGTTTTGCTTGTCAGACGACTTTCGGCGGAAAATCAGACCTTAAAAGTATGAAAACATTTTTCTTTTGGAAATATCTGTGACAGGGAGCGCAACGACCGAACGGGGGAAGGGTGTGTATGGGGGGGGGGGGGGGTATCCCTCTCCCACACGAGGAAGATTTTGCATTTTCAGACCTGAAATTCAGCGATCTGGTGCTCACTTGTGGTGAAAATTTTGTTTTCTTTTCTTTTGATCTTAGGAGGAGCGGTTATGTGAGGGAACGAATCAAGCGAGGGGGGAGGGTATGGTAGGGGGGTTTCCCCCTCCTACGGTGAAATCTCTTTGCGTTGAAAATTTTGACATTTTTCAGTCCAAAAACTGCCGTTTGTAGCTATATTCTTCGCTTTGGAAATTAAGGGGGGCACACCAGGTGCAACTGCTGTCAATCACTGGCAGCAACATCAGGAGAATGGCATAGCGATTAAATGCGAGCGAGCGGAGCGAGCGAGCATGAAAATTTTAACATTTTACAGTCTAAAAACTGCCGTTTGTAGCTATACTTTTTCGCTTTGGAAATTAAGGGGGCCGCATCAGGCGCAACTGCTGGCAATTACTGGCAGCAACATCAGGAGAATGGCATAGCAGTTAAATGCGAGCGAGCGGGGCGAGCGAGCTTGAAAATTTTGACACTTTACAGTCCAAAGACTGCCGTTTGTGGCTGTATTTTTTCGCTTTGGAAATTATGGGGGCACACCGGGCGCAACTGCCGGCAATCGGGCAGCAACATCAGAATGGCATAACGATTAAATGCGAGCGAGCGAAGCGAGTGAGCTTGAAAATTTTGATATTTTACAGTCCCACATGTCCTTTGTGGCTGTACTAGTATTTTTTCGCTTTGGAAATTAAGGGGGGGGGGGGGCGCACCGGGCGAAAACTGCTGGCAATTACTGGCAGCAACATCAGGAGAATGGCATAATGATTAAATGCGAGCGAGCGAAGCGAATGAGCTTGAAGATTTTGACATTTTCCAGTCCAAAAACTGCCGTTTGTAGCTATATTTTTCGCTTTGGAAATTAAGGGGGCGCACCGGGCGAAAACTGCTGGCAATTACTGGCAGCAACATCAGGAGAATGGAATAATAATTAAATGCGAGCGAGCGAAGCAAGCGAGCTTCAAAAATTTGACATTTTACAGTCCCCAAACTGCCGTTTGTAGCTATATTTTTCGCTTTGGAAATTAAGGGGGGCGCACCTGCTCACAATCACTGGCAGCAACATCAGGAGAATGGCATAGCGATTAAATGCGAGCGAGCGGAGCGAGCGAGCTTAAAAATTTTGACATTTTACAGTCTAAAAACTGCCGTTTGTAGCTATACTTTTTCGCTTTGGAAATTTAGGGGGCACACCGAGTGCAACTGCCGCCAATTACTGGCAGCAACATCAGGAGAATGGTATAGCGGTTAAATGCGAGCGAGCGGAGCGAGCGAGCTTGATAATTTTGACATTTTGCAGTCCAAAGACTGCCGTTTGTGGCTGTATTTTTTCGCTTTGGAAATTAAGGGGGCACACCGGGCGCAACTGCCGGCAATTACTGGCAGCAACATCAGGAGAATGGCATACTGATTAAATGCTAGCAAGCGAAGCGAGTGAGCTTGAAAATTTTGACATTTTCCTGTCCTAAAAACTGTCGTTTGTAGCTATATTTTCGCTTTGGAAATTAAGGGGGGCGCACCGGGTGCACCTGCTGTCAATCACTGGCAGCAACATCAGGAGAATGGCAAAGCGGTTAAATGCGAGCGAGCTTTAAAATTGTAAAATTTTACACTCCAAAAACTGTCGTTTGTGGCTATATTTTTCGCTTTTGTTTGTCCCACTTTTATTTGAGAACCATCCCCCCCCCCCCCATCGACGCCTCTATACATATTAGGTTGCTTTTGTTAAGTGAAAGATCTGCTGCACACTCTTTGATAAATTAGGGAATATACGTCTATGTCAAAAGTGTACAAAGTTTATCCCTTATCCTGTATAGCGGACCTTTGCATGTTCATGATTGCAATACAACGATCTGGTGCACAGTTCTGGCGATATTTGGACAATTTTCCATTAAGAAAGTTCGAGATTTGTCCTCATCTCGGGAATTGCTTGGGGATAAATGATTTGTCTGTCTAAACACTTCCTTTGGGGCGGGGCAAATGCCCCTTTGCCCCCATAGATTCGACGTCCCTGATCTTCCCTTGGTATGCCCATAGATGTATCCTGACTGAGTCATCAGTCACTGTCGTTTCTCAGGATTGATTCAGGATTCAATTATGGCGATAAAGTTGTTGTTATTGTTTGTTTGTATGTTTTCGTACATATTTTGCAGATGGTCCCCAGTTACTCGCGTCATAGCATGTTTACATGTAGACCTATACTATTTGACGTTGTCAGCGCCTGAGCCATACCTTACAGTGTATGTCGATGTTACTTTCTTCGCGAACGAGCAAAGCGAGCGAGCGCTTGAGAAAATTATATATTTTCCTACAAGATAGAATACTGTTCAGCTCTGTTACCTGTCTGAAGGCCGGCGTACAAACGTCATGCAATATGCCAAAACTGATACAATCACATTTCTGCTTCCTCCATTTTTTCCCCTCAAAATTCAGGGGGGGGGGGGATGATTGTACAGGCCATCCCCCCTCCTCCATTTCAGGGGGGGGGGGATATATCCCCCCATCCCCCCCGGGATTTACGCCCATGATTCAAAGGCTGTGTGTAATAGACTTTGCAGTAGTGAATGTTCAATTATACGCACTTTTAGTGTAGTATTCGTATAATTCACTTCTTTTCTGTCATTGCAAATAATTTATACACAGAAATGAAATAATGGTATTTACAATTATGTTTGCAAAGACGATGCAACTGAACACACTGATTCGTAAGTATGATCAATGTGACAGTTTTAATAATATATAATCCCTCTGTCTTGCAACCTGCAACTATGACACTATAATTGCTTAAAGGCCGTGTACGATTTGAATAGACAATTCATGATAATACTTTGAACGGTACTTTGTAGCACTAAAATTGTGTTCCGTATTAGCTTTGGGGTAAACCTTATTACTTGACATCTTGGGTAATGGAGTACTAGCTATACCTGTTTTAATCGTTGTTGTTTTAGGACGCGCTGTGGTTGTCGTTTCCGTTGGTGCCGACTGTGTGGTTGCAACTGGAGAAGTGCCTTTTGATGTTTGAATAGAAGTAACAATACGGAACTATTGTAATGATGTGTAAAACCTTGATTTGTAGTTGTGAATTCTCAATCACAATATGCATTTATAGTTGTATTCGTAGAATGCATTTCTGTCCTCTCAATGATATATAAATTCTAAAGTGATAGTTGATTTCACACAAGATGATTCAGATTTTGATATTATAAACACAAAACAGATTGATAAGTTAGTATCAGCGGTTTGACACCTTTTAACATTTTTCCCTTTTTATCACCTGTAACAACGAGTCAATGATAATAATTCTGTACAAACAAGTACGAATTAAAAATGATATCCATAAGATTACACAGTTTAGGACTTTAGGGGTACGGAATTACATCCAGGGTATTTTTTGTTTCGCTGTACCTTACTTTTTTAAGCATCTGAAGTAATGTAGTTTTAGCCGTACCTGTTGTTCTCGTTGTTGTTTCAGCTGTGGTTGTCGATTTAGTTGGTGTTGACTGGATGGTTACAACTGAAGTAGTCCCTTCTGAAGTTGGAATAGGATTTACAATACCGAATTACTATTATTATTATCATTGTTATTATTATTAGTCTGATAGGTAGGAGTACATTTCTGTTACACTATCCAACGCCTGTTGCACAAGGCTAAAAAGAGGGCAAACCGGTGGTCATTCAAAAAACATTTCCCTAATTATGTGTACCGACCAGATTTACGCCAGATGTCATGGTTTTATTCCCCTAGAAATGGATTATTATGCAAGATTAGGTATTTGGCTTACTACAGATGAAATATCAGAAAAGTGTCGGTTAAAATATTTGTACGAAATTAATATCGATTAGGTGTCTTCATCACCTAAATTTTCTCCACGCCTTTTACACTACGAGCATCGCGTGGCATGATGGGTATTGTCATTATAATATTCATGATAGCAGAAATCGGCGCTTTTCGACAGTTTTCTGCGCCTGTGCCTGACTGTAGTTTGAACCGTACTTGTTGTTCTCGTAGTTGTTTCAGCTGTGGTTGTCGATTTAGTTGGTGTTGACGGGATGGTTACAACTGAAGTAGTCCCTTCTGAAGATGGAATAGGATTTACAATACCGAATTACTATTATTATTATCATTGTTATTATTATTATTATCATTATTATTATTATTACTATTATTATCATTACTGCTTGGTGAAACTCTGACTTCTATATTGTGGTGAAAGGTGAATCAAACGCACTTTTAGCAGTATTGGTGCAATTCAGTTCTGTCGTTGCAAATAATCTAAAAATTGTGAAGTGATGGTCTTTATGTGAATATGATCGCATATATGTTGATATAGGGTTGAAACTGAAAACCAAAAACATACTGATAGGTAGGTGTAAGCAATTTGTCATTTTAAATCATTTTTCCTCTCTCTCTATCTTGTCACCTGCAACGATGATATTACGGTAATAATTGCGTAAAAGCAGTGTATTAATTAGATAGACAATCTATTAATGACCACACTTTGAACGGAACTTTGTAGTACTACAATTGTGTTCCGTACTAGCATCGAGATATATATCTCATTTTTAGGCATCAGTCCATGGGTGAAGTAGTAATAGCTATACCTGTTTTAATCGTGGTTGTTTCAGCACGCGCTGTGGTTATCGATTCCGTTGGTGCCGACTGCGTGGTTGCAACTGGAGTAGTGCCTTTTGATGTTTGAATAGGAGTAACAATACGGAACTATTGTTAATAATTATACGGAAAAGTAGGCCTACGATTAAGCAATTTGACAATCTTTGAACATTGTTAATCTCAACAATAACACAATGATACTAATTCCGCAAAGGCGTTGAACGAATTAAATAAATTTGCTATGACAACACTTTGAATGATTGTATGAAGTACACGTAAATTGTGTTACATACTAGCTGGGAGGTATACCTCATTTCTAAGCATCTTAAGTAAAGGAGTACTAGCTATACCTGTTTGAATCGTGGTTGTTTCAGCACGCTCTGTGATTGTCGATTCCGTTGGTGCCGACTGCGTGGTTGCAACTGGAGTAGTGCCTTTTGTCACTACACACAAGTAGTTATGTACATGTATCAAGGCTGTATGCATGGTTGTTTTAGTGTGTATGTACAGGGGGTGACCAGATTAATGAAGAACATTCTATTTGGTATCTATATAGTACATACAGGCTGACCAGATCAGTGGAGAATTTTTTAGGTGGTATACAATGTAACTACAGTACATGCATGTGACAGGAAATAGCTCACTCAGCATGCTCAGTCTAGAATGATTTAACCCATTCCAGAATATTCTAGGAAGTGCTTACATATTTGGCTGAGTGAGGCACTGTCCTTGTAGCCCGATGTGATTGGTAGTTATTTTTTGTAGGCTGTTAGGCACATAGTTAGGCAGTGAGTCATCTAGGATTTCTGGAACAGTCTTGGACTTGCTAGTATACAAGTATGTGGCCCCAGGTTGGAGAAAATTACAGAATGTACTAGAAAGGGGTGAATGGATCGTATATAAGCCGGAGAAATTCTGAGGTAGGTAGAGTACCTAACACCACTGCTCTGAGAGTTACGTCACTTCTGGTTCTGAAGCGACTTGTTATAGTCAGTCCTGTGTTACATGCTGACCTGTTACGTTTGTGGAGATAAGGCCTGGGAGACATTTTGCCCGCAGAGAATTAATTTGCCTACATTGGAGATAGACTCCATATTTTAGTGTCAACGGACATTATTACAGCAAAGCTGTGACGGGCTGGATTCCTTGCTGGACATTATAAAGTGAATCATCATTCAACGCCTCGCCTGGACGTGGTCATTATAACGTTGGATTCTGCGCATTTCGCTGTGAACATTATACCGTGGACATATAACGTGGATTTTACCCCGGATCTATACCTTGGACTATCGTAACCTGCACCTCTGGATTTACGTCGAAGGTATCATTCATCGGTGCATCGTGGATCATTCATTTGTGCATCGAGCATCGTATTTGGACATTTCCAGGGATATTGCATGTAATACGTGTAAGTGATTCCATTACCGATTTGTAACTGTTTCTATTGATCATTATTGTACTGATGTGAAAACCGATTACGAGTCTGTACCCACAATATCACTGTTAATAAACCGCCTGAACATTAGTTGATTGTTTCTTTTGTGTGATCATTCTCAGAGTGATTTTGGTCGTAACACTTTTGATGTTGGAATACATAGGAGTACAAATACGGAACTATTGTAATGATGAGTAAAACCTTGATTTCTAGTTGTGAATTCTCAAGCACATTGTGTGTTTTTAGGTGAATGTATTCGTAGAATCTATTTCTGTATCCTTAGTGATATATGAATTCTAAAGTGATAATTCATCGAAAAATATGTTTGCACACAACATGATGCAGGTTTTGATATTGTAAACACAAAGCAGACTGATAAGTCAGTCTCAGCAGTTTGACATCTTTTAACATTCCCCCTTTTTTTTATACCTGCAACAATAATTCAGTGCTAATAATTATGTACAAACAAGTACGTATTAAAAATAATATCCATAAGATGACACTGTTTAGTAATTTGGGGGTACGGAATTACATCCGCTATCTATATTTTCTTCGCTGCACCTTACTTTTTTAAGCATCTGAAGTAATGTAGTTTTAGCCGTACCTGTTGTTCTCGTAGTTGTTTCAGCTGTGGTTGTCGATTTAGTTGGTGTTGACGGGATGGTTACAACTGAAGTAGTCCCTTCTGAAGTTGGAATAGGATTTACAATACTGACTTATATTACTAATATTATTATTATTATTATTATTATTATTATTATCATTATTATTATCATTATTATTGCTTTGTGAAACCCTGACTTCTATAATATTGTGGTGAAAGGTGAATCAAATGCACTTTTAGAAGTATCCGTGCAATTCAGTTTTCTCGTTGCAAATAATCTATAAATCGTGAACATGGTGAAGTGATGGTCTTTAAATGAATATGATTGCAAATAATATAATGTTGATACAAGCTTGACATTAAAAACTAAAAAAAAATACTGATAAGTAGGTGTACGCAATTTGTCATTTTCAAACATTTTTCCTCTCTCTTGCCACCTGCAACGATGATATTACGGTAATAATTGCGAAAAAGCATACAGTGTATGAATTAAATAGACAATTTATTTTTGACCTATACTTTGAACGGTACTTAGCAGTACTAAAATTGTGTTCCGTACTAGCTTTGTGGTATATATCTCATTTTTAGGCATCCTGGGTGAAGTAGTACTAGCTATACCTGTTCTAATCGTGGTTGTTTCAGCACGCGCTGTGGTTGTCGATTCCGTTGTTGACAACCGAGTGGTTGCAACTGGAGTAGTGCCTTCTGAATTTGGAAAAGGATTAACAATACGCAACTATTATAATGCTTCGTGAAACCTGGACTTCTATATTGTGGTAAATGCCCAATCTTACGCACTTTTAGTAGCATTCGTGCACTTCACTTTTGTTGTTGCAAATAATCTATAAATCCTGAAGTGATGATCTCAAATGAATGCGATTTCAAATTATATGTTGATACAGGCTTTGACATTGGAAAAAATAATTATACGAATAAGAGTAGGCCTACGTGTAAGCAATTTGACAATCTTTGAACATCATTTATGTCAACAATAAAACAATGATATTAATTCCGCAAAGGCATCGTACGAATCAGATAAATTAGCTATGACAATACTTTGAATGATTGTATGAAGTACACGTAAATTGTGTTACATACTAGCTTGGAGGTATACCTCATTTCTAAGCATCTTAAGTAAAGGAGTACTAGCTGTACCTGTTTGAATCGTGGTTGTTTCAGCACGCTCTGTGGTTGTCGATTCCGTTGGTGCCGACTGCGTGGTTGCAACTGGAGTAGTGCCTTTTGATGTTTGAATAGGAGTAACAACACGGAACTATTGTAAAGGTGTGTGAAACCTTGATTTCTAGTTGCGAATGCTTATTCATGCACACTCTTAGATGTATTCGAAGAATTCATTTCTGTCTTTGCAAATAACTCATGAATTTTGAAGAGATGGTTTATAAAAGAATATGTTTGCAAACAGAATGATTCAGGTTTTGATATTGTAAACCCAAAAGAGACTGATAAGTCGGTGTCAGCAAGCTGACATCTTTCACCATTCCCTCCATTTCTTCTCACCTGCAACAGCATGGTACTAAATCTGTACAAACACGTCGGAATCTAATTAATACTGGTACACCATCCATATTACTTTCTTTCGCTATACCTTACTTTCAAGCATCTGAACTGATCTGTGGTAGCCGTACCTGTTGTACTCGTAGTTGTGTAAGTGGTGGTGGTCGATTCTGTAGGTGTCGACTGAGTGGTTGCAACTGGAGGAGTGGCCTCTGATGTTTGAATAGGAGTAACAATACGGAAGCATTTTAATGGTGTGTGATACTTTGACTTCTAGTGGTGAGTGCTTAATCATATGTCATTTTAGTAGCATTCGTGCAATTCAGTCCTGTCGTTTATCTATACGTAATGAGGTGATGGTCTTTGTAAGAGTAATATGTTGCAAAGAGGACGATACTGATTTTGACATTGTAAACAGATATAGATACAGACTAGATATTCGCTGCTAGATATTCGGTGCTAGCAATTTGACAACTTTCAACATTTTCCCTCTCATTTTCTTGTTGCAACAATGATGAAATGGCACTAATTCCGTACAATGTACGAATTATTGACAATCCATGAGAGAACTTTAAGTACTAGTTTGGGAATTGGAGCAGTACAATATTCTTTACATGTGGAGCAGTGCCATCGAGAGCTGAAATAAGATTCAACCTACCTAAAAATTGGAATGGTGCTTGAAATTTTCATTTCATATCTGTTGTCTTTCAATCTGTCCATTTTCTGACCTCTTGTCTATCAGTCAGCTTGAACAGTCATGTAATGGAGTATTAGTGTGCGAGGTGGAGAGTGTACATGTGCCTTCATTAAGGCATAATTATAGTCTCTTTCATTTCTTATGTTGTTTATTGGTATTATTTCCCAGATGAACTCTCATGAATACAAATAAAGAAATTTACCTCTACACGTTGGTAGAGTCAACGGCCCATCCACTTCACAGGTCAATGTAGAATCACCAACGATAAGAAAGCCTTCTTCGCACGAATACTCGCAAACGAAATTTTCAAAAATTGTTCCAGGGAAGCAGTTAAATAATGTTGTGGTGAGATGTGGCGGAAACGCTGGTATAGTGCAGGTAACTATGAACCGTAATTGAGTGAATTTATGTAGAATGTGGTCATTTCGTCGGTATTATCTACGAGATTGTGCTAAAGGAATGGCTCGAATAGATATTCATACTAAAACAACATGGGTGTGAAGTATATTTCTGCGTTAACTAGCCATACGCCTTAGATATGTTATATTCTTCATGCTCTATAACATTAAGTTACAGTTCGTAATTTCAAAACCAGAATTTTTTTTCTTCTAACAGACATGTCGCCTGCAACACTTAATTTGCTCAGTTATTTCTTTGCTTAGACATCTATATCCTGTCGTTACCTACATTTTTTAATTTGACAGAAACCAATTTTTCATAATTCAGAACGTCTAAAAATTTTTTCCTGAGCTAGAAAAGGTAACTTGCAGATACCTTTGCTTCAACTCAGCAATAACATATCCATACGAAAATCAATTATTAATCGATAAATTGCGTACTCATCATACGGATTAGCTATGTCATTGATAGGATTTGCATCTTAAGACATCTGCACTCATCTTTTTTTTTTTTGTAGGGGTCAACTGGCGTCAATTGCGGTCTCCTTTTTAAAAAATGCCCCGATTGCTATTAAACATAAATCAAATCAGATTACCTGCGAATCTGTAAACATTTTGTGTAAGTTGCTATAGCCCCGACCTTTAGCCGAAAATGTCACAAAATCAAAATCGAATAAAATCGATCAATTCAAGGCATTTTTTTTTTTTAAAGAACTACTTAAGATTTTGATGTTTTTTGACATATCGATGGTAAACTGTACAGGTTGTTTGTTCTTCATTCTTTCATTCTTTCTTTATGAGATCGTTTGGTAAAGTCATGCTACAAAGGGATGGTATAGTTTTGGTTGAGGTGAGGATTCAGCATCTAACTTTTTGCAAGATACTTAGAAATCACTTTATTTAGTGTTAAAGAGCATACAAGTCTAAGAGGGATTCAAAGTTTATTTGGTCAAAATCGGTTTTGCAATGGCTGAGATATCCACAAAGTAAAACAAAGCGATCTAATAAAAGGTGGGTCACACCTTTTATTAGTATCCTTTTTTAAATATCTCAGCCTTCTCATTCTAATTCTGATACACTAGGCCTATATGCTCTTTCATAAATCATAAGAGGTTTCTCATTCTCTCAAAAATCATCATCAACACGTAGGAAACCTGAAGCCCCATGACAACTGGAACTGTACCATCCCTTGAACATAAAATGACTATAATGCTTTGAGATGAATGATTAACATCCTTTGACGGGGTAGATCAACAATACCTCAAACAGTTGCAATTTCCTTTCAATTTATGTTTACTCAATTTAACCAGGGTTATATCCTGACCGATAGTTGAATGGAAAATTGTGAGCATCATGGTTTGTGCAGAGCTCTGTATTCCAACTGCATGACCCTCTTTTGAACAAATTATGCTTTAATCGGTGTGGTTTAACTTTTTATATATATGTGAAAGTCCTTAGTCTTGTTATTATAAATTCTAAGAGGGTAGAAAGAAAAAAAAAGTGTTCTTTCGCACGGGGGTGGGGGGGGGGAGGTGATAAACAGGTATGAACAGTCTTAGAGTTCTTTGAATCGCGATTGAAAATAGTAACATATTGTGTAATGTACCTTATTACTCACTGTACTTAAAGGCAACTTCAAATTAAGTAGTACGAAACATACCTGTTGCAATCGTTTCAACTGTGGTTGTCGGTTCCGTTGGTACCGTCTGAGTGGTTGCAACTGGAGTAGTGCCTTCTGATGTTTGAATATGAGTTTGAAAAGGAACTACCAAAAGGCTGCATGAAAATTTAACTTCAATTCTACACACCTTCAGCAAGTATTCCTTTGTTACAAATAATCTATAAATCAAAAAGTGATGGTCCAAAGAGGATAATACAGCTTTGCATTTTCAACTCAAACAATACTGGCTAATCGGTCAAAGCAATCTGACAATTTTTTACATATTTCCTTCATCTCCCTACTGCAAAAATGTGTATGTTGATACAGGCTTTGACATTGAAAACAAAGACATGTGTAAGCAGGTTGACATCTTTGAACATTGTTCCTCTCAACAATAACACAATGATACTAATTCCGCAAAGGCAGTGTATGAATTAAATGCATTAGCTATGACAACACTTTGAATGATTGTATGAAGTTAGTATACTAAAAGTGTGTTATATAGCTTTGGGGCATACCTCATTTTTAGGCATCTTAGGCAATGAAGTACTAGCTATACCTGTTTTAATCGTGGCTGTTTCAGCACGCTCTGTGGTTGTCGATTCCGTTGGTGCCGACTGCGTGGTTGCAACTGGAGTAGTGCCTTTTGATGTTTGAATAGAAGTAACAATACGGAACTATTGTAAAGATGAGTAAAACCTTGATTTCTAGTTGTGAATTCTCAAGCACATTATGTGTTTTTAGTTGAATGTATTCGTAGAATTTATTTCTGTATCCTCAGTGATATATGAATTCTAAAGTGATAATTCATCGAAAAATATGTTTGCACACAACATGATGCAGGTTTTGATATTGTAAACACAAAGCAGACTGATAAGTCAGTCTCAGCAGTTTGACATCTTTTAACATTCCCCTTTTTTTATACCTGCAACAATAATTTAGTACTAATAATTCTGTACAAACAAGTACGAATCAAAAATAATATCCATAAGATTACACAGTTTAGTAATTTGGGGGTACGGAATTACATCCACTATCTATTATTTCGCTGTACCTTATTTTTTAAAGAATCTGAAGTAATGTAGTTTTAGCCGTACCTGTTGTTCTCGTAGTTGTTTCAGCTGTGGTTGTCGATTTAGTTGATGTTGACTGAATGGTTACAACTGAAGTAGTCCCTTCTGAAGTTGGAATAGGATTTACAATACCGACTTATATTATTATTATTATCATTATTATTTCTATTATTATAATTATCATCATTATTATTATTATTATTATTATTATTATTATTATTATTACTATTACTATTATTGATAATATTATTGCTTTGTGAAACCTTGACTTATATATTTTGGTGAAAGGTGAATCAATCGCACTTTTACTAGTATTCGTGCAATTCAGTTTTCTCGTTGCAAGCAATCTATAAATCGTGAACATGGTGAAGTGATGGTCTTTAAATGAATATGATTGCAAATATGTTGATACAAGCTTGACAGTAAAAACGAAAAAAAAAATACTGATAAGCAGGTAACTATGAACCGTAATTAAGTAGAATTTAATTAATAGAACGTGGTTACTTCGTCGGTATTATCTACAAAAGCGTGCTAAAGGGGTGCGGTCTAGTTTCGTTTATGTTTGTTAAAGTGTTGTTATCATATATTCTAAGAGGGCAGAAAAGAAAAACAATGTGTTCTTTCACAAGGGGAGGGGGGGGGGGGGGGGAGTGATAAATATGTATGAACAGCTTTAAGAGTTCTTTGAATCGCAATTGGAAATAGAAACATATCTTGTGTGTAATGTAGCTTATTACTCACTGTACTTTAAAAGGATCGTATAATTTTGGTTGAGACCTAATTTACGGTTTTTAACATTTTTTGGTGAGATAATGAGAAACCTGTTATGAAATATGAAAAAGCATGTAATTCTACGAAGATTTCAATGTTTATTTGATAAAAGTTGGTTTTGAAATGGCTGAGATATCCAAAAATAGAGCAATTCTAATAAAGTGTGGGACCCACACTTTATCACCATTGCTTTGTTTTATTTTGTTTTTGGACGTTTCAGTGATTCCAAACCCAATTGCCATCAAGTGAACTTTGAATTCCTCTTAAATTGGTATGCTCTGTACTATATCATGAGTGGTTTTCTTGGTGTCTCGCGAAAAGTTAAATGCCCCATTCTCATCTCCATCAATACTGTACCATCCCTTTAAGGCAACTTCAAATAAAGTAATACGAAACATACCTGTTGCAGCAGTTTCTGCTGTGGTTGTCGTTTCCGTTGGTACCGTCTGAGTGGTTGCAACTGGAGTAGTGCTTTCTAATGTTTGAATATTAGTTTGAAACGGATGGAAATGCTGTATGGAAATTCAACTTCAATTTTACGTACCTTTAACAGTATTCCATTGTTACAAATAATGTATAAATCAAAAAGTGATAGTCCAAAGTGGAATACAGCTTTGCATTTTTAAAAACAAACAAAAGTGGCTAATCGGTCAAAGCAATTTTACGATTTTTAGTATTTCCCTTCATCTCCGTTCTGCAACAATTTATCGATAATATGTTGATACAGGCTTTGACATTGAAAACGATTTCACATCTTTGAACATTGTTCCTCTCAACAATAACACAATGATACTAATTCCGCAAAGGCAGTATATGAATTAAATGAATTAGCTATGAAAGTACTTTGAATGATTGTAATACAATGAAGTATACTAAAAGTGTGTTATATAGCTTTGGGGTATATATCTCATTTTAGGCATCCGGGGTGAAGGAGTACAAGCTATACCTGTTTTAATCGTGGTTGTTTCAGCACGCTTTGTGGTTGTCGATTCCGTTGGTGCCGACTGCGTGGTTGCAGCTGGCGTAGTGACTTTTGATGTTTGAATAGGAGTAACAATACGGAACTATTATAAAGATTGGTAAAATCTTTATATTCAGTTTTGGATTCTCAATTACACTATGTACTTTTGGTTGTACTCGTAGAATTCATTTCTATTTTCTCATTAATACGAATTCTAAAGTAGTATTTCAGTAAAAAACAAACAAACAAACAAACAAACAAACAAACAAGTTTGCACGCAAGATGATTCAGGTTTTGATATTGTAAACTTAAAAAAGACTAGTAAGTCGGTGTCGGCAGTTTGACATCTTTTACAATTTCCCACTATTTAATTCTTACCTGCAACAATAATACAATGGAATTAATTCTGTATAAACAAGTAGGTCTACGAATCAAAAATGCCATCCGTAACAATAAATAAATATATATATATATATATATATATATATATATATATATATACATATATATATATAGAGAGAGAGAGAGAGAGAGAGTTATATTTGCTGGAAACGTATCCGGGCAATTACCCCCGGCTGAATACTGGTTAGTGGAAAGGTTAGAGTAAAGATTAGGGTTAGGATTAGGTTCAGGATTAGGATTAGGATTAGGGCTAGGGGAAGTGTCCGGGGAAATTGCCCAGGGGGTAATTGCCCTAGACCCGCTGGAAATACATGTCACTGAACTTGATATGAACTAGCTCTATCTTATCTTTAAACATATGTTATGATGCTGTACGCACCTGTTGTAATAGTAGTTGAAGTAGGTATGGTTATCGATTCCGTTGTCAAATGCGTGGTTGCAACTGGAGTAGCGCCTTCTGATGTTGGAATAGGATTTACAATACCGAACTGTCATTATGCTTCGTGAAAGGCTGATTTCTATAACATTATACTACTACTTTTAGTAGTGTTCGTACACTTCAGATCTGTCGTTGCAAATAATTTGCTAGCCCTGAAGTGAAGTCTTTAAATTAATTTGACTGCAAATATGCTGATACAGGCTTTGACATTGAAACACAAAAATACTGATTAGTCAGTGTACGTAAGTTGACATTTTTCGAACATTGCCGTTCTTTTTTGCCACCTAAAAAGACGAAACAATGGTAGTTATTCCGCAAAGGGAATTTACGAATTAGACAGACAATTCTTGAAAATACTTTGAATGATTGTATGAAGTATACTAAAATTGTATTACATACTAACTTTGGGGTATACCTCATTTGTAAGCCCCTTAAGTAATTGAGTACTAGCTATACCTGTTTTAATCGTGATTGTTTCAGCACGCTCTGTGGTTGTCGATTCCTTTAGTGTCGACTGCGTGGTTGCTGCTGGCGTAGTGACTTTTGATGGTTGAATAGGAGTAACAATATGAACTGTTGTAATGTTGTGTGAAACATTGATTTCTAGTTGTGAATGCTTGTTCATTCATGCTCACTCTTAGATGTATTCGTAGAATCCATTTCTGTCTTTGCAAATAACTAATGAACTTTGAATTGATGGTTTATAAAAGAATAAGGATTCAGGTTTTGATATTGTAAACCTGAGACTCATAAGTCGGTGTCAGCAATATGACATCTTTTAACATTTCCCTCTATTTTTTCTCACCTGCAACAGTAATAGAATTGTACCAAATCTGTACATGCACGTCGGAATTAAATACTGGTACACCATCCATAACAGTACATTGTATGGCACCTTGGAGTACGGAAACTACATTCAGTATTACTTTCTTTCGCTATACCTTACTTTCAAGCATCTGAAGTGATGTGTGATTGCCGTACCTGTTGTACTCGCAGTTGTGTCAGCGGTTGTGGTCGATTCTGTAGGTGTCGACTGAGTGGTTGCAGCTGGAGGAGTGACTTCTTATGTTTGAATAGGAAAAACAAAACGGAATTATTTCAATGCTGTGTGATACTTTGACTTCTAGTGGTGATTATTTAATCTTAGTCATTTTAGTATACCATTCGTACAATTCAGTCCTTTCGTTTAACTATACATAATGAGGCGATGGTCTTTATAAGCGTAATATATTGCGAAGAAGATGATACTGATTGTGGCATTGTATGTATACAGAGACTGACTAGGTATTCGGTGCTAGCAATTCAACCATTTTTCAACATTTTCCCTCTCATTTTCTTCCTGCAACAGTAATAAAATGGCACTAATTCCATACAATGTACGAATTATTGACAATCCACGAGAGAACTTTGATTACTGGTTTGGAAGAGTACAATATTCTTTGCATCTGGAGTAGTGCCATCGAGAGTTGGAATAAGATTTCTTATGCAACGTTATGCTGTTTATTGGCGTTATTCCCAGATGAACTCTCATGGATACAAATATAGAACTTTACCTCTACAAGTCGGTAGAGTCAACGGCCCATCCACTTCACAGGTCAATGTAGAATCACCAACGATATGAAAGCCTTCCTCGCACAAATACTCGCAAATGAAATTTTCAGGAATTGTTCCAGGCAAGCATTCAAGCAATGTTGTGGTGAGATGTGGCGGAAACGTTGGTATCATGCAGGTAACTATGAACGGTAATTGAATAGAATTTAATCAGAACGTGGTCACTTCGTCGGTATTATCTACGAGAATGTGCTAAGGGGATGATTCGAATAGATACTCATACTAAAAAACATAGGTGTGAACTATACTAGTATTTTATTTAGCCACACGCCTTAGATAGGTTCTATTCTTCATGCTTTATAACATCTGGTTACAGTTTGTAATTTCAAAGCCAGAGTGATTTTTTTTTTTTTTTACTGACATGCATGTTGCCTGCAATACTTAATTTGTTGAATTATTTCTTTGCTTACACTTCTATATCTAGTCGTTACCTATATTTTTTATTGAAAATAAACCAATTTTTCCTATTAAATTTAGAAAGTCTATTTTTTTTTCTGAGCTAGAAAAGGTAACTTGCAGATACCTTTGCTTCAATTCACCAAAAATATATGCGTGCGAATTAAATTGCGTACTCATCATACAGATTATAGCTATGTCTTTGATAGGATTTGCTTCTAAAAACATCTGCACTCATTTTTAAGGGGTCAACTGGCGTCAAATTGGTCTGCTTTTTTAAAAATGCTTCGATTGCTATCAAACATAAATCAAATTAGATTAGCTGCGAATTTGTATAAACGCTATGTGTAAGTTGCTATAGCCCGACCCTATAGCCGAAAATGCCAGAAAAATAAAATTTAATATTTTCGATTACTAAGATTTTGATTTTTTTGATATATTGATGGTAAACTGTATTGGTTGTTTGTTTTATTATATTTAATACTTTATGACATCGTTTGGTAAATTCGTGCTACAAAGGGATGGTATAGTTTTGGTTGAGGTGAGGATTCAGCTTTTAACATATTGCGAGATACTTAGAAACCACTTTATTAAGTGTTAAAGAGCATACAAGTCTAAGAGGAATTCAAGGTTTATTTGGTGAGAATCGGTTTTGTAATGGCTGAGATATAAAAAAAAAACCAAAGTAAAACAAAGCGAAGTAATAAAAGGTGGATCACACTTTTTATTATCTTTTTTTAAAAAATATCTCAGCCTTCTGATACATAAGGCGTATAATTATGCTCTTTCATAAATCAAGAGGTTTCTCATACTTTAAAAAATCATCATCAAAACGTTGGAAACCTGCAGCCCCATGACAACTGGAATTGCACCGTCACTTGAACATAAAATGACTATATAATGCTTTCAGATGAATGACTAACACCCTTTGACGGGGAACTAGTAGAACAACAACACAATTTCAAACAGTTGCAATTTCCTTTCAATTTATGTTCACTCAATTTAACCAGGGTTATATCTTGACCTATAGTTAAATGGATTTTTTTTTTTTGGGGGGGGGGGGTTTGTGCAGAGCTCTGTATTCCAAATGACCCTCTTTTAAAGAAGTTATGCTTTAGTCGGTGTGGTTTAATTTTGTATAATGTTTGTGTAAGTCTTAGAGGGAAGTTAGAAAAAAAAAGTGTTCTTTCACACGGGGGGGGGGGGAATGATGAATAGGTATTTCATGAACAGTTTTAAGAGTTCTTTGAATCGCTATTGGAAATAGTAACATATTGTGTGATGTACCTTACTACTCATTGTACTTTGAGGCAACTTCAAATTAAGTAGTACGTTACATACCAGTTGGAATCGTTTCAGCTGTGGTTGTCGGTTCCGTTGGTACCGTCTGAGTGGTTGCAACTGGATTAGTGCCTTCTGATGTTTGAATATGAGTTTGAAAAGGAACTATCAAAAGGCCGCATGAAAACTGTGAAGCAATAAAATTGTTACGAATGTGACCGTGCATCACAAAAAAACCCCAAAAAAGTCGCACCCCTTGATTTTACACGAGGACTCAAGAAAGGTGAACCGGGTCAACCAAGTAAAGTTTTCCATATTTTCTGAAAGAGCTATTATTCTACTACATAATTCTTGAGTTTAAAATCATAAATTGAATGGGAAAGTGGGTTTTCAACAGTTTTTCTACAACCCCATTTTGGTAGAGTAGTGTGATCAGGTTTTTCTTTCGAGGCCCCTTTTCATTTCTTGAAAATTATTTGCACACTCTTCACTTTCAACTCTAATAACTTTTGAAAGGATAATATACTGCTTTGAAAGTTGAAATTAATAATGGACAGAATGTGTTAATAAAGCATGCTTAATTCCAGCTTAATCTGATAATTCCTTAACTGTTGTTGCTACAGTGGTTTACATCATGTTTTTGTCCCATTCATGGCAAAGGTAGCACGGTTTTGTAAAGATTAAGCACTTGAATAGACCTTGTACTCCACAGCCTTTTTTTTTTCAGTTCAAACTTTTCCAGAGTGTGGGTTTTCTTTTCAATGTTTATATTTGTTAGGGGATCTATTTAAGTTTAGTTATACATCATTTTAAATCTTAGAGTCTGCTCTTTCAGAATCTGCCCTGAACTACAAATCCCTTTCTGGCGACTTTTTGGTTGGTTTTGTGGTGCAGGATCATCATTCGCTTTACTGTACTTTCAAGCATCTCAAATGAAGTACTAGCTCTACCTGTTGTTATCATAGTTGTGGAATCATAAGCAGTAGAATTTGAGTCCGTTTGTGCGGACTGCGTAGTTGGAACTGGAGCAGTGCCTTCTGATGGTTGAATAGAGGTGACAAACCATATTGGACTGCTGTAATGCTGCACGAAACTTTGACTTCTAGTCGGAAATGTTGAATTATAAGTACTTTTGGTATTAAATATTCCAGCTAGCAATTCAGTTTTGTCGTTACAAATAGTCTATAAATCTGAAATGATGGCTAAAAGAAATTATTATGTTTGCAAGAGAGGATGGGACAGGTTTCAACATTTTAAGCAAATATCCTGTCTTGTAACTCGTAGTTAGCATTTTTTATTTCATTCAAAATTTTCCATCTCTATTCTCACTTGCAACAAGGATACAAAATAATATACTAATTCCGCACTAATAACTTGGACAATGTACGAGTTAAATCGACCATCTATGAGAGTACAACAAATGGAACTTTGAAGTGTAAAATTTATCAAAATATTACTTTTTGGCTATACCTCATTTTAAAGCATCTTAAATGAAGTAGTACTATTCGTACCTGCTGTAATCGTAGTTGGAATGTCAGATGTGGTTGTCGTTATTCCGTTTTGTGTCGTTTGCGTGGTTTTACCTGGAGTAGTGCCTTCTGATGTTTCAATATTGGGGTTACAATACAAACTATTGTAATTCTGCGTTAAACTTCGAATTCTTGTAGTGCACGTTAACTTTAGATTATTTTAGTAGTATTCTTAGAATACATTTCTGCCGTTCCAAATAATCTGTGAATTCTGAGTTGACTGTTGATAAATGAATATGTTTGTAAACAGGATGATACAGCTTTTGAAATTGTAAACCACAAAGTGACTGAATAGTGATGGTGTAGGCAAAATGACATTTAAGAAAAAATCCTCATGTTTTTCTTTTTCGCCGGCAACAAGGATGAAATTGTTCAATTTACGAAATAAATATCCATTCGATGAGAGTGCCATGGGTAAACAGTTGAAGTGCAAAGTTTTGGCTTTACGTGTACTTTATTTTAAGGCATCTTCATATGAAGAAGTACAAGTCGTACCTGATGTAATCGTAGTTGGGATGTCAGCTTTGGTTGTCGTTATTCCGTTTTGTGTCGACTGCGTGGTTGTACCTGGATTAGTGCCTTCTGATGTTAGAATATATGAGTTTCAATACGAAACTATTGTAATGCTACGTTAAACTTCGAATTCTTGTAGACTTACGTCTGCCGTTACAAAAATCAATAAAAATAAAAGAATATGTTTCCAAAGGGGATGATACAGGTTTTGATATTGTGATGCCGACACATACTAATTCGGGGTTTGGTAGGCAAAAGTAATGTTTGTTTGTTTTTTGTTTTGTTTTTTGTTGAAATTTACCCATTTTTTTTTCACCTGCAACGAGGATAAAATTGTACATAATGCTGCGTCAATCTTCGAATTCTTGTAGTTCATATAAACCTCGGAATTTTAGGAGTTTTAATACCGTTCATCTCTTCCGTTGCAAATAATCCGTTAATTCTGCGTTGACTGTCGATAAATGAATATGTTCGTAATCAGGATGATACAGGTTTGGACTGAATAGTGGTGTTGTAGGAAAATAATGGCATAAGAAATATCCTCGGGTTTTTCTTTTTCACCGGCAACAAGGATGAAATTGTACAATTTACGAAATAAATATCCATTCGATGATAGTACCATGGGTAAACAGTTGAAGTGCAACTATTCTTTCAAATATTAGTTTTTGCCCTCACGTGTACTTTATTCTGAGGCATCTCATATGAAGAAGTACTAGCAGTACCTGTTGTAATCGTAGTTGGAATGTCAGCTGTGGTTGTCGTTATTCCGTTTTGTGTCGACTGCGTGGTTGTACCTGGAGTAGTGCCTTCTGACGTTAGAATATAGGAGTGACAATACGAAACTATTATAATGCTGCGTGCAATTTCGAATTCTTGCAGTGCGTGTAAACTTTTTTTTTTTTATCTAAAGATATCTTTAGTAATATTCATACAATTCATTCTACCGTTTGAAATAATCTGTGAATTCCGAGTTAACTGTTGATAAATAAATATGTTTGTAAACAGAATGATACAGGTTTTGAATTTGTAAAGCCAAAAGTTACTGAATAGTGATGGTGTGGGCAAAACGACATTTAAGAAAATATCCTCGTTTTTCTTTATCGTCGGCAACAAGTGTGAAATTGTACAATTTCATAAATGAATATCCACTCGATGAGAGTCCCATGGCAAAACAGTTGAAGTGCAACTATTCTATCAATATTACTTTTTGATTTTAAGTGTACTTTATTTCAAGGCATCTCAAATGAAGTACATGTAGTACTAGCCGTACCTGTTGTAATCGTAGTTGGGATGTCAGCTTTGGTTGTCGTTATTCCGTTCTGTGTCGACTGCGTGGTTGTACCTGGAGTAGTGCCTTCTGATGTTAGAATATAGGAGTTTCAATACGAAACTATTGTAATGCTACGTTAAACTTCGAATTCTTGTAGACTAACGTGAACTTATAATTCATCTCTGCCGTTACAAAAATCTATAAAGTCTGAAGTGACGGTAAATAAAAGAATATGTTTCCAAAGGGGATGATACAGGTTTTGATATTGTGATTCCAACACATATTAATTCGTGGTTTGGTAGGCAAAAGTAATGTTTGTTTGTTTGTTTGTTTGTTTGTTTGTTTTTTGTTGTTGAAATTTACCTTATTTTTTTTTTCACCTGCAACAAAGATAAATTTGTACATAATGCTGCGTCAAACTTCGAATTCTTGTAGTTCATATAAACCTCGGAATTTTTAGCAGTTTTATTACAGTTCATCTCTTCCGTTGCAAATAATCCGTTAATTCTGCGTTGACTGTCGATAAATAAATATGTTCGTAATCAGGATGATACAGGTTTTAATATGGCAGACCCAAAAGGGACTGAATAGTGGTGGTGTAGGAAAATAAAGACATTAAAAAATATCCTCGGGTTTTTCTTTTTCGCCGGCAACAAGGATGAAATTGTACAATTTACGAAATAAATATCCATTCGATGAGAGTACCATGGGTAAACAGTTGAAGTGCAACTATTCTATCAAATATTAGTTTTTGCCCTCACGTGTACTTTATTCTGAGGCATCTCATATGAAGAAGTACTAGCAGTACCTGTTGTAATCGTAGTTGGAATGTCAGCTGTGGTTGTCGTTATTCCGTTTTTTGTCGACTGCGTGGTTGTACCTGGAGTAGTGCCTTCTGACGTTAGAATATAGGAGTGACAATACGAAACTATTATAATGTTGCGTGAAATTTGGAATTCTTGCAGTGGATGTAAACTTATTTTTTTTATCTAAAGATATCTTTAGTAGTATTCATACGCTTCATTCTACCGTTTGAAATAATCTGTGAATTCCGAGTTGACTGTTGATAAAGAAATATGTTTGTAAACAGAATGATACAGGTTTTGAAATTGTAAAGCCAAAAGTTAGTGAATAGTGATGGTGTAGGCAAATAGTGATGGTGTAGACATTTAAGAAAATATCCCCGTTTTTCTTTTTCGTCGGCAACAAGGGTGAAATTGTACAATTTCATAAATGAATATCCATTCGATGAGAGTCCCATGGCAAAACAGTTGAAGTGCAACTATTCTATCAAATATTACTTTTTGGTTTTACGTGCACTTTATTTCACGGCATCTCAAATGAAGTACATGTAGTACTAGCCGTACCTGTTGTAATCGTAGTTGGGATGTCAGCTTTGGTTGTCGTTATTCCGTTTTGTGTCGACTGCGTGGTTGTACCTGGAGTAGTGCCTTCTGATGTTAGAATGTAGGAGTTTCAATACGAAACTATTGTAATGCTACGTTAAACTTTGCGAATTCTTGTAGACTTACGTGAACTTATAATTCATCTCTGCCGTTGCAAAAATCAATAAAGTCTGAAGTGACGGTAAATAAAAGAATATGTTTCCAAAGGGGATGATACAGGTTTTGATATTGTGATGCCAACACATACTAATTCGTGGATTGGTAGGCAAAAGTAATGTTTGTTTGTTTTTTGTTGTTGAAATTTACCCTATTTTTTCTCCTGCAACAAGGATAAAATTGTACATAATGCTGCGTCAAACTTCGAATTCTTGTAGTTCATATAAACCTCGGAATTTTTAGCAGTTTTATTACAGTTCATCTCTTCCGTTGCAAATAATCCGTTAATTCTGCGTTGACTGTCGATGAATAAATATGTTCGTCATCAGGATGATACAGGTTTTAATATGGCAGACCCAAAAGGGACTGAATAGTGGTGGTGTAGGAAAATAATGGCATTAAAAATATCCTCGGTGTTTTCTTTTTCACCGGCAACAAGGATGAAATTGTACAATTTACGAAATAAATATCCATTCGATGATAGTACCATGGGTAAACAGTTGAAGTGCAACTATTCTATAAAATATTAGTTTTCGCCCTCACGTGTACTTTATTCTGAGGCATCTCATATGAAGAAGTACTAGCAGTACCTGTTGTAATCATAGTTGGAATGTCAGCTGTGGTTGTCGTTATTCCGTTTTGTGTCGACTGCGTGGTTGTACCTGGAGTAGTGCCTTCTGACGTTAGAATATAGGAGTGACAATACGAAACTATTATAATGCTGCGTGAAATTTCGAATTCTTGCAGTGCATGTAAACTTATTTTTTATCTAAAGATATCTTTAGTAGTATTCTTACAATTCATTCTACCGTTTGAAATAATCTGTGAATTCCGAGTTGACTGTTGATAAATATGTTTGTAAACAGGATGATACAGGTTTTGAAATTGTAATGCCACAAGTTACTGAATAGTGATGGTGGAGGCAAAATGACATTTAAGAAAATATCCTCCTTTTTCTTTTTCGTCGGCAACAAGGGTGAAATTGTACAATTTCATAAATGAATATCCATTCGATGAGAGTCCCATGGCAAAACAGTTGAAATGCAACTATTCTATCAAATATTACTTTTTGGTTTTACGTGTACTTTATTTCAAGGCATCTCAAATGAAGTACATGTAGTACTAGCCGTACCTGCTGTAATCGTAGTTGGGATGTCAGCTTTGGTTGTCGTTATTCCGTTTTGTGTCGACTGCATGGTTGTACCTGGAGTTGTGGCTTCTGATGTTAGAATATAGGAGTTTCAATACGAAACTATTGTAATGCTCTGTTAAACTTTGCGAATTCTTGTAGACTTACGTGAACTTATAATTCATCTTTGCCGTTACAAAAATCAATACAGTATGAAGTGATGGTAAATAAAAGAATATGTTTCCATAGGGGATGATACAGGTTTTGATATTGTGATGCCAACACATACTAATTCGTAGTTTGGTAGGTAAAAGTAATGTTTGTTTGTTTTTTTTTTTTTTTGTTGTTGTTGTTGAAATTTACCCTATTTTTTTCACCTGCAACAAGGATAAATTTGTACATAATGCTGCGTCAAACTTCGAATTCTTGTAGTTCATATAAACCTCGGAATTTTTAGCAGTTTTATTACAGTTCATCTCTTCCGTTGCAAATAATCCGTTAATTCTGCGTTGACTGTCGATAAATAAATATGTTCGTAATCAGGATGATACAGGTTTTAATATGGCAGACCTAAAAGGGATTGAATAGTGGTGGTGTAGGAAAATAATGGCATTAGAAAATATCCTCGGGTTTTTCTTTTTCGCCGGCAACAAGGATGAAATTGTACAATTTACGAAATAAATATCCATTCGATGATAGTACCATGGGTAAACAGTTGAAGTGCAACTATTCTTTCAAATATTAGTTTTTGCCCTCACGTGTACTTTATTCTGAGGCATCTCATATGAAGAAGTGCTAGCAGTACCTGTTGTAATCGTAGTTGGAATGTCAGCTGTGGTTGTCGTTATTCCGTTTTTTGTCGACTGCGTGGTTGTACCTGGAGTAGTGCCTTCTGACGTTAGAATATAGGAGTGACAATACGAAACTATTATAATGTTGCGTGAAATTTCGAATTCTTGCAGTGCATGTAAATTTATTTTTTTTTAATCTAAAGATATCTTTAGTAGTATTCAAACACTTCTTTCTACCATTTGAAATAATCTGTGAATTCCGAGTTGACTGTTGATAAATAAATATGTTTGTAAACAGAATGATACAGGTTTTGAAATTGTAGAGCCAAAAGTTATTGAATAGTGATGGTGTAGGCAAATAGTGATGGTGTAGACATTTAAGAAAATATCCCCGTTTTTCTTTTTCGTCGGCAACAAGGGTGAAATTGTACAATTTCATAAATGAATATCCATTCGATGAGAGTCCCATGGCAAAACAGTTGAAGTGCAACTATTCTATCAAATATTACTTTTTGGTTTTACGTGTACTTTATTTCAAGGCATCTCAAATGAAGTACATGTAGTACTAGCCGTACCTGTTGTAATCGTAGTTGGGATGTCAGCTTTGGTTGTCGTTATTCCGTTTTGTGTCGACTGCGTGGTTGTACCTGGAGTAGTGCCTTCTGATGTTAGAATATAGGAGTTTCAATACGAAACTATTGTAATGCTACGTTAAACTTTGCGAATTCTTGTAGACTTACGTGAACTTATAATTCATCTCTGCCGTTACAAAAATCAATAAAGTCTGAAGTGACGGTAAATAAAAGAATATGTTTCCAAAGGGGATGATACAGGTTTTGATATTGTGATGCCAACACATACTAATTCGTGGTTTGGTAGGCAAAAGTAATGTTTGTTTTTTTTTTTTTTTGAAATTTACCCTATTTTTTTTCACCTGCAACAAGGATAAAATTGTACATAATGCTGCGTCAAACTTCGAATTTTTGTAGTTCATATAAACCTCGGAATTTTTAGCAGTTTTATTACAGTTCATCTCTTCCGTTGCAAATAATCCGTTAATTCTGCGTTGACTGTCGATAAATAAATATGTTCGTAATCAGGATGATACAGGTTTTAATATGGCAGACCCAAAAGGGACTGAATAGTGGTGGTGTAGGAAAATAATGGCATTAGAAAATATCCTCGGTTTTTTCTTTTTCACCGGCAACAAGGATGAAATTGTACAATTTACGAAATAAATATCCATTCGATGAGAGTACCACGGGTAAACAGTTGAAGTGCAACTATTCTATCAAATATTAGTTTTTGCCCTCACGTGTACTTTATTCTGAGGCATCTCATATGAAGAAGTGCTAGCAGTACCTGTTGTAATCGTAGTTGGAATGTCAGCTGTGGTTGTCGTTATTCCGTTTTTTGTCGACTGCGTGGTTGTACCTGGAGTAGTGCCTTCTGACGTTAGAATATAGGAGTGACAATACGAAACTATTATAATGCTGCGTGAAATTTCGAATTCTTGCAGTGGATGTAAACTTATTTTTTTTTATCTAAAGATATCTTTAGTAGTATTCATACGCTTCATTCTACCGTTTGAAATAATCTGTGAATTCCGAGTTGACTGTTGATAAATAAATATGTTTGTAAACAGAATGATACAGGTTTTGAAATTGTAAAGCCAAAAGTTAGTGAATAGTGATGATGTAGGCAAAATGACATTGAAGAAAATATCCTCGTTTTTCTTTTTCGGCGGCAACAAGGGTTAAATTGTACAATTTCATAAATGAATATCCATTCGATGAGAGTCCCATGGCAAAACAGTTGAAGTGCAACTATTCTATCAAATATTACTTTTTGGTTTTAAGTGTACTTTATTTCAAGGCATCTCAAATGAAGTACATGTAGTACTAGCCGTACCTGTTGTAATCGTAGTTGGGATGTCAGCTTTGGTTGTCGTTATTCCGTTTTGTGTCGACTGCGTGGTTGTACCTGGAGTAGTGCCTTCTGATGTTAGAATATAGGAGTTTCAATACGAAACTATTGTAATGCTACGTTAAACTTTGCGAATTCTTGTAGACTTACGTGAACTTATAATTCATCTCTGCCGTTACAAAAATCAATAAAGTCTGAAGTGACGGTAAATAAAAGAATATGTTTCCAAAGGGGATGATACAGGTTTTGATATTGTGATGCCAACACATACTAATTCGTGGTTTGGTAGGCAAAAGTAATGTTTTTTTTTTTTTTTGTTGTTGAAATTTACCCTATTTTTTTTCACCTGCAACAAGGATAAAATTGTACATAATGCTGCGTCAAACTTCGAATTTTTGTAGTTCATATAAACCTCGGAATTTTTAGCAGTTTTATTACAGTTCATCTCTTCCGTTGCAAATAATCCGTTAATTCTGCGTTGACTGTCGATAAATAAATATGTTCGTAATCAGGATGATACAGGTTTTAATATGGCAGACCCAAAAGGGACTGAATAGTGGTGGTGTAGGAAAATAATGGCATTAGAAAATATCCTCGGTGTTTTCTTTTTCACCGGCAACAAGGATGAAATTGTACAATTTACGAAATAAATATCCATTCGATGAGAGTACCATGGGTAAACAGTTGAAGTGCAACTATTCTATCAAATATTAGTTTTTGCAATCACGTGTACTTCATTCTGAGGCATCTCATATGAAGAAGTACTAGCAGTACCTGTTGTAATCGTAGTCGGAATGTCAGCTGTGGTTGTCGTTATTCCGTTTTGTGTCGACTGCGTAGTTGTACCTGGAGTAGTGCCTTCTGACGTTAGAATATAGGAGTGACAATACGAAACTATTATAATGCTGCGTGAAATTTCGAATTCTTGCAGTGGATGTAAACTTATTTTTTTTATCTAAAGATATCTTTAGTAGTATTCATACGCTTCATTCTACCGTTTGAAATAATCTGTGAATTCCGAGTTGACTGTTGATAAATAAATATGTTTGTAAACAGAATGATACAGGTTTTGAAATTGTAAAGCCAAAAGTTAGTGAATAGTGATGATGTAGGCAAAATGACATTGAAGAAAATATCCTCGTTTTTCTTTTTCGGCGGCAACAAGGGTTAAATTGTACAATTTCATAAATGAATATCCATTCGATGAGAGTCCCATGGCAAAACAGTTGAAGTGCAACTATTCTATCAAATATTACTTTTTGGTTTTAAGTGTACTTTATTTCAAGGCATCTCAAATGAAGTACATGTAGTACTAGCCGTACCTGTTGTAATCGTAGTTGGGATGTCAGCTTTGGTTGTCGTTATTCCGTTTTGTGTCGACTGCGTGGTTGTACCTGGAGTAGTGCCTTCTGATGTTAGAATATAGGAGTTTCAATACGAAACTATTGTAATGCTACGTTAAACTTTGCGAATTCTTGTAGACTTACGTGAACTTATAATTCATCTCTGCCGTTACAAAAATCAATAAAGTCTGAAGTGACGGTAAATAAAAGAATATGTTTCCAAAGGGGATGATACAGGTTTTGATATTGTGATGCCAACACATACTAATTCGTGGTTTGGTAGGCAAAAGTAATGTTTTTTTTTTTTTGTTGTTGAAATTTACCCTATTTTTTTTCACCTGCAACAAGGATAAAATTGTACATAATGCTGCGTCAAACTTCGAATTTTTGTAGTTCATATAAACCTCGGAATTTTTAGCAGTTTTATTACAGTTCATCTCTTCCGTTGCAAATAATCCGTTAATTCTGCGTTGACTGTCGATAAATAAATATGTTCGTAATCAGGATGATACAGGTTTTAATATGGCAGACCCAAAAGGGACTGAATAGTGGTGGTGTAGGAAAATAATGGCATTAGAAAATATCCTCGGTTTTTTCTTTTTCACCGGCAACAAGGATGAAATTGTACAATTTACGAAATAAATATCCATTCGATGAGAGTACCATGGGTAAACAGTTGAAGTGCAACTATTCTATCAAATATTAGTTTTTGCAATCACGTGTACTTCATTCTGAGGCATCTCATATGAAGAAGTACTAGCAGTACCTGTTGTAATCGTAGTCGGAATGTCAGCTGTGGTTGTCGTTATTCCGTTTTGTGTCGACTGCGTAGTTGTACCTGGAGTAGTGCCTTCTGACGTTAGAATATAGGAGTGACAATACGAAACTATTATAATGCTGCGTGAAATTTCGAATTCTTGCAGTGGATGTAAACTTATTTTTTTTATCTAAAGATATCTTTAGTAGTATTCATACGCTTCATTCTACCGTTTGAAATAATCTGTGAATTCCGAGTTGACTGTTGATAAATAAATATGTTTGTAAACAGAATGATACAGGTTTTGAAATTGTAAAGCCAAAAGTTAGTGAATAGTGATGATGTAGGCAAAATGACATTGAAGAAAATATCCTCGTTTTTCTTTTTCGGCGGCAACAAGGGTTAAATTGTACAATTTCATAAATGAATATCCATTCGATGAGAGTCCCATGGCAAAACAGTTGAAGTGCAACTATTCTATCAAATATTACTTTTTGGTTTTAAGTGTACTTTATTTCAAGGCATCTCAAATGAAGTACATGTAGTACTAGCCGTACCTGTTGTAATCGTAGTTGGGATGTCAGCTTTGGTTGTCGTTATTCCGTTTTGTGTCGACTGCGTGGTTGTACCTGGATTAGTGCCTTCTGATGTTAGAATATAGGAGTTTCAATACGAAACTATTGTAATGCTACGTTAAACTTCGAATTCTTGTAGACTTACGTGAACTTATAATTCATCTCTGCCGTTACAAAAATCAATAAAGTCTGAAGTGACGGTAAATAAAAGAATATGTTTCCAAAGGGGATGATACCGGTTTTGATATTGTGATTCCAACACATACTAATTCGTGGTTTGGCAGGCAAAAGTAATGTTTGTTTGTTTGTTTGTTTGTTTTTTGTTGTTGAAATTTACCCTATTTTTTCACCTGCAACAAGGATAAAATTGTACATAATGCTGCGTCAAACTTCGAATTCTTGTAGTTCATATAAACCTCGGAATTTTTAGCAGTTTTATTACAGTTCATCTCTTCCGTTGCAAATAATCCGTTAATTCTGCGTTGACTGTCGATAAATAAATATGTTCGTAATCAGGATGATACAGGTTTTAATATGGCAGACCCAAAAGGGACTGAATAGTGCTGGTGTAGGAAAATAATGGCATTAAGAATATCCTCGGGTTTTTCTTTTTCGCCGGCAACAAGGATGAAATTGTACAATTTACGACATGAATATCCATTCGATCAGAGTATCATGGGTAAACAGTTGAAGTGCAACTATTCTATCAAATATTAGTTTTTGCCCTCACGTGTACTTTATTCTGAGGCATCTCATATGAAGAAGTACTAGCAGTACCTGTTGTAATCGTTGTTGGAATGTCAGCTGTGGTTGTCGTTATTCCGTTTTGTGTCGACTGCATGGTTGTACCTGGAGTAGTGCCTTCTGACGTTAGAATATAGGAGTGACAATACGAAACTATTATAATGCTGCGTGAAATTTCGAATTCTTGCAGTGCATGTAAACTTATTTTTTCATCTAAAGATATCTTTAGTAGTATTCATACAATTCATTGTACCGTTTGAAATAATCTGTGAATTCCGAGTTTACTGTTGATAAATAAATATGTTTGTAAACAGGATGATACAGGTTTTGAAATTGTAAAGCCAGAAGTTAGTGACTAGTGATGGTGTAGGCAAATGACATTTAAGAAAATATCCTCGTTTTTCTTTATCGTCGGCAACAAGGGTGAAATTGTACAATTTCATAAATGAATATCCATTCGATGAGAGTCTCATGGCAAAACAGTTGAAGTGCAACTATTCTATCAAATATTACTTTTTGGTTTTACGCGTACTTTATTTCAAGGCATCTCAAATGAAGTACATGTAGTACTAGCCGTACCTGTTGTAATCGTAGTTGGGATGTCAGCTTTGGTTGTCGTTATTCCGTTTTGTGTCGACTCCGTGGTTGTACCTGGAGTAGTGCCCTCTGATGTTAGAATAAAGGAGTTTCAATACGAAACTATTGTAATGGTGCTTTAAACTTGGAATTCTCGTAGACTTACGTAAACTTAAGTATTTAAGAAGTATTCTTGTATATTCATCTCTTTCCTTACAAAATAAAAACAAGTTTAAAGTGACGGTAAATAAAACAATATGTTTCCAAAGAGGATGATACACGTTTTGATATTGTGATTTCAACACATACTAATTAGTGGTGGGGTAGGCCCCCCCCCCCAAAAAAAGAGAAAATTTTTACCCTCGCTTTCTTTTTCGCCTGCAACAAAACTGAAATATAATGCTGCGTTAAACTTCGAATTCTTATAGTAGCCCGACATGTTAACTTATGTATTTTCAGAAGCATCCAGACAATGCGTACCGTTCCAAATAATCCGTGAATTCTGAGTTAACTGTCGATAAATATGTTCGTAACCAGGATGATACAGGTTTTGATATTGTAAACCAAAAAGTGACTGAGTAATGGTGGGGTAGACAAAATGACATTAAAAATGACATTTATCTTCCGATTTTTTTCTTTGCTTGCAAACAAGGATGAAATGGATGATATTCACGAAATGAATATCAAATCAACTAGAGTACCCGGAATGAACATTTGAAGTGTAAATATTCCATCAAATAATTATTATTTTGGGGCTTTACGTGTACTTTATTTTAAGGCATCTCAAATGAAGTAGTACTAGTCGGACCTGTTGTAATCGTAGATGGGATTTCAGCTTTGGTTGTCGTTATTCCGTTTTGTGTCGACTGCGTGGTTGTACCTGGATTAGTGCCTTCTGACGTTAGAATATAGGAGTGACAATACGAAACTAATGTAATTCTGCGTGAAATTTAGAATTCTTGTAGTGCATATAAACTTATTAGGTGATCCGAGTATCCTCTCGGATCACCTTCTGTATCTGTACTGATTCTTTGTTCTTCTTTATTTCTGGACAAAAGTTGTGCAGAGGTTAACTCAGAAAGTCCTCTGCCTATCAACTTCAAATCTATATCATATATGTATCACGTCCCAAAGACGACAGATCTAATAAAATCATTGTGATCAGTCGACCGTGACGTCACTATGACGTCATAATATGAAATCACATTTTCATTCATATCTCATGAATGGAATGGAATTTCTCAATGAAGTTATAGTTAAAGCCAAGCTCTTTCTACTCATATTCCCAAAATTCATTACTGCACTTAAAACGTACGCGTACGTGCGCGTTGAAATATTTCCATGCTCCAATCGAGCTAAAGATTTTTTGCACACGTTTCAGATCATTTGGAGCATTTTTCAAAAAATTGAAAAAATGGACGGACGCGTACGCGCGCGCGCATATACGCACGCACAGCTCGTATGCAATACAAAATTTCCCTTTTTTTTTTACATGTATCGGATGTCTGAAATGTCATGAAATAATTCTACCAAGTTTCAAGTCAATCCAACTCAATATGACGTCATACGGGCCCGTCAAAGTTGAAATTCCGAGCGCGCTTCAATGGCGATATACAGTGCAAGTATGCAAAAAAAAAAAAAAAAAAACAAAAAAAAAACAAAAAAAAAACCCGCATATTTCAAATCCGATTTTACTCGTCAGGATGGACGGTGACCCCACATTTTCTTTACATATTCTGAAAGCTGATGAGTTGTACATGTCATTTTATTGGTTCGCGATGCTGGAAAAATGATTAATAGAAGATCAAATTTCTAAATAAAATAAAAAAGTAAGTTTTCAAAATGACATCATCAAATTTTGAGTTCACTCGAGCGTATCCCAGTTATCCTTTGCCGATTTTCACCCAGATTTCAGTATGTTGTAGCTTATTAAATGCTCTTTCACTATTATATCATCAAAAATTTTGATTGGAAGACATCATCACTTCGTAAAAATGGATTGAAAGTAACGTTGTCAGGTTTGACCAGTTAACGTGTTATCTCTATGGGAGTGCAGTTTTTCTGGAAATGAACATTGATATGACTATCTTTTTGGAGCACTATCTCACTCATCCTTCGGTGAATTTCTGTCAGATTTTAATATGTTGTTGCTCTGACTTTGGGCTTTCGTGAATGCACCCGCCATTTTTTCATATGATGTCGGAATCACGTCGAAAAACTTGGTTAAAATTGGCACTTGGCCTCGATGTAGCGTCATTTTTCTTAATACACAGAGCCTATGGGAGATGAAATAGGTCAGTGCATAGCGCATCGGACTTTTAATCGAAAGGTCCCAGGTTCGAGCCTCACCCATGCTTTTTGCTTTTTTTTTTCCTGAAACACTTTTTTCTTCTTTTTCTTTAGTTAGTCTTATTCTCCCTTCCTCACTTTATCTTTTTCTGCTTTTTTATGCTTCTCCTTCAAATTTCTATATAATACCTTAACTTTTTCTTTATTTTCCACTTTCTGTGCAATAGATCAACAACAAAAATGGCTATCAACCACATATTATGCACATGTTTAGTTCATGTCACGAACATCATTTCACAAGATAACAACTACTTCCCCCGACACCATCTTAGGTAGGTAAATTAGGGTTGAAGGTCAAAAGTGTCTAATCTTGTATCTTAGTAAAATACACGTCCTATCTTTCCCACATTTTCGACACGTAAGGAACATGTTGCAAGAATCATTTCACAAAATAACAACTTTTTGCTCAGATGCCATCTTGGTTGTGTAAAGTGGGGTCAAAGGTCAAATATACTTCATTCTGTAATTTCATTATTGTATATGTTATCACCGTCATATTTTGCACACACATGGACCTTAATAGATGGATCATTTTGTAAAATAATGACGCTTTGGTCGGACGCCATTTTGGCTGTGCAAATGAGGTATTTTCTCTATGAGAGTACATTTTTTTTTTCTGGAAATGAAAAATGACATGACTGTCCTTATCGAGCACTAGCTAATTTATCCTTCAGTGAATATCTCCCAGATTTTGATATGTTGTAGATGAAACTTTGGGCTATCGTTCATGTGATCCATATTCTTATTGGAAGTCGGGATTTATGATACGTCCCAAGACCTGGTTGAAAATTGACGCTTAGCTTCAATGTCGGGAGATATGTCTTTCTTTCGGCGACTTTCTTGCAATAGCTCAAGAAAAACATGCCCTTTTACCCCCACATGATATAATATGGACTGGCCGTGAGGGGGATACGACATTTATTGCCTGAACTTGAATTATATTGCCCCAGTCGAAGACGAGGGCAATACGATTCTAGTGATGGCAGTTAATGTCGTTTCCCCCGAAAATAGACAGTCCATTATAGAAATGACGCACAGGTCTGAGTGCGTCAGTCGGAATTGTGTGCATAAGGTAACTATGGAATGCTTAACCCACGAGGCGAAGCCGAGTGGGTTTAGGCTAAATTCCATAGTTACCGCATGCACACTATATTCCGACTGACGCACGAAAAGACATGGGCGTCATTTGATTTATAGAATGGGTAATTTTCTTGTCAAAAACCCAGTTTTCTATCGTGTTACCCGATGACAAAATTACTGGATGCATTTCCTTTTGGCTTGCCGTAAAGGGCATGCATACCCGTACTTACCGTTTTTACTGGATGCATGGCCAGCCATGCATCAGTTTTTACTGGATGCATGGCCAAGCTGAGTGCGCGAACGCTTGCTTTAGTGCGCGAACCTTTGTTACAAGTACGCGTACTCTTGCTAAGTGCGCGATAACATGTTTACCACTGTGACTCAGCGTGCGGCCAGTAAAAATGTACACATAGCTCTTGACCAATCAGATCGCAGGATTCTCGCTACCCATTCTATAAATCATTATTATAAAATGGGCTTCAGAATCTCTGCAATCTGATTGGTCAATTTCCCGTGTATTGATTTTTACTGACCCACGGGTCAGACGACGTAAACATGCACTCAGGAGCGATATCTCTGCGATAGAGCTATCGATAGCGCTCTGTGAATTTACGGTACCGCGCTACCACTGCGAACTTGCTAGAGCCGCTGTGTGAGTAGTGTTCACTGCACTGTACGTGTAGTACGTGTGCTCTTCACACAGTGTAGATCTACATGTAGCTCGTTTGGGATGACTGAGCGCAGCGCATCGAACGGCCTCCTCTCCCTTGTACATCGTTTTTGCGATTTACTTTTTGTTTTTTTATGCGTATAGCGCGTTTGCTCAGTGCAGTTGATCTCGACAATCTCATCTCTCAGCAAAGATCGTAGTAATCAAGATGGCGAGAGCGGGAGGTCCACAATTTGAACTGCTCACTGACGATGAATTGGCAAAACTTCTTGACGATTCTGATGCAGCAAGCACCAAAAGGACCATCAAATTTGGATATTCCAAGCTGGAAAACTTTGCCAAGGTAAAGAACGTGAATTTGCTTGATATTATTGCCAGTGTCAATGACAACAACACATCGGAATTGGACTCGCTACTGTGTTCCTTTTTTGCATGTCTACGGAAGGACAATGGGGATCTCTACTCAAAGAAATCACTGCAGTACATTAGGTACGGTGTACAAAGACACTTTCTTGATAACTACGACGTTGACATAACACACAAGGCTCGTTTTCCTCAAAGCAGTAAAATGTACAAGGCTGTGCTCGTGAAACTCAAAAAGGAGGGTTTGGGTAGTGTCAAGCGCAAGAATGCCATTAGTGTGGCTGACATGGAAAAGATTCAGGCCAGTGACTTGTTGGATTGTAACACGCCTGCCGGGCTCCAGAACAAAGTTTTTGTAGATCTCATGACTTTCTTTTGCAACAGAGGACGAGAAAATGTTCGTTCCTTCAAACCAAGTGACTTCACAATCTCCACTGATGAGGATGGGCTGCGTTATGTCACAAAACGAGACAATCTAACAAAAAATCATCGAGAGAACGATGATGAATCGGTAGGAGGTCGTATGTATGAAGTAAAAGACCTGAACAATGCCAATGTCAATGAGAAATGTCCAGCGAACCTTCGAAAAGTATGTTTCAAAACTGAATCCAAAGTGTGAATGGCTTTGGCAAGCTCCAAAATCAAATCCGCCAACCGATGAAACTGATCCATGGTACCAGAACATGCCTGTAGGCATCAATACGCTATCTAACAAAATGAAGAAGATCTCCAAAGAAACGCAATGCAGCAGAATCTACACAAACCATTGCCTGCGGAGTACCTGCATTACCACTCTTGATCAAGCGGGCTTCGAAACGAGAGACATCATGGCTGTGAGTGGACACCAAAGCGAAACATCTCTCAAGACATACACCAAGACATCTGATGAACGTAAAAAACAAATGAGCAACCAGATTAGCAGTCAACTCTATCATCATGTGAATGCTCCCAAAGACAAAGCAGAGACTGATGTCGACAGCAGTGCCAATAATAGTGGAAACCTCCCGCTCTCGCCATCTCACAACCTGCCGACAGCAGTGATTCCTCAAACTCGCACGCCATTGACAGAATTGCAAATTGAACAACCACCCGCACAAGCTTTGGCTTCTTCACCTTCTTCAAGTTCGATGGTTCATCTGCCTTTACTGATGTCATCCCAGAGTAACACCAGCAGTAGCACTACCAGCCATGATTTTAACATTCATGACTGCGTTGTGCATATTCACAACCATTGAACCCCGAACTGTGGTGTGTATATATGTACATGTGTTGGTGAACTTGTGACGACTCTCCAGTCTCCAGTTTTCATGTTTCATCAATGTTGGAGCAGACTCTTCAAACTCCAGTTTTCATGTTTCATCAATGTTGGAGCAGACTCTTCAAACTCCAGTTTTCATGTTTCATCAATGTTGGAGCAGACTCTTCAAACTCCAGTTTTCATGTTTCATCAATGTTGGAGCAGACTCTTCAAACTCCAGTTTTCATGTTTCATCAATGTTGGAGCAGACTCTTCAAACTCCAGTTTTCATGTTTCATCAATGTTGGAGCAGACTCTTCAAACTCCAGTTTTCATGTTTCATCAATGTTGGAGCAGACTCTTCAAACTCCAGTTTTCATGTTTCATCAATGTTGGAGCAGACTCTTCAAACTCCAGTTTTCATGTTTCATCAATGTTGGAGCAGACTCTTCTAACTTCAGTTTTCATGTTTCATCAATGTTCGCCTGTTGGAGTGGACTTGCTCTCCAGTTTTCATGTTTCATCAATGTTGAAGCACACTTGGTCTCCACTTTTCATGTTTCATCGGTGGATCAAGTTGCAAACTGCCTTTCTGCATGTTTCTACTTCAGTACCTAGCAAATAGGTAAGTAGATTTCTACTTCCATTATTTTGCAGTACTCCACAAATGTATATCCTCACTGTGTACAGGCAGGAAATTAAGTCATGCACTGAGCCATGCGTCCGGTAAAATCCGAACGCATAGCCATGCGTCCGGTAAAATCCGAATGCATGGCCATGCGTCCGGTAAAATCCGAATGCATGGCTCAAGCCAACTAGGTGTACTGGGCACATGGTTGGAAAAAAGGTTGAATTTTATGAATTTACAGGCCCATTTTATAAAACAAATGATGCACAGGCCTATTTCGTGGATCGGTGAGAATTGGATGCTCTCGTTTAACTTTGGAACAGTCTAAAGCCCACTCGCTATGCTCGTGGGTTTAAACAGTTCCAAAGTTAAACTCGCGCATCCAATTCTCACCGATCCACTCAGTCCTGTGCATTTGTATATTATTACCCATTTCAGGCATCTTGAGCAGCAAAGTAAATTGACATTACAATGTAAATTTTAGCAATTTTCCACTCGGCGCCAACTCGAGCTCTATCTTATCACACTGCGCGCTGCGTCCCTATCGTATAGACCGATTCGGGTTCGTTGAGGGCAGCAGACAATTTGTGGCACTGGGCGCAGCCACCGAACTGAAACATAGTGGAATGCGTGTCCCTATTCCCAACATACACGAGACCGTGCAGCCAAATTTCCATGTTGCGTCGCCATCTTGTTCGGTCAATTTTTCCTTATATGGAGTGCACGCTTAGGCGCGGTCAGACTGGGCCACTGGTACGCGCGCAAGCAAGAGTACGCCGTCCAGTGGCTAGTGATTATGACGTAACAATGCACGTTTGTACATGACAATGGTCTTGCGCTTCGGAGACACAGCCCGCACTCCATATAAGGAAAAATTGACCGAACAAAATGGCGGTGGTAGCAAGTTTTGGTGGCTGCGTATTTCCTGGGTGAACACGCATTCCACTATGTTTTAGTTCGGTGGGCGCAGCCATGAGCTCATTTTGAGGTGTCTTAGCCGACCCCCCTCCTCTCCCCCACCCCCAGGCAACATGTTTATCGCGCACTTGTAACAAAGGTTCGCGCACTAAGCAAGCATTCGCGCACTCAGTACGAGACGCCCATTGGCTAAAACAACCATGCATCAGTTTTTCATTCCACGCGCGGAAGGGGGTGGGGGAGAGGGGAGGGGGGTTCGGCTGAGACACCGCAGTAAGATTCAAGTAATGGTGGCGCTGCCCATGCCAAAAATACACATAGCGCGTCACAGAATCGGTCTATACACAGCTCAGGTACGCGGCGCGCGTATCGCAGCCAACTCACACAGGCGCAGGGATCATCCTCAATTTTTACGTGTTAACCTATGGGAATTTGCTCTCTGTCGCGAAACTCGGGTATGTGTCGTTTAGTATTATACAATTATACAACACATGTATGGAATCTTGCCATCTGATTGGATAAATGCTGGTCACATGACATTCAGAGGAATCGGCTATCCAACGCTCACACTCAATGGCAGTGCAATAGTCGACTATTGAACGGTACAAGCGAACCACCCGTGCAATAGACCCTAGGACACACTGAACTTGTGTATCGTACAGCTAGCTGGCATTGATGCATACGCGCACCCGTAGGGTTTGCGCTGCGCCAGCACGCAACAACCGTTTATGTGTACCATACAATATCATGTACCACCACCGGTCACCTACGCAAGTCGCACGGCCATGCCACTACGTTATCATGGCTACGTAGACCTACCTCTTTTCACCCGAGCTTTGTTCTCGTCTCTGATGAGGATCTCAGCGCACTGCTAATCATGAGTGAAATACAGCAGCAAATACTATGAAAGTTATCAAATACAGTATGCTTTAAATAGAGGTAAGCAAACTCTCTAGACCTAGCTATATAGGGTTTAGTTAGACCTTTTTCAAGACCTAGGGGGCCTACCAGAGATCGAGCCAGTGGCAGTACGCTAGTTGGCCTAACGTTAGGCGTAGGCTTTCGCATACGTAGTTCTCGATCTACCTATTTAGGGTTAAAACATAATCTATTTTTCGTCTAAACTGTAGGCCATGCCTAAATATTTCGATATCATGTGTTGTATAAAACAAATATTCAATGTTTATCATTCGTGCGACGGTACCGAATATTACATTCGGTACAAGTTTAACCGTTCTATTCAACTCCGCTTCGCGTCGTTGAATAGAACGGTTAAACTTGCACGCTCATGTAATATTCGGAACCGTCGCACTCATAAACATTGAATATTTGTATAATAGTGAATGGTCACGAGTGCAATGGTACGAGATTTCGCACGAGGTGAAAGATAGAGGCGCTCTATTCAACGAGGCGAAGCCGAGTTGAATAGTGCGCCTCATCTTTCACCAAGTGCGAAATCTCGTTCCATTGCTCGAGTAAAGACCATACACTATTTGATTTATACAACGTCCAAGTAGATCTTTTTGGTCTAAGTAGGCCTAGAAGTCTATATATGTATGAAAAATATAGCCATACTTACATGTGGATCCACTGCGATTCTCTTTCTGGCTTGTGCAATCAGTGTAGATTATCGATACAGGTCACAGCTAGCTATACTAGCGCTCATACACGTACACTAGCACTACGTAGGCCTACGTACGCGCATGCATGTACCGCACACGTACCTGCGCTAGCTGCATGCGATCCTCAATATGCAACACACAGTACACGCAGTATACCGTACAATTTCTCGAACCGTGGAATAGAACGAAAAAATCGAACCAAGTTGCACGCAAAAATAGAACCAAAATTGCACGGCGCGTTGAATGGAGTACTTATTTAATATCACGTCACCAACAATCCTCCAATCAAATTACAAGGATCTACTTGGACGTTGTATAATACGTGTTACTGCCTAGGGGAATTGCCCTTTGTCGCGAAACTACTCCGCGAGAAACCTGTCATCTACAGCAAATGTTCCTCACTGGGAACTCAAGTGCCCGGATGATTCGCCTCGATTTTAACATGCAAATCCCATAGACGTTATCCAAAGCGGAGGAAATGGAAAATTGCTCCTCTTCTCCCTGCTGGCGCGTAACCCAGCGCGTAGTACGAGTGGAATACAATTTGGAAGAACCACAGCTCAGATGCCTGATACGGGTAATATTTTTTAACCCCCCCCCCCCCTCAAAAAAAAAAAAAAAAAAAAAAAACAGAAACAAAACAAAACAAAACAAAAAACTCGCACTTTTTCCCGCCTGCAACAAGGATGAAGTTGTCCTAATTGTGCACAATTTACGAAATATAAAAAAGGACATCCAAAAGAGTAAAAGGAATAGATATTTGAAGTGCAAATATCTTATCAAATATTACTTTTTGGCTTTACGTGTACTTTCTCATAAGGGATCTCAAATGAAGTAGTATCAGCTGTTACTATATTGTAATTGTAGTTGTGTCGGCTGTGGTAGTCGATATTCCATTATGTGTCGACAGCGTGGTTGTAATGGGAGGAATCCCTTCTATTGTTTAAATATAAGGGTTATACGGAACCATTGCAATGCAGTATTAAACTTCGAATTCGAATTTGCAGTGCATGAAACTTTGATATTTTTAGTAGTATTCTTGCAATTCACCTCTGCCGTTACAAATAATCTGTAAATTCTGAAGTGATGGCTAATAAAAAAAGATGTTTGCAAGAGAGGATGACACAGGTTGCAACATTTTTAACAAAAACTGCCTGGTAACTCGTAGTTAGCATTTTGATATTATTTAACATTTCCCCTATCTATACTCCCTTGCAACAAGGGTACAAACTCCGTCTGTTGCGACACGGATTGTCGCCCCTACACGGATTGTCGCCTCCTGCTCGGGGCGACAATCCGTGACGGGCGTTGGCGGCACGGATTGTCGCCCCCGTCACGGATTGTCGCCTGGCGACAATCCGTGACGAGGGCTGGCGGCACGGATTGTCGCCCGCCCTCGAAGCACATTTTGCTGGGTAACATCGTTCTGGACATAATCATTGAAATACTAATGAAATACTACTTGTGATGGAAGAATGTGTTTATTATGTCAGTTTTTTGCGTATGTGTTTTTTTAGCTGCGCGTGGGGAGGGATACCTAGTAAGCTGTTGCTGGCATAAACGTTGATACTGAATTTATCAGCAGCTTTGAATTTGATGAGTTTGTTTGGCAGATTTGTATATGAATTCGGAGTGGAGCTTGCGTGAGGGCGGATGCTGCTTTTCTGCATACGGTCCATTATGTCTTATTTATGAACATTGGGAAATAAAGTTTCATCAGGAAGGAATGTGGTATCGGTTCGGGTGTGCGTCGGTATGTGGGAAGGGGGTTACATTTCGTTATTGCAAAAGTTTGTTATTCTGAAGGCTCATTCGTCCGAAGGCTCATTCGTCCGAAGGCTCATTATTCCGAAGGTTCGTTATTCCGAATTTCATTTTTGGATCAACGAACCTCTAGGTATAGGGAATTGTGTGTTTCGGATAAATGAAGCCTCGGAAAAAACGAAACTTCGGAATAACGAACCTTCGTGTGTGTGTGTGTGTGTGTGTGTGTGTATGTATGTATTTGGGTTGGTGAATGTGGGTGTGGGATGATTTAGGTTTTGTTTAATCAGGGGTTGGTGGGTTGGGGATTGGATTTGAAGAAGGATAGTTATAAATGGTACGACAGATGTTGGTAGGATTTAATATCTAGGATAGATGTAGGCCCTGTATAGATTTGTTTCGGTTGGGGAGGGGAGGGGGTGGTCGGGTTTTTTTTATGACTGATTTCATTCTAGATTTGTGTAATGTATTTGTGTTTTTTAATGTATATGCCCTTGTAAGTAAGAAGGTGTTACATGATCCAAACCAATATATTCAAGGAATATAGGTTTGGTAGGGCCCCACATGTCAAAACTTTCTCATGAAGAAATTATTAGTAGGGTTGGTCTATAATCGAGTTATCTATGTTGAAGTGAGATTATTTGTGGTACAAATTGACAAATGGATTTGTTTGTGTTTCGAATTGCCATTTGTAACTTTTTTTTGTTCATGTTACACCCAGAATGGGTCGATTTATGAATGATTTGAATGAAATCAATAAATATCAAGGAAAAAAAGTGTTGAGTTGGTTTATTTGCATTATGAGGATTTGTTTGAGTGTTTGTTGGTGTTTGTATTACGTATGTATTAGCGGTGTGCAATGGCAGTTCGTTTGTGCTAAAATCAACTAACGATTGACAATTTTTTTACGGCGTGTGGAAATTATTCGCTCATGCATAACGCATGCCAAATCTATTCTGGGACAAAGAATAGTGGTATGGACGTTCTAGTTTATAAGACTGATGGAAGAAAATGACTGCAGTGAAAAATGAACAAAGACAAATAACATTTTGGGAGGGTACCTCCCTCGCATGTATTTTCTCTCGGTCTCTCTCTCGCCTAGCCCGCCTCACCGCTGATATTGGTTGACACACCCATACTATTTTTAGATCAACGCTGGTGTGAATTCTTTAAACACGTGCTCATACACTCTGAAGGCGTTTGTATTGCCACAGTAGCGCCACTATATTCCACATACACACGTAAGCATACAGGCACACGTATACACACAGACAAAACAAACCACTACCACTATACAACCACCACACATGCACAGTTTCTACATATTGTATTATTATACTCCAAACACACACACATACACACACACACACACACACACACACATATACGCATAACTTACCAGTCATACCCATCCCACCAAAGCTTAACACCGGTGGAACCACCCCGAGCCCGGGGCGGCAATCCGTGACGGGGCGACAATCCGTGTCGCAACAATTTTTTTGCCAACACGGATTGTCGCCTTCGAGGTCAAAAACTGGGAACTGCACAAGCGTCACGGATTGTCGCCAGGCGACAATCCGTGACGGGGGCGACAATCCGTGCCGCCAGCACCCGTCACGGATTGTCGCCCCGAGCAGGAGGCGACAATCCTTGTAGGGGCGACAATCCGTGTCGCAACATCCGTCCGTACGGACAATTTACGAGTTACATAGGCAGTATATGAGAGTGTAATGAATAAACATTTGGAGTGAACAATTCTATTAAAATATTAGTATAATAGTACTTATAATCGTAGTTGTGTCAGCTGTGGTTGTCGATATTTCGTTTTGTGTCGGACTGCGTGGTTTTAAATGGAGTAGTACCTTCTGCTGTTATAATATAAAAGTATACAATACGGAACCATTGTTACGCTATGTTAGTATTCTTGCAGTGCATAAAACTTAGATAGTTTTAGTAGTATTCTTACAGTTCGTCACACTCGTTACAAATAAAGCGAGAATTCTGAGTTGACTGTTGATAAATGAATATGTTTGTAAACAGGATGACAAAGCTTTGATATTGTAAACCCAAAAGAGATTGAAAAGTGGTGGTGTGGGCAAAATGACATTTTTTTTTTTTTTTACATTTACTCTCTATCGTTGGCTTTACGTGTACTTTATTTTAAATGAAGTATTACTAAAGCTGTACCTGTTGTAATTATAGTTGTTGCAGCATTGAATTTCCTATCCGTTGGGGTATCGGCTGCGTGCTTGAAATTGGAGTAGTGCGTTCTGATACTTGTATTGGATTTACCTTGCGAAACTAATTCTGCAATTTGTGAAGTTTCGATTTCTAGACCTGAATGCTCAATCACACTCTCTTTCAGTAGTGGTGTTTCTATTCGTTTTAATCATTATTTACTAACGGTATTGCATGGCTTGAATATTCAACTTTATCTTTGCTGTTACAAATAATCTACGACTCCTGAAGCGATTATCTTGAAAGAACAATTATGTTTGTAGTGAAGATGATAGAGGTTGTGACATTGTAAAAAAAAAAAAAAAAGAGAGACTGGTAAATAGTTAGTCGAAACTTGTTATTTGAAATCTTTGAACATTTCCCTTCTCCCCTTTATTTATTTTTTATTTATTTTTATTTTTATTTTATTTATTTATTTATTCTCCACTCATGGGATGGATTGCCCTGGTCAGCTAAAAGCTGGTTTTCACAGGGGTCCAACAATTCTTTCGCAGCAATGACAGAATGCTAATATTTCCATAATATCAACGTACGAATCATACAGTCAATAACGGTACTTTGAATAGCATTTTGGAGCTTTCATATTGTGTTCAATACCATTTGACTTTCTATGCTATCTTATATCGAAGCAAAGAAAACTCCTAGTCGCACCTGTTGTAATCGTTGTTTCAGCGGTGGTTGTCGATTCCGTGGTTGCAAATGGAGTAGTGCTTTCTGATGGTTGAATAGGAGTCACAATACTAATGCAATTACAAAACTTGCAATTCTGCGTGAAGCTTCAACTTCTAGTCGCGACTGTCATACGCATTTATTCTTACAAGAATCATTTACATCGTTACAAATAATGTATAAAAGCTGTAATGATGGTCTACAAAATAATATGTTAGACTAGAACAATAACACATATTTTGACATTTTTTAACAAGAAAAAGACAATCACATCAAATAAAGACCAGACAAATCGGCAGTCTTATATGAAGGGTAAGGCAAGTGGCGGCCAAATGGGGTATTAGTTATCATTGCCATGAGGTTTGGAGGTACTGCCAAGGGACAAAATATTTCACATGAAGAAACTATTTATCATGTCAGAACAAAATGTGCGGTAGATATTACTATTAAAAAAAATAAAACGTATAAAAGTAAAATATATTTGATATTTACCGACAACTGTGATTATGAAAGTACATTTCGCTTCATTCCCGCTTGGATCTTCGGCTGTGACAGAGACCGTGGTACTTCCGACTTGAAATAAACTTCCTGACGAGTAATTGGAGGTGATAGTAAAGATCCCAGAGTTATCTGTTACGAAGGGATCTGACCATGAAACAATGGCGCTATTCATTCCTGGGTCTGCAGACTGCGTGATATCAGCGGGACAGGAGATGTTCGGAGACTCCATATCTGAGTATCAAAAGACATAGGATTTTTTTTTTAAACATCGTTGTATAACTGCGGAGAAAAAACCCCCTCCCCACAGACTTTAGTGCCCTTCAAAACAACAACAACAACAACAAATGGTTCTATTATTGTATAGATGCTACCCGCCACATTTGATGAAAACATGTCATAGATTTTTTAAGAACCTTGATTCTGAAGTTGTAAAAACCCAACCCCATCTCCCGCCTTGAAGAGTGTATAATATCTCCTCATCCGCCCAGACAAACTTGAAACTACATTCATAAATGTACTTTTTTCACACATAAATTTTGTTCCCTTAATATTCAAGTTCAAAATAAATGTCACATATGATACATAAAGAGAAATAATACAATTAAACAGGCAGCTATAACAGTTTAAATAATTTGAAGACGATTCCAATTGTGACAGTGCACCTCAAAACGAACATAAAGTCGCACACACTGATTTTGTGTGAGGACTGAAAATAAGTGAAATGGGTCAACCTAGCCGAACTTGACTTTTTCATATTTTCTGAAAGAGCGGGTCTTCTTTTACATTATGCTAAAATTTGGTATCATAAAACGGGCAGGAAAGTGTGTTTTTTTAGCAGTTTATCTCGAACATTTTTGATAGAATAGTGTGATTAGGTGTGTCTTTAGAATCCCTTTTTCATTTCTGAAAAACCTTGTCCACACTCTTCACTTTCAACTCTAATAACTTTTGAAAGGATAGTGCTACTGCTTTGAAAGTTGGCATTAATTATGGACAGAATGTGTTAATGAGGCATGCTTAATTTCAGTCTAATCTAATAATCTCTTCATTGTTGTTACTCTGGTGGTTTACTTCCTGTTTTTTGTCCCATTCATCGCACAGCCAGCACGGTTTGGTAAAGATTAAGCGCTTGAATAGACACTGTACTTCAGAGCCTGTTTTCTCAGTTCACACTTTTCGTGAGTTTGTGCTTTCTTTCCAATATTTAGATAGGTTAGGAGAGTTCATTTGATTTGAGTTATACATCATTTTAAAGCTTAAAGTCTGTTCTTTCAGAATATGGTCTTAACTAAAAATTCATGTCTGGCGACTTTTTGTTTGTTTTGAGATGCAGGGTCACAATTGATAATGGATACAGAACCTTTAGTTTTCTCAGACATATTTAATCTACTTTCTTCGCTTACATTAAAAATTGAGAATTTTGGCAAAACTCTGATTTCTTTTTATTTCTGGCAGAAAATTAAAAAAAAGTATTCTGCATACAAAAATAACAACAACATTGGATACTTTAGGTTTCCTGTAGAACCAAGGACTCTGTATAAGTTGTTATTTTCGCGAATTAGAAAATCACAGTTGGATCGTGAATTTTAACAACACGCGAAAATGTCTACATGCGCTTTATTAATGGCGTGAAAATGTCTAGACCTCGTCATTCGCGAAAATATCTGTACACACACACACACACACACACACACACAAAAAAAACCACCCGACCCCTGCTCGCCTCTCCCCCTATGGACTTGGTGTCCCTTTTAATAAAATGAGATTCCATTGCCCTAGGGTATGCAACCAGCCACGTTTGGTGAAAATCTGTCATAGATTTTTCAAGAAGTTTGATTCTGAAAATGTGGAAAATCCACCCCTTCACCGCCTCCCCATTTCTTGATGGTTAAAAGTTTTGATAGCGTATCGAGTTCTTCTCCCTTGGGTATTTAATAATGTTGAAGTACATGATTTGTACATTTCCCAACAGCGTTTGTATATTTCCCGTTGAAATTGAACGCTTGTACATTTCCCGGCGAATCATTTGCACATATCCCATTGATGCAATTTCCGAGATTTTTAAATTTCCCGCATAGGATACTTTGCGGCCGGCAGGGGTTTTTGTTTGCGAACTAGGTCTGAGGGATGTCAGAGGGGTTGTTGTAATTGTTCTTTTTATTGCGTTTGGAAAATGTTTATGGTGATACAATGTGCTGGAATTGTATACACGTAAATTTTTATACCATGTATTTTTTTTCTTAAGCGGATAAAGTGTAAAGGCAACTATAGCTGTGTACAGTTGGGTATATTTTCTAAACTTATTTAGGCCCATGTACGTAGGTTTCAACAAACAAACAAACAAACAAATAAACAAACAAACAAACAGGTGCAATATCTCATGTCGTAGATGCATTTTTTTTTTGTTATTGCGTGCAAAGATTTCATTGTTGTTTATATCATGAATTCATAAAATATGTGTTGTTTAATCATGTTTTGTGTTTTATTTTGGTTTGCGCACTCTATGTATATGTAATTAGGTGATCCGAGTATCCTCTCGGATCACCTTCTGTATCTGTACTGATTCTTTGTTTTTCTTTTTCTTCTTTCTCCTCAAAAGTTGTGTAGAGGTTAGTTCAGAAAGTCCTCTGCCTATCAATTTCAAAATTATACCATATGTGTATCGTGTCCCCAAAACGACAGATCTAGTAAAATCATTGAGATCAGTCAACCTTGACGTCACTATGATGTCATTATATGAAAACACATTTTCATTCATATCTCATTAATGGAATGGAATTTTTCAAAGAAATTTACGTCACATATAGTTCAAGTCAAGCTGATTCTACACATATTCTCAAAATTCATCTATATCCTTGAAATGTGCGCGTACGTGCGCGTTGAAATATTTACATGCTCCAATCGAGCTCAAAATTTTTTGGCACACGTTTCAGACCATTTGGAGCATTTTTTGAAAAATTGAAAAAATTGGACGGACGCGTACGCGCGCGCCCATATACGCACGCACAGCCAGCTCATAAGCAATAGAAAATTCCCGTTTTTTCACACGGATCGGATGTCTGAAATGTCAAGGAATATTTATACCAAGTTTCAAGTCGATCCGACTCAATATGACGTCATACGGGCCCGTCAAAGTTGAAATTCCGCGCCCATGTCAATGGCGGTATACAGTGCAACTATGCCAAAAAACCGCCAATTTTAAATCCGATTTTACTCGTCAGAATGGACGGTGACCCCCCCCCCCCCCATTTTCTTCACATATTCTGAAAGCTGATGAGTTGTACATGTCATTTCATGGGTTGGCGATGCTGAAGAAATGATTAAAAGATATCAAATTTCTTAATAAAATAAAAAAGTAAATTTTAAAATGACCTCATAAAATTTCAAGTTCACTCGAGCGTATCTCACTTATCCTTTGCCGATTTTCACCCAGATTTCAGTATGTTGTAGCTTATTAAATGTTTTTTCAAAAATTTATAATGAAATTTTGATTGGATGACGGCATCACCTCGTAAAAATGGATTGAAAGTAATCTTGTCAAATTTGACCAGTTTACGTGTTATCTCTATGGGAGTGCAGTTTTTCTGGAAATGAAAATTGACATGACTATCTTTTTCGAGCACTAGCTCACTTATGCTTCGGTGAATTTCTCCCAGATTTTAATATGTTGTAGCTGAGACTTTGGGCTTTCGTAAAAGTGCACCCGTTTTTTTCATACGATGTCGGCATTACGTCGAAAAACTTGGTTAAAATTGGCACTTGGCTTCGATGCAGCGTCATTTTGCTTAATACACAGGGCCTATGGAGGATGAAATAGGTCAGTGCATAGCGTATCCGATTCGTAATCCTAAGGTCCTTGGTTCGAGGCTCACCCCTGCCAATATTTAAAAAAAAAAACTTTTTTAAACACTTTTTTCTTCTTTTTCTTTAGTAAGTCTTATTCTCCCTTCCTAACTTTATCTTTTTCTGATTTTTTATGCTTCTCCTTCAAATTTCTATAAAATAATTTAATTTTTCTTTATTTCTCTTCCTTTCTTCTACTTTCTGTGCAATAGATCAACAACAACAATGGCTATCAACCCCGTGTTTCGCACATATTTAGTTCATGTCACGAACATCATTTCACAAGATAACAACTACTTCCTCCGACACCATCTTGGGTCGGTAAATTAGGGTCAAAGGTCAAAAGTGTTAAATCCTGTATCTTGGCAAATACACGTCCTATCTTTCCCACATTTTGCACACGTAAGGAACATGCTGCAAGAATCATTTCACAAAATAGCAACTTTTTGCTCAGATGCCATCTTGGATGTGTAAAGTGGGGCCAAAGGTCAAATATACTTCATTCTGTAATCTCATTAGTGTATATGGTGTCACCGTCATATTTTGCACACACTTGGACCTCGATAGATGGATCATTTTGTAAAATAACGACGTTTTGGTCGGACGCCATTTTGGCTGTGCAAATGAGGTATTATCTCTATGGAAGTACATTTTTTTTTCTGGAAGTGAAAAATGACATGACTGCCTTTATCGAGCACTAGCTAATTTATCCTTCAGTGAATTTCTCCCAGATTTTAATATGTTGTAGATGAAACTTTGGGCTATCGTTCATGTGATCCATATTCTTATTGGAAGTCGGGATTACGTCCAAAGACCTGGTTGACATTGACGCTTAGATTCAATGTCGGGAGATATGTCTTTCTTTCGGCGACTTTCTTTGCAATAGCTCAAGGAAAATACGCCCTTTTACCCCTACATTTTGCACATGTTTAGTCCATGTCAAGTACATCTTTTCATAAAATAACAACTACTTCATCAGACACTGTCTTTTCTAGGTAAATTAGGGTCAAAGGTCATATCATTTATTTCCGAATATATCGGATCACCTAATTTGTCAGTGTTGACAAATTGTGACAGTGCACCTCAAAACAAACAAAAAGTCGCCAGATATGAATTTTTAGTTAAGACCATATTCTGAAAGACCAGACTTTAAGCTTTAAAATGATGTATAACTCAAATCAAATGGACTCTCCTAACCTATCTAAATATTGGAAAGAAATCACAAACTCAGGAAAAGTGTGAACTGAGAAAAGAGGCTTTGAAGTGCAGTGTCTATTCAAGCGCTTAATCTTTACCAAACCGTGCTGGCTGTGCGATGAATGGGACAAAAAACAGGAAGTAAACCACCAGAGTAACAACAATGAAGGGATAATCAGATTAAACTGAAATTAAGCATGCCTCAATAACACAATCTGTCCATAATTAATTCCAACTTTCAAAGCAGTAGCACTGTTTTTTCAAAAGTTATTAGAGTTGAAAGTGAAGAGTGTGGACAAGGTTTTTCAGAAATGAAAAAGGGATTCGAAAGACGCACCTAATCACACTATTCTACCAAAAATGTTCGAGATAAACTGCTAAAAAACACACTTTCCTGCCCGTTTTATGATACCAAATTTTAGCATAATGTAAAAGAAGACCCGCTCTTTCAGAAAATATGAAAAAGTCAAGTTCGGCTAGGTTGACCCATTTCACTCATTTTCAGTCCTCACGCAAAATCAGTGTGTGCGACTTTATGTTCGTTTTGAGGTGCACGGTCACAATTGACCTCTAGTTATGCTTGCACTTGATTCATGAAGATTTTCCATTTTATAGATAATAAGTATGACAATGATGATGAAACAGCATTTATATAGCGCCATTTACCTGTAGAAACATTTAAAGGCGCCTGGCTCCTACAATGTGTCACACATCATTCACAAAGTTGCTGGAAAAGAAAAATCTTCAGTTCAGACTTAAAGGTATTGAGATTGTTGCAATTCCGAAGCGGATCTGGTAGAGAATTTACACAGACGTGGCGCAAGAGAAGAGAAGGCTCTATCCCCATACATATTAAATACACATTTGATTTCTAATAAATGAAATGAAATTAAGCGATATTTACCAACGACTGTTACTGTAAAATTGCACGTCGCTTCATTCCCGCTAGAATCTTCCGCTGTAATAGATACTGTGGTATTCCCGGCTGGAAATACACTTCCCGACGAAGAAGGAGAGGTGATAGTAAAGATCCCAGAGTTATCAGTAACGTAGGGATCTGACCACGTGACACTGGCGCTTAACAATCCTTGGTCTGTTGACTGTGTGATGTCAGCGGGACAAGAGATGTTCGGAGACTCCAGATCTAAGTAAGATATATATCGATTATACCTTTGATAAAAAATATTTCTTTGTAGTACTGCTACAGTCAAAGAAATGTTTCTTAGCTTGATTTTGAACACCAACGACTAAGAACGTAATCAATTGGTATCCCATCATAGTTCACAGATCACTACGAATTTCAGCAGGAAATAAGGTTGTTTGGCTTTGAAAAATAGTAATGAAACACCTATCAAGAATGTAATGGCAAACTTTGTATTCAATAATTAATATTTCTTAGGAAAATCATGAGTAGTAATTTATTCATTTACCGACGACCGTGATCGTGAAATTGCATATGGCTTCATTCCCGCTTGGATCTTCCGCTGTAATGTATACTCTCTTATTCCCGGCTGTAAATACACTTCCCGACGAAGAAGTAGACATGATAGTAAAGACCCCAGAATTATCTGTTACGTAGGGATCTGACCACGTGACATTGGCGCTGAACTGTCCCGGGTCTGTTTGCTGTGTGATGTCGGCGGGACAAGAGATGTTCGGAGACTCCAGATCTGAATATCGAAAGAAAGGGGGTTCGAATAACGGCAGAGGACAACGACAATTGTACACAGTTTTCAATTTGAAAAATTATGGCAACCCGGAAGAATAAATAAAAAAATCAAATGAGTTATAAAGATCTATAAACGTGTTCTTTATGAATTATTGTTGCATTCGCTAAAGTATCAAAAGAAAAGGGTGCGCATGTTTATAGAACTGTTCAATGTTACCCACCAACATGATGATCTTTTCTCCTTTAATATGCACATGGATTCCAGCAGGAAATAAAATGTCTTTCTAAACTTTGCTGTCAATATTAATAATATACGTTCCATTTTTTTTTTGAAAGACTCATGGGAAACAGTATAATTGATATTCACCAACGGCTGTAACTGTAAAATTGCACGTTGCTTCATTCCCGCTCAAATCTTCCGCTGTAATAGATACTGTGGTACTCCCGGCTGGAAATATACTTCCAGACGAAAAAGTAGAGGTGATAGTAAAGACCCCAGAGTTATCTGTTACGTGAGGATCTGACCACGTGACATTAGCACTGTACAATCCTGGGTTTGTAGACTGCGTTACGTCGGCGGGACAAGTGATGTTCGGAGACTCTAGATCTGAAAGGTCAAACGATGGAGGAACCCATCCTGTGAATTGTTGTAACCTTGGAGTATCGCTTCAATGGTGTGCAGTCTTGACCTTTATCAATGTTACAATATCATTTCATTTCATTTATTTCATTCTTTCTTTTTTGAGGAAACATAACACAAAATGAATCAGAAGATAATGGTTCACAAATAAAAAACTATACATGCATACCAGCAAAATAAAAAGCTATGCTTGGAGGAAAAAATAAAAGAGAGGTCCAGTGAAAAGCATGCTTGTAAATTGTGACCCACTCACAGGATTCTTGTGAACATATTTGTTTACAAAGACAGAACAAGACAGGAGATACGCAACGACATTACATGACTTGACAGGAGGGTATACCATTGAAAGTAATGAAGCACAACAGGATTAGCGAAAGAAAGGAAATAAAGGAAAAGCCCACACGCTGAACATCGCGGGATCGGAAGAGGGAAGTGAGGTGCTTCAGAGCTCGAGCAGCTGAGCAAAGTTTGTACAAATAAGATGATGTAAGAATTACACAATGATGAATTCAATAATTGGCGATGAAACCCTTAGGTTGTAGAGACCAGCTAGCTAATGAATAGTATATAACTTAGTATGAATGAATGAATTTAAGGATAGATAATTTTTTTATATCACAGCAGAAATCCAGAATCTAGGGCCGGTGTACTATTTTGGGCCAAAAAAAGTTCTCAGGCGGGTAAATGAAACTCATTAGATTGTTTGATGGGATTGTTATGAAAAGACTGATTTCATGGAAACATTGAATTAAAGATAATGGGAAGTGCAGTTGTGTTATAATTAAACATAAACTGACTGAAGGAAAAACTAATCTTTAATTCTTAAAATATCATATTTAACAAAAACTGCATGGGAACGTGGTGAAACACCACAAATAATACGAAGTGCCTTTTTGTAATTACAATATTTTATCTAATAAAGTGTGATCGGCACTACCCCATGCTATAATTCCATTATCAAGATAAGGTGATAATGAAAAATACAACGTCAGCAAAGAAGACAACAGGAAATGAGATTTAAGTCTAATGATACTATCAATATAACGCGAAATTATTTTACGAATATTAATAATATGAGGCTTCCACGAAAGTTTATCGTCCACTGTGATACCGAGAATCTATGTGAGATACACGTTCTAAATGAACGTCATAAAAAATTATATCCGTGCGTGAAACTTCTATAGACTTACTAAATAACATATAGTCTACTTAGTTTTCTGAAGATTAAGTGATAATTTATTGGCTCTTATCCATTAAGCTACTTTTTTTTTTTTAATTTCAGATCGACAGTGTGGACAAGAGTAGTGCCTAATTGGATTTTGGTGGGAGAAGAAAATATTTGAATCACTGCAAAAAATATGAAAGAATGTATGTCGGATGATCTGCAAAAATATTAATTTAAATGATGGAAAGTGAAGGTTCTAATGTATATAATATACATTTAATGACTTCAAGACTAGAGTTCGTCGCATCGGTGCAGTAAGGCCCTTACGCGATGCGAACGCGCCGCACGGTGGAAAAGACGTTCTTTGGTAAATCGAAAGAAGAAGAATATTTGCTTTTTGACGCTTCATCCTTTCATTAAAACTTACCAATTGCATGCAAGACGAAAGAAAATGTTGCAATTAAACAGTGTATGGAGTGTCAAAACTGGATTTTAATTAGAAGAGCCTTAAAATGTGCAATACACGTAAAGGGCTTTACTGCGCCCAACGGATCCACATGCGTGACTTACGCAGAAAGGGCGTTCACGAGTTACGCGCCCACAATGGCCTTACTGAACGCGACTTGCGCGCGTTTGACTAGGTGCAAAAAGGCCCTTGCCCATACACGTTGTACAATAATGAGCAGCGTAGACGGCCGTTGCAGTGAAGACCTTGATTTTTTTTTTTTTTTTTGGGGGGGGGGGGGTTCGTAGCTTGGATGATTGTGCTGTTCACGTTTGTAGAGGCATCCCTGCTTATAAATTTCCAAACGCTACTTATTAGAAGCTCTCCATAATTTTAAACAAATGGATATCAGCTATCCTTATCTGTCAGCATTAGACACCAAACAAAATGCATGTTACTAGTATTGTTTCCTTGAAGTTGAGTGTATGGAATAACAACTCAACATAATTGCTGGTAATGTGCCCTATTATCCTCTTGTAAATAAGAGAATATATATATATATATATATATATATATATATATATATATAGGCCTACATAAATTTCTCTCTCTATCTCTCTCTTGCTTATCATTTCATACACGAAGAATGGAATCACAAGTGAATTTTGCATTGGGACAGTTTATTCAAATACCATTCAAAGAAGAACGTATGTCATCTCAAGCCTGCTAATTCCTATGTATTGAGATTTTTAGGAATCGTGTAGAATCTTGTCAATATCGCCCAGAAATTTTACAATCACCAAGCTTGATTTGAATTTGTTTATGTTATGAACAAATAATCACCGCTTAACTTACACTAGGTATTTAAAGAACAATTGTACTTGCAGAACTTGTTTTGATTATTCTGAAAACCATTGATGTAAATTCTAAAGTGAGGTTTTCCAGAAATTCAGTTTTAAACAGGTACATCCAACTCCGTTTGACTTTCACACAGACAAAATGAATGGAGTACAGTTTCATTTTCTTTAATCCAGAAACAATTCTTTCTCATTACCATAAATCTATATCTTTCATCACTGTAGACTATACCTGAAATATTGATTGGAATTGACTGATGAAAATGCCCCAAAACATGAGTACACAGTGTCATATATTCTGCTCTCAGATTTACATATAACCACGCAATCAACTTTCATTTTGATAACACAGTTTTAATCCACTTTCCCCTTGCATTCCACTATTCACAACCTTGGTAACTATTAATCAGCACATTATCAAAGTACATCAATTTAATGAATGATTCACCAGAATCAAATGGTACGTATTTGTGATATGTGAGGCATTGTCTTGAACACACCTTACGAAATGGCTTTTCTTTTTGATTGATCGATACAATTAATCAATTTAATTGCGCATTTCTTCTGTAACAATGCTTTGATAATCACAAAAATATGTAAAATGAGTAATAATGTCTTGTCAGGAGGTAAGACACATTCGAACAACGAGCCCACCTTGTTCACAAACTTCTGTATATACACAAGAAGAGAGAATAAAACCCTCCTCGAAGATTAATACAAAGTGCCATATTCACAAATAAAACTCTGGAGGTAGATTTCAAATTAAGTTTTTCATGTCAGAGATTTTAACACAAACATAAACAAGGCGACATTATTCAAAATACGTTGTCAGAGTACATAAAAAACATAAATGATTACTGGAATGACAAAACTCTTGGTAAGTTTACATTCACCTTTGAAGAACAAATGCACTGCTGTGACAAGTACAACCTCATAGGTTGTGGAGAAATTAAAAGTCATAACTGAATTTGACACTTTGTTTAAAGTCTTATTTCAAAATGCAAATAATTCTGCATCAAAATATCATGGCATGTCCCCAGTGCATAAGACATATACATGGAAGTCATTTTCATAAAGCATCTCATCTGTCACCACTTATGATTGTAACTTCTTACAAAAAGAATGGTTGATGCTTGCAATGACAAAGTTCTTGCAAAATTCAACATCGTCTTTCTACTTTCGACAGAGATACACTTCTGCAACAAAGACAACCTCATTAGTTGCATTATTACCCCTTATCAGTAAAGCCCTGTCAAAGACAACTCCCTTGGTATTCGAGGAATTAGAAGTCATACCTGAATTTAGCACAAGAGTTTGACATTTCATTTCAAACTGAGAATAGGTCTGCACCAATGTATCTTGGCAAGTAAATTGCTCACTTGAACTAAAGGTTGAAGCCTAGTGATCCAATATTGGGACCTCCAGTGCTTAGGAAATATTCATGGAAGTCATTCTTCATTAGGCATCTCATCTGTCATCAATGATGATTATAACTTCTTGCAAAAAGAATGGTAAATGCTTGGAATGGCAAAGCTCTTGTATAAAAGTGCAACTTCATCATTCATCTTTGCGACAAAGAAAACCTCATAAGTTGCATTATTACCCCTTATCCATGAAGCTCTGTTAATGGCATCTCTGTTGGTCTTCTTGAAAGTAGAAGTCATACCTGAATTCAACACAAGATTTTGAAGTTTTATTTCAGACTGAAAATACATCTTCAGCAAAATATCATGGCAAGTAAATGAAGTTATGATTGTGCACTCAAGTTTAAGGTTGGAGCCTGGTGATGCAGTAGTGGGACCCCCAGTGCATAAGACTCACACATGGAAGTCATTCTTCATTAGGTGTCTCATCTGCCATCACTTCTGATGGTAAGTTCTTATAGAAAGGATGGTAGACGCTGGGAATGACAAAGCTGTTGCAAAGTTCAACGAGATCATTCTTCTTTGCAGAAGAGATACACTGCTGTGAGTGATACAACCTCTGCAGTTGCATTTCATTGAGTCGACGGCGAGACCCTGCCAAACGCATCTCCCTGAAGTCCTCCTGGAAATCATACCTGAATTTCACACTGTTCGTTGAAGATTTCTCATAACGGAACTGACGGATTTTCATCCACTTTACGGGCAGACCATTGTCATCCTTCATACTCGACCTGAACCACAGACCAGAAAGTGCAGCCATGTCAAGGAAATCCTTATGACCAAGATGCACGACACTGAAAGGATGCTTGCGTCTGGCACCTGCAATCAGGCCAAGCCATTCATCTGGGTGGGTAATGGTGGTGCCCTTCTTCATATGTTCAATACAAGAATGCACCATGTCACATTCCATCTGTGTATGACCACACTCCAGGTATGTGTGTTCAATGGATACAAGATTAGGTAGAGTAAGAACTGCATACACCAGTGCTGTTGACATTAACCTATTGCGGTTTTGGCCACCACAACCATCTGAAAATAAAGAAACCTGTGAAACATCCGCTGGAAGATTTTGCATTGTTTTCAGAAGACAGGAGCCAATCTCAGCACCTCCTCTCTTACCTTCGTACTCGTGCCATACGTAGCATGTGGCATCACCAGAAGCCTGATCATGGACAGTCAAATTATATGAAGACAGCTTCCTCTTGTAAAACAGAGTGCTAGCTGTGCCTGAAGGAGTAGACAAGACTTGCTGCAAGTCAAAGCTGTATGAATTATAAGAGGCATCTTTCTGTGCTTGTTCTTTACTCTCCATCTTCACTTTTCGACACATGTCTTTATTTTCAAGGTGTTGCATGTGTTCCTTCACACAGTCCTCATCTTTCTCTGAACTGGTTTTGTTTTTGAAACTTTCACATTGCTTACACGAGTCTTTCTTTGGTGTATGAAATCCAAGATTATACTCAGTATTAAAGACAGCTCTGCAGACATGAAGAGAAACATGACTAGGGTTATCTGCCTTGTACAGGTCAAACATCTTGCCAACACTCAGGAGAGGGGACAGATACTGTCTTTTGGAAGACTTTCGACAGTAGTGGGATTCAATTCTTGGAAAACTTTCTATGTGAGCCCTGACACCATCCAACATTTCATCAGATGTCTTGTTGTAGGGTGTTCGTTTTCCTCTTCCATCAGCCTTGGAAAAGGCACTACCAGTAGTCCTAGCACAAGTATACCTAACAAGCTTCTCCCCAATAGCAAGAGTACTCAAGAAAAATTCTCTACAAACTTGGTGGGTGTTACTTCCACATGGGAGAAAATACTTCACCTTACGGCGAACAGCAGATTTTGTTTGCTTACCCATTTTGTTTGATTTTCTTTCCTTCACATTCTCTACATGTTTTCTTATGAAATCCCTTTGTCGATTGTAATCTCCTGTTTTCCAATATGACCTGCACATCTCCTCTCTGTCTTCTGTTGAAAACAGATTGCTACACCTGAACTTACAGGAGCTACATGATGGTCCAGGGACTCGTGGTGGGATTTCTTTACCACTGGTGGATTTATATGCTTCTCCAGTGTTCCTCAGCCTTTTCTTGATGTTCCTCTGCCAGTTAGCTGGTGTCGCATTTCTTTTCCTTGGTCTCTGCATAAACCAACAATATCATTCAGAAGAGAAATACAACTAATGAAAACAAGAGCACAGGAACATACTTTCATTTTGGTGGGCAGTGACAAACTGCTAGGCATAGATCGGACCTCTGTTGACAAATTTGGTACCTGTGTGTTCAATGTTATGACTTCTACATTGGGGGCAAATTAAAAATTTTCTTAGAACTATTTATATCATTTTCAAGAGGTAAAATCTAATTCTACTAAACAGATGCTGAACAGCTCTCAGTATGTTTTCCACACAAAAAGTTACCATTTTTTGTTTCTCTCCAGAGAAAAATTTCTTCAGACTTGATTTGGATATATAATGAGACTAATAGGTTTCTGTGTGTCTCCTGTGAAGTTGTTTTGTCCGTGCCCAAATTTTGAGAAAATGACAATCAATAATATTTTGAGTACAAAACAAATGGAGAGCTGCTCAACACCTGTCACATAGAGTTGCCGATATGTGTTTTACTCTCTAAACTTTAAATCTTTTTGTGTGTGTCTGATTTTCCCCAATTTCTTTGCAGATCTACTTCTCTGGTATTTCTGTTTTCATACACAGCACAGCATGATATCAGGTTGGAATTTCCCTTTAAGATATCCTTGCTGAAATCTGTATTTAAGTCACAAAAAAGAGCTTCTCTTGTATGTCTCTTTTCAATAGTTTTTCATTTTACAGGAAATCAGAAAGGATATTTTACATTATTCTCATATGGATTGTCATGACACTTACTTTTGAGGAAATACAATCAGCACTATCACACATAGTTTCCCCCACGTCATCATGACTGCCTGGAGTATCTTGAGGAATGGTGTTGTTGCCATCGTCAGCAGATGTACGAGAAGAATCAACCTCTGCCTCATCACTTGCAGCGGCTGTAGGACTAGTATCCATGTGATCTTCATCTCCTTTGTTTGTCAGCTCTACCTCTAACTGTATCTCTTCAATGATCTGAACCAGACTGGGGTCATTCTGCAATGGCAATGTAAAAATAACATGAGTAAAAATCTTCTTGACGATGTAAAGAGTGATTGACAACACCTATGATCATTTCAAATTTATCACACTTCAGATTTATCTTTTTCAAAATGAGCTCTTACCATCCATGTCTGGGTAAATGTCAAATTCAGTTTTGAGTAATGCAATTCTTTAGATGAACATGGTGTTTTTACCATTTCTTTTTGCTGATATTGTTCCATAAGTTGAGGATGGCAGCAATTTGCCCCTGAGAAGGTGAGCCTTTAAAAAAAAATCAAATCAATACAATTCAATTCAATTCAATTCAATTCAACTGTTTTTCATTTTTTTTCTTCCACAGAACATAATAAAACAGAAAGGAAAATACAGTAACAATTGCTCTTAGTTACCAATGAGTTAAATGAAGCATGAAACTTAAATGTAAGAATGAATTAAGGCACATAAATACAGGATACACATCAAACTTGTCGCATGTTAAACTACATGGAAGAAAAAAATTGAGGCGTCCACTAAAAAGCAGAGCTTGTACATTGTGGACAACTAATACAAAAGACTCATAAGCTTACAAAGAAAGAAACATCAAATCATTCTTATCAAGGCTGATTACAACAGGACAAACAGGACAGACAGGACAGAAAAAAACAAACAGAAAACACAAATACAAAATCACAGGAACATTACATGACTGGTTGATGCCTACAAGCAGGGGTACAATGGCATGTACCCCTGCTACATTTTATTTAAATATTTTGTTGCCTCTTTACGGTCTCTGAAAGCTATCTATCATGGTTGGAACCAACACACCTATCCAGACTGTAACCTTACCAACAGCTCGATATGATCCTCACAGGTGTCATCCTCCATGAAGTGTTTGAAACAAAGAAGGGAATAGCACAGCACACAGGCAGCAAAGATCTCTTCATTGCAATTATTGTGCATGCAGCGTTTCTGCTGGCAATCCCCTTGCATTCCTGTTCAGTAAGTGCAAAAGAAACAAAGATTAAACAACACGTATGAAATATCATTCTAATCAGCTTGGTTTGGTAGCAAACAGGACGTACTTTCAAGTGGCGATCAACAATAAGAAAGTAAACAAATATGGTCTATATTTCTTCATCTCTTAAGCTACGCTAACTTCAGACTTTAAACTCACTGTTGTCAGTTCTCATGATTACATTAACTCTTTATGTGCCACGTTCGCACGCCAAGCTCAGTCGACGGCGTGCGAAGTTCGCATATTTTGCTTAAACGCACAATCCAGCCAAAGCAGATCGAAAAATCGCCAACTGCCATTGTACATTCGCGTTCGCATTCACGATTCCATTCCTCTTACATGTAGCTTGCATTACGCGGTGATTTGATATCAAATGGTGTTCCCCAGGGCTTTTTGGAGTAAATTTTGATTTTTTTTATCAAGGTTTTCTGTGCAAAAGTCATGCCTCACAGACATGGAAAATAATATAGCTACTGGCCATTTAAAAGTAAAATAATAATAAATCTGTCGTACAATTCACATAACAGCAGAGCTTGGAGTTTTCTGTTCAATTTGTTCACTGCATACCAGGCACAATTTTTTTGATAAAAAGTTATACGTGACTTTCAAAAAAGATTGCTTCCCAAAAAAGTGCCTGCTTTGCAGTCTCAGAATAATGTGGCACACAGGGGGTTTACACCATGGCACATAAAGAGTTAAGAGAATGTGATATTTTGCTGGTGATAACCATTTTGCTTGCCTTGGAAAATCTTTGGTGACATTGATATTTCATAGATTTCATTTTGTAACTCATGGAAAGTTACATGTTACATGAAGTTACCTATGTTATATGATTTCTAATTACATGAAATGGTGATACATATTTACAGGTGGTTTGAATGCCAATGCCAGACAACTGACATTTATTTTCCCAGCTTCCAAGTACACTCGTGACAACTTTGCACAATGTGAGATTGAAAAACAATAGAACCATTGTTCCTTTCACAGTGAGCAGAAGTAATCAGTATAATGTGTGCTAATTTATGCCTACCATGACATGCAAGCTGCTGAAGAGGAGTGGGAAGCGCAGTCTTAAGGGTGTCACTAGTAGCTGTCTGGAGCACAGGAGTGGAAGCCATAGGAGCATCCTTCTGCAAAGTGTCACTTGTAGCTGTCTGGAGCACAAGAGTTGAAGTGACTGGAGCTTCCTCCTGGAGGCTGTCACTCATAGCTGGCTGGAGCACAGGAGTAGAAGCCATGGGAGCCTCCTTCTGCAGGGTATCATTTGTAGCTGTCTGAGGCACATGAGTTGAAGTCACTGGAGCTTCCTTCTGCAGGGTGTCACTTGTAGCTGGCTGGAGCACAGGAGTAGAAGCCATGGGAGCATCCTTCTGCAGGGTGTCACTTGTAGCTGTCTGAGGCACATGAGTAGAAGTCACTGAGGTTTCCTTCTGTAGGCTGTCACTCATAGCTGGCTGGAGCACATGAGTAGAAGCCATAGGAGCTTCCTTCTGCAGGGTGTCATTTGTAGCTGTCTGAGACACATGAGTTGAAGTCACTGGAGCTTCCTTCTGCAGGGTGTCACTCATAGCTGGCTGGAGCACAGGAGTAGAAGCCATGGGAACATCCTTCTGCAGGGTGTCACTTGTAGCTGTCTGAGACACATGAGTTGAAGTGACTGGAGCTTCCTTCTGGAGGCTGTCACTCATAGCTGGCTGGAGCACAGGAGTAGAAGCCATGGGAGCCTCCTTCTGCAGGGTATCATTTGTAGCTGTCTGAGGCACATGAGTTGAAGTCACTGGAGCTTCCTTCTGCAGGGTGTCACTTGTAGCTGGCTGGAGCACAGGAGTAGAAGCCATGGGAGCATCCTTCTGCAGGGTGTCACTTGTAGCTGTCTGAGGCACATGAGTTGAAGTCACTGGAGCTTCCTTCTGCAGGGTGTCACTTGTAGCTGGCTGGAGCACAGGAGTAGAAGCCATGGGAGCATCCTTCTGCAGGGTGTCACTTGTAGCTGTCTGAGACACATGAGTTGAAGTCATTGGAGATTCCTTCTGTCGGGTGTCACTTGTAGCTGTCTGAGGCACACAAGTTGAAGTGGTTGGAGCAACGTCCACAGTTGCAGCAATAGCTGAGGTGCCTGAAAAGGAAATAATTCAAGAAACTACTTACTAGTTCAATGCATTGCGTGTTATAATAACTTTAAATCCTTCTTCCGGTATATTTGTCTGCAAAGTAAAATATCCATCCCCACTTAAATTACTTGCAATTACATGTATTTCTATAATAAGTGATACTCATTGGATTGAAATCCATTATATTTTTCATCAGAAAAAAATACACATACCATCCAACCAAGCATACAAAGGAAGAATATAACACACAACAAGTGCCCAAAAACCATGTACAGCAAATTGTTTTTCATAGGAATTATAACACAGATGGATGGGATGAGTCCTGTGTGAGGCAAAGAGATTGCAAGATTTGACCTATATTATTATGTTTTTTTTTTTTTTTTTGGTAGCAGTACATTACCAACTATAATATCACAAAAAGCAAGCTTACCATGAGATACTAGTCGGTTCAAGGGAAGATCATCTTCTGAATCACTGTCACTATCAGCCATGATGTCATGGGAGCAGACAGGAGCTACAGAATCATCCACGGTACCTTTTTTGGAGGCTGGAGTAAGAGAAACATACTTGTTATTATCATTAGCATGAATTGCCAGCATCATAAAAGTCATAAACTAGATGGATGAGGTAAGTCTTTTGGAAGGTAAAGAAATTGAACATTTGACCATCATCTATTGTGCAAAATTGCATTGCCAATCATGATGTTACTAAAGGCAAGCTTACAATGGGATGCTAGCTGGTTCAAGGGAAGATCATCTTCTGAGTCACTGTCACCATCAGCTGTTATGCCACCAATGCAGACAGGAGTTGCAGGATCATCCATGGTGTCTTTGTTGGAGACTGGGGAGAGAGAAAGATACGTGTTTTCATCATTAGCACTAATTGCTAGCATCAGTTTAATTTTGACACATGGTAGCCCAAGGCAGATGCCAGGCCATGTGGTTTGTCTCTAGTGACTGTAGTATGTTGTTTATGAATGATTTGTTCAGAAGAGATTACGCACACATTTTGATCCACATTACATTCACATCTTGAAATGTCCAATTTTTTCAAATGCGTTTTATACGTAAAGTAAACAAAGTTAAGAAAAAGAGTGTAATGTTTGGCCCTAAATGTTATTAATCAATCTGATATGCAGAAAAATGCAGATGAGAAAAGTGCACGACTAAAGGAACATTACTTGCGGTGGCATCCGGCAGGGTTAGGTTTTTGTGAGCAACTTATTGTTCATTTGAGATTTGTAAGTGTAACAGACATCCTGACAATGAAGGCTTTATTATTGTGAATGGAGTCTCGAGGATTTAAGTTTGATACCTTTCACATAGGAAAATCCTGCCTTTCTATAATATAATGTGCTATACCGACACTAACTAGTACGCTGTCCATGGATGGACCACAGACTCCATTTAGTGTGAATCTACTGGTGCTACCTTTTGCACTACTGGTACATACTTATTACGCATAGTATATGTCAGAGGAACATGGTGTTTTCTTTCCTAGGCCATGCATTTTTTCCTAAAATACTTTTTTTTTTCTATTTCAATTGTTTGTTTGTTTGTTCATTTTCCATCTGAGAAGATGGCTGGATAGCCCATATTCAGCTGCACTAGCTGGTCTTCCATGGAGTCTAGTTGGATGAGAGGCAGGACCACTTCACCGGGTTATGCACTTCTCTTTACGATGAATGAATGGAGCGGGATCTTTTACATGCACGAGTGGTGACCCTCTCACACACGGGACCTCCATTTTATGTCCCAATCCTAAGGACAGAGTATTTTGCCTCTCTAGAGGGGATGGTATGATTACACACAACATTGCTCAGCTAGACTTGGGAATCAAACCCGGGTCCTCTGGATCTTGAGGCAGACGTGCTACCGACTGAGCCATATCACTGCCCTTCATTGATATTGAATTCAAGCACACTACAAAATATTTGACTTAGTGTTAAATGTGCAGAACTCAGTTGGGAATTTTGGTAGCACATATACAGAAAGGGATAATTTTGAAGCAAAAGCTGACATGTTGCCAGTAAAATTTTCTGTGTTACACAAGACACACAACGGAGTTGGATGGCCATAACATACCTAGTGCTGTGTCACGATGTACCACCTCCAGTACCTTTCCAGCCCACCACTTGCCGCGTTCGTCTTTCATTTTCACCCTTGTCCCTTTGCTCAATGGCTTCTTTTTAGAAAACCATAGGTCTCTTGAATCGACGAGGTGCATCGTCCCATCTTTCTTCCACCTCACTAGAAGGTCGACAGCATCTGTTTCAGTTATGGAAAAATCAATAACTGTGAGGTTCAAAATCTTTCATTTGCTCAGTTCTGTTATATAGTTTGGGTAAAGGCCACCCTTTATGTAATGGTTAGTCTTGCTACATATTGGTTTCAATATTATTACACTCTCTGTAATGAAATGTTGCCTTTTCTTATCCCTGGTTTGGCCTAGGGCCTAGGCTATAACTGGATCGTTACGCACACAACTAAATTTTCTGGGCATATTTCACCTCTTAATTAGTCAGGCTTATAAAAGAGTGACACAGATTATCTCCAAGACAAAACTATTGGTATTTACTTGCATACACAGGTCAAGCTCTAAGTTTAACCACAGATATAGATAGATGTTCTAATGCATTTTTTAAGGGAAATATATTGGATATTAGAAAAAAAACTGTCACAACCACAGCACAGGCACACCACATGCAATTCAACGCCCATCAACCATGAACTTAAATGACGATCAAAATGAAGAATCTAGAAGTAGAACCGCTCTGGAATAGATTCTGGCCTAAATTTGGAATGTGTGGCAACATCCAAAGGACCTTAATTAAATGATACGGTTTAGAGGTCTATTCTATCTTTACTCCAGAACACAGCTGGTATTTCAATTCCATAATCCCATGGGCTAGAGAGGCCTTAATCTTTAAAGGCTGATTCAGGTTTATTTACTAACTATTATTACAAGGTGAGGTGCAAGCTACAAATTGGCATACATAAAATTCAATATATGGGACTGCAATATAAATCACCATGGAAACAGCGTTGGTTCCAAACTGTTATTACTATAATTACTCGATATTTTGGTATATAGTAGCCCTACTACATATCGACCACCCTTATTGAAACCGACCGCGTATAATTCGCGCACTGAACACTTAGTACGCACTTTTCTGCGCGCAAAGCACATAAAAATGGATTGGCTTTGAATGTAGATTAGGATGGTGTGGGAAAACGCGATAATTCACTGTTCATTAATGGTTTTAATCAAGGACAAAATTTCGAATGAATATTTTCACCGATTGTAATGACTGCACAATGTAATGTCTATGGAAGTTTCTAAAAGGCTTCTAAAAAGCTTCGTACAACCGGTGTTCAATACAACTCGGTTTACGTGCATTGTCAATGCAAAATCAGCGGTCGATCCTAAAAACGCGATTTACCGCGGGAGCTGAAACGAGGCCACGCAAGTTCGTCGGCGATATTTTTGCACTGAAACTTCGAATCCAAAAGGGAACAACGGCATTTAATAGAGCTGGATTTTCTCATCACGTAGGTCAAGTTTTTTACGTGAATTTCAGTGTTAAATATTCTTATCAAGCAAATAAACATTAGGCGGTCGATTAGTAGTAGGTCCAACCCTACATTACAAGACATCATCCTTATTCATCATAGAGAATTATCGCAACAATGGGTGTAATGTAAATTACAAGTGAAATTACAAAAGTTAGTATACATACGTAAATCCGACGAATTCTCGGCAGACGCCATGGCGGTGCGAAGGGCGTTCGTGCACCGAATTTCGTGCGCGCCTTTAGTTCTTCTAGTGTGGAAGGGCGTTCGTGCACCCGATTTTCGAGCGCGCCTGTACTCCTTCTGCTGTGGAAGGGCGTTCCTGCACCGAACGTAGTCGACGGAGACTGCTAAGGGCTTTTTTGCAGAGCTAATAACTCAGTTAATTCTTCGAGATGGACTAAATGCTACATATTGCTATAATCTATGAGTAATGCAGATTATATTTCTGTGAAAATCTGAAATTCGAAAAAAATAGCAGACGACAAGAAAATTGGGTGCTAAGGGCCTTACTGCACCGATGCGACGAGTTATTCTCATTCAAAGATACATGGTCGTGCGCATGGCAGATTGTCGTTAGCGCGCTTCCGTGCGCATGGCAGATGTTGTTAGAGCACTTCCGTGCGCATGGCAGAATGTTGTTAACCCTACGCGCACTCCCACACCCTAACGACAATCTGCCATGCGCACTCCCACGCTGTAACGACAATCTGCCAGGCGCAGGGAAGCGCGCTAACGACAATCTGCCATGCGCACGACGATATTGTTTTCGGTTTTGCGGGTAACTTAACAATGATGTTACCGAACACAAGGTTTGCACAAAATAGCGGACCTCGAATAAAAAAGAAAAGAGTCTTACAACAGACTTTGCGTTCAATATCATCAATCTGACTTTGATCAAGAAACTCATGGATAAAGACTAATATCAATATCTACCAACGACTGTGAGGGTGAAATTGCACGTTGCTTCGTTCCCGCTCAAATCTTTAGCCGTTAAAATAAACAGGCGTATTCCCGGCTGGAAATAACTTCCCGATGAAGAAGTAGAGGTGAGAGTAAAGGTCCAGAGTTATCGGTTACGTAGGGATCTGACCACGTGACACTGGCGCTGAACAATCCGGGTCTGTAGACTGTGTGATGTCGGCGGGACAAGAGATGTTCGGAGACTCTAAATCTAAATATCGAGTGGAAGAGGAGATCATTTGTGCAACGCTGTAAATGCGAAGGAATCGCAACAATGATATACAAATTGGTGAATTTTCAAAAATTATGGCAACACACGAAATCAAGAAGAAAAAGAAAATCAAAATTGACGGGATTCCGAGTACAATGAACACATTACGTTCACCCCTACGAAAGTGCGAAAGAACCGAAAATATACTGTGCAGTTAAAATCTATAAATACAGTGTTGCCAACAATCATAATGTTCTTCATTTTTTCAAATTGATACAAGCCAAAGACAGGGATTCATTTTCAGCAGGAAATAAGATATTTGTTAACAACTTTGCTGTGAATATAAGTAACGGCGTAAATCCGTACTGAGGAGTGGGGGGGGGGGGGGATGGTCACCATCACCACGATTACAAGCCCATAACCGGCCGGCGCAGCCTGGGGGGGGGGGGGGGGGGGGGGGGGAGAAGAAGCTTGGTGCCCCCCCCCCCCCCCAACGTACACTTTACAGGGATCGGATGTCCCACTCTTTTGCATGAAATATAAAGTGAGAGGAAAGTGGCAGCAAAAATATGAAGACTTTTTGTTCTTGTTGTTGCTTTTTTTTGCTTGTCAGATGACTTGCGGCGGAAAATCAGACCTTAAAAGTATGAAGACAATTTTTTGTTTTTGAAATCTCTGTGAGAGAGAGAGCGGAGCGACCGGGTTAACGGGGGGAGGGTGTGTATGGGGGGGGGGGGGTCCCTCTTCCACACGAGGAAGATTTTGCATTTTCAGACCTGAAATTCAGCGATCTGGTGCACACTTTTGGTGAAATTTTTGTTTGTTTTTTCTTTAAAAAACCAATAGAAATGAAATATTCACAATATATTATTGAATGACTAAATCGTGGTATTTCAGCTCTTGCTCCACCTGTGCGACATCACTGCGAAGGCCTACTAAATAGTGGGGCCTATCACCGGCGTAGACATGATTGGGGGGAGCGGATATGAGATCGTGAGGGAGCGAAGCAAGCGAGGGGGGGGGGAGGGTAGGGGGGTTCTCCCTTCCACGGTGAAATCTTTTACATTGAAAATTTTGACATTTACAGTCCAAAAACTGCCGTTTGTAGCTATATTCTTCGCTTTGGAAATTAAGGGGTGGGAGCACACCGTGCGCAACTGCTGTCAATCACTGGCAGCAACATCAGGAGAATGGCATAGCGATTAAATGCGAGCGAGCGGAGCGAGCGAGCTTGAAAATTTTGACATAGGCCCTAATGCTTTTACATGCTAAAAACTGCCGTTTGTAGCTATACTTCTTCGCTTAATTGGAAATCAAGGGGGGCCGCACCGGGCGCAACTGTTGTCAATCACTGGCTGGCAGCAACATCAGGAGAATGGTATAGCGATTAAATGCGAGCGAGCGAAGCGAGTGAGCTTGAAAATTTTGACATTTTACAGTCCAAAAACTGCCCTTTGTGGCTGTATTTTTTTGCTTTGGAAATTAAGGGGGCGCACCGGGTGCAACTGCTGGCAATTACTGGCAGCAACATCAGGAGAATGGCATAATGCGAGCGAGTGAAGCGAGCGAGCTTGAAAATTTTGACATTTTACAGTCCCAAAACTGCCGCTTTTGGCTGTATTTCTTCGCTTTGGAAATTAAGGGGGGCGCATCGCGCGGGCGCAACTACTGGCAGTTACTGGCAGCAACATCAGGGGAATGGCATAACGATTGAATACGAGCGAGCGAAGCGAGTGAGCTTGAAAATTTTGACATTTTACAGTCCCCATACTGTCGTTTGTGGCTGTATTTTTTCGCTTTGGAAATCAAGGGGGGGGGGGAACACACCGGGCGCAACTGCTGGCAATTACTGGCAGCATGCAACATCAGGAGAATGGCATAACGATTAAATGCGAGCGAGCGAAGCGAGTGAGCTTGAAAATTGTGATATTTTACAGTCCCAAAGACTGTCCTTTTGTGGCTGTATTTTTTCGCTTTGGAAATTAAGGGGGCGCACCGGGCGAAAATTGCCGGCAGTTACTGGCAGCAACATCAGGAGAATGGCATAATGATTAAATGCGAGCGAGCGAAGCGAGTGAGCTTGAAAATTTTGACATTTTACAGTCCCCCAAACTGTCGTTTGTGGCTGTATTTTTTCGCTTTGGAAATTAAGGAGGCGCACCGGGCGAAAACTACTGGCAATTACTAGCAGCAACATCAGGAGAATGGCATAATGATTAAATGCGAGCGAGCGAGCTTCAAAATTTTGACATTTTACAGTCCCCAAACTGCCGTTTGTAGCTATATTTTTCGCTTTGGAAATTAAGGGGGGCGCATCGGGCGAAAACTGCTGGCAATTACTAGCTGCAACATCAGGAGAATGGCATAATGATTAAATGCGAGCGAGCGAAGCGAGCGAGCTTCAAAATTTTGACATTCTACAGTCCAAAAACTGCCGTTTGTGTTGGTAGCTATATTTTTCGCTTTGGAAATTAAGGGGCCGGGGCGCATCGGGCGCAACTGCTGCCATTCACTGGCAGCAGCATCAGGAGAATGGCATAGCGATTAGAAGCGAGCGAGCGGAGCGAGCGAGCTTTAAAATTCTGACATTTTACACTCCAAACACTGCCGTTTGTAGCTATATTTTTCGCTTTTGTTTGTCCCACTTTTATGGGGGAACCATCCCCCCCCCATCGACGCCTCTGCATATGAGGGTGCTTTTGTTAAGTGAAAGATCTGCTGCACACTCTTTGATAAATTAGGGAAATATACGTCAATCTCAAAAGTGTACAAAGTCTATCGAAAGGGATCCTGTATAGCGGAGCTTTTGCATGTTTATGATTGCAATACAACGATCTGGTGCGTAGTTCTGGCGATATTTGGACAATTTTCCATTAAGAAAGTTCGAGATTTGTCCTCATCTTGGGAACTGCTTGGGGGATAAATGATTTTGTCTGCCTAAACACTTCCGCAAGGGCGGGGCAAATGCCCTTTGCCCCCCCCCCCCCCCCCCCCCGAGATAGATTCGACGCCCCTGATCTTCCCTGGGTATGCTCATAAATGTATCCTGACTGAGTCACCAGTCATTGTCGTTTCTCAGGAATGATTCAGGAAATGGAGGGAGTTCAAATATGGTGATATAGTTTTTGTTATTGTTTGTTTGTTTGTTTGTTTGTTTTCGTACATTATCTTGCAGATGGTCCCCAGTTACTCGCGTCATAGCATGTTTACATAATAAGGCCTATACTATTTGACGTTGTCAACGTCTGAGCCATACCTTAGAGTGTATGTCGATGTTACTTTCTTCGCGAGCGAGCGAAGCGAGCGAGCGCTTGAGAAAATTATGTATACATTTTCCTACAAGATAGAATACTGTTCAGCTCTGTTACCTGTCTGAAGGCCGGCGTACAAACGTCATGCAATATGCCAAAATTGATACAATCACATTTCTGCTTCCTCCATTTTTTTTTTCAAAATTCAGGGGGGGGGGGGGATGATTGTACAGGCCATCCCCCCTCCTCCATTTCAGGGGGGGGGGGGGGAGATATATCCCCCCCATCCCCCCCCCCCCCAGGATTTACGCCCATGAATATAAGGCATGCAAGTTGATACCATTTTTGTCATGACCTCGTCAGGTACAATAATATAATCGATATTTACCAACAACTGTGATAGTAAAATTGCACGTTGCTTCGTTCCCGCTCGAATCTTCAGCTGTAATAGATACTGTGGTATTCCCGGCTGGAAATATACTTCCTGACGAAGCAGTAAGGGTGATAGTAAAGAGACCAGAGTTATCTATTACGTAGGGATCTGGCCAATTGACACTGGCGCTATTCACTCCTGGGTCTGTAGACTGCGTGATGTCGGCGGGACAAGTGATGTTCGGAGATTCTAGATCTGAAAGATCAAAAGATAGAGAACCCATTCTGTGCATCGTTCCAACTGCGGAAAATCTATGCAATTGCACGCAGTTTTGTCTTTTAACAATGATGCCAGTCAACAGAAGGGCTGCACATAATAGCGGACATTCGTACACACACACACACACACACACACACACACAAATAATAAAGTCATATAACAGGATTTTCGGTAAATATCATCAATTTCATTTTGATCAAGAAAGTAATGAATAACAATTAAATATCAATACCAACGACTGTGATAGTGAAATTGCACGTGGCTTCATTCCCGCTCGGATCTTCAGCTGTGATAGAGACTGTAGTATTCCCGGCTGGAAATATACTTCCCGACGAAGCAGTAGGGGTGATAGTAAAGACCCCAGAGTTATCTGTTACGTAGGGATCTGACCACGTAACTTTGGCGCTGTAAAGTCCAGGGTCTGTTGACTGTGTGATGTCGGCGGGACAAGAGATGTTCGGAGACTCAAGATCTAAATATCAGAAGAGAGAGGAACCCAATATGTGCATTGTTGTATACGTGGAGGAATCCAGTGCATGCAGTCCTGAATTCATACAAAGACGATAACAAGTACAAATAATCATTTGACTGTAAACGTCGTAGTCACACACGAATCTGTGCAAGATCATCAGTACAGACGTTACTGTAGATAGTACTAATTATGATGTGCTCAAGAATTTCATGCACGACAATAATCCGATGATCAATACTTACCGATGACTGTGATAGTAAAATTGCACGTCGCTTCATTCCCGCTTGGATCTTCCGCTGTAATAGATACTGCGCTATTCCCGGCTGGAAATATACTTCCCGAAGAAGAAGTAGAGGTGATAGTAAAGACCCCAGAGTTATCTGTTACGTAGGGGTCAGACCACGTGACGTTTGCGCTGAACTGTCCCGGGTCTGTAGACTGTGTGATGTCTGCGGGACAAGAGATGTTCGGAGATTCCAGATCTAAATATCGAAAAACAAAGGATCAAACTTTGTACAATGTTGCAACCGCGGAGGAATTACGACAAAGATAGAGAGTCTTGAATTTAAGAAATTATGGAACAAAAAGAAAAATCAAAGAATTAAACAAAATCAAAAGAACAATGAACAAATTCTGTATGAAATATCATTTTTACTGAATAAAAATGGCAAAAATGTGCACATGTTTATAATCATACCCTGATACCAACCATCCTTTCCTCTTTTACTGCGTATTGGAATAACTCAGGGATTCCAGCAGGAAATAAAATGTTCCTGCGAACTTTGCCGTGAAGACTAGTATTAGTGATCCACGTACATTGCTAATCTTGCAGAAAAAGTCGTGTGAAACAGCAGAACGGATATTTACCGACAACTGTGATAGTAAAATTGCACGTCGCTTCGTTCCTGCTTGAATCTTTAGCTGTAATAGATACTGTGGAAATCCCGGCTGGGAATATACTTCCCGACGAAGCAGTAGAGCTGATAGTAAAGACTCCAGAGTTATCGGTTACGTAGGGATCTGACCACGTGACATTAGCACTGTACAATCCTGGGTCTGTTGACTGTGTGATGTCGGCGGGACAAGAGATTTTCGGAGACTCAAGATCTAAATATCGAAAGAAATAGGAACTAATTTTGTAAAACGTCGTAACGCGGTGGAATCGCCACAATGGTAGACGCAGTGGTGAATTTCAGAAATTATGGGAGGACACAAAATCAAATAAGAAAAAGAAAATCAAAAGACAATTCAAAACAATTCAAAATACTAATGAACACAATATGTTCACCCCTGTTAAAGCGCGGAAGAATCGAGAAAATGGTGTACAGGTTTAAATCTACATTTAGCCAAAAAAAAAAAAAAAGATAGAAAGAAAGGAAACACTTTTTCGAGTTCATAATTTTCATAGAAGATTTTAATGAAAATCAATGTTTTATATACCATATTAAAAGTAATTTAATTGGCTATCAACCTAGTAAGTCAATATAAAGGGAAATTTTACGCATGAGTGAACGCATTTGTTTTTGTCCTTCAAAGCATAAAAGCAAAAATACCAAAAGTTGACATAATTATTGTCTTTCATTTGCAAATGCCCTTCAAGATAGCAATGATAGCAAGACCAGTTTAACACATTGAGGGACATGAAATAAATAGCAAAAAAGGTTTTTGTTCTCTTTGTCTATTTATAACCTTAAACAAAATCAACGTGGAAAACTCAAGGGGGAAAATGAAAATTTTCTGTCAACTCAAACTTCAAATGACATAAGGAGTATAGGGGCACAAGATGATTAAATGAAGAGAATTATCTTTATTTCATTCATTCAATTTAGTAATTTAAAAATTCATGAGACAAATTCAAAAACCAAATATGTTTTGCAATTTTCCTAATTTGAGAAATCAATTCAAAATCGTACCATTTTTATCAATATGGCTTCTTCTCTCATTTCATTTGAATTAGGATTTGACAGAAAATCTTCATTTTCCCTCATTATTTTTAGCCTTTATTGAATTTTTATGATTCAAAGATACAATAGAGATCATAGGTATTATTTTTGCAACTGAATTCATGTTTTTTTATTGTGTTAGATTTGTCTTTTGTTATTAATGTTACATGGAAGAGCATTTATGCATGAATGAAAACTTGTTCATCCTTGCAATTTTTACTTTGTGCCTTGGACACATGTCGGAAGAGAGAGAGGAAAAAGGTGTTCACTCATGCATAAAGTTTCTGTTTTTATTGACTTACAAAGTTGTAGCTAATTGAATTACCTTTCAATTATGGTACATTATACATTAACATTTCGTCAAACATTCTATGAGAAATATAAACTTGAACAAAGTGTTTACTTTCTTTTTTTGCTGAGTGTATAATTATGTACAATATTGTCAAACATCACAATGTTCTTCCCTTTTATCTCCTTTAAGCACATGTCAAGTCAAAGACAGGCATTCGATTCAAGGAAGAAAGCACAATGTTTGTGGAAACTTTGCAGTGAATATTAGCCTAGCAAGCTAATACCATTTCTGCAAGTCACATACAGCGATATTCGACATTTACCGATGACTCTGATAGTAAAATTGCACGTCGCTTCATTTCCACTCGAATCTTTCGCTGTGGTAGAGACTGTAGTATTCCCGGCTGGAAATATACTTCCCGACGAAGAAGTAGAGGTGATAGTAAAGGCCCCAGAGTTATCGGTTACGTAAGGATCTGACCACGTAACATTGGCGCTGAACAGTCCCGGGTCTGTTGGCTGTGTGATGTCGGCGGGACATGAGATGTTCGGAGATTCTAGATCTACAGATCAACAGATAGAAGAACCCAATTTGTGCATTGTTGTATCCTTGGGAGAATTGAGAAATATACAGTCTTGAATCTATACAATGATGATAGCAAGCAAGCGCGCCGGAACACTTCTGGTTTTGAGGGAGCAAAATCTCAACGGGGGCACACTTATGTGACTATGTGAGATCCTCAGCGCGGGAGCGAAGCGATCGAGCGGGGGGGGGGGGTGGAAAGGGGGATACCCCCCCCCCACTGTAGGGAGCTTTTGTAAAAACAGGGTACAAAAGTCGCGTTTATAGACCATTTAAAAGCAAATTTCTAAGGAATTAAACAGTGAAAAATAATCAGTGCGAAGGACTATGATTATTACATACGGGAGTACATAATAATGTGATGGTGTGAGATCCTCGGCGAGGGAGCGAAGCGACCGAGCGGGGGGAGGGTGTGGGAGGGGGATACCCCCTCCCACGGTAGGTTTTTTTTTTTTGTAAAAACAGAGTATAAAAGTCGCGTTTATAGAGAATTTAAAGCACATTTCTAGGGAATTAACATATTGAAAAAATCAGTTGGAAGGACTATGATCCTAACATACGGGAGTACATTAATAATGTGATGGTGCGAGATCCTCGGCGAGGGAGCGAAGCGACCGAGCGAGTGGAGGGTGTGGGAGGGGGGATACCCCCTCCCACGGTAGGGACTTTTTGTAAAAACAGAGTATAAAAGTCGCTTTTATAGAGCATTTTAAATTAAATTTCTGAGGAATTAAACATAGTAAAAGAAATCACTGCGAAGGACTATGATAATAACTTATGAAAACTTTTCATTTTACTATTAAAGCAGAACGAGAAAGCCACTTTCACTTTGCAATTTATCTGAAATGTACTCATTAAAAGCTTAACGTCGTGATCGCATCGTTCGAACAATAAAAAAATATTCTTATACTTCTAGAAGGCAAAGAAGAAAATGAAAAATGTAAGGTTTACTAAAGGTGTGTTTCAGCGGGCACACGCGAGGATACGAGGCTACCATCTATACACTAAATCTACTCATAAGTTACTATAAGTGTATAGATACAATAATGTATGTTGTTAGTGTATTATTTTCGCGCCGTTAGGGTCGAACATTTTTGCATTTTCAGTTATGAAATTACAACATTTAGACAAGAAATATGCCTTTATTGTTCATTTTGGTCTTTAAATCAGTGATTAATTATTTGTTACAGGGGGCACTTTAGGGGGCAAAAACTCGTTTTGCCCCCCAACATTTTGTTTGGGGGGGGGGGGCAAATGCCACCCCTGCCCCCCCCCCCCCCCCCCCCGCTTCCGGCGCCCTTGATAGCAAGTATACAAATTTTGACTGTAAACGTCGTAGTCAAACAGACAACTCTCAGCAAGAAATAAATCATCGTACAGACGTTACTGTTACTATTACTTGTTATGATATGCTAAAGAAATTCATGCACAACAATAATCCTAAGACCAATATTTACCGATGACTCTGATAGTAAAATTGCACGTCGCTTCATTTCCACTCGAATCTTTCGCTGTGATAGAGACTGTAGTATTCCCGGCTGGAAATATACTTCCCGACGAAGAAGCAGAGGTGATAGTAAAGGCCCCAGAGTTATCGGTTACGTAAGGATCTGACCACGTAACATTGGCGCTGAACAGTCCCGGGTCTGTTGGCTGTGTGATGTCGGCGGGACATGAGATGTTCGGAGATTCTAGATCTACAGATGAACAGATAAAAGAACCCAATTTGTGCATTGTTGTATTCTTGGGAGAATTGAGAAATATACAGTCTTGAATCTATACAATGATGATAGCAAGCAAGCGCGTCGGAACACTTCTGGTTTTGAGGGGGCAAAATCTCAACGGGGGCACATAATTTTATGTGACGATGTGAGATCCTCGGCGCGGGAGCGAAGCGATCGAGCGGGGGGTGGAAAGGGGGATACCCCCCCCCCCCCCCACTGTAGGGAGCTTTTGTAAAAAAGGGTACAAAATCGCGTTTATAGACCATTTAAAAGCAAATTTCTAAGGAATTAAACAGTGAAAAATAATCAGTGCGAAGGACTATGATTATTACATACGGGAGTACATAATAATGTGATGGTGTGAGATCCTCGTCGAGGGAGCGAAGCGACCGAGCGAGTGGAGGGTGTGGGAGGGGGGATACCCCCTCCCACGGTAGGGACTTTTTGTAAAAACAGAGTACAAAAGTCGCGTTTATAGAGAATTTAAAGCACATTTCTAGGGAATTAAAATATTGAAAAAATCAGTTGGAAGGACTATGATCCTAACATACGGGAGTACATTAATAATGTGATGGTGCGAGATCCTCGGCGAGGGAGCGAAGCGACCGAGCGAGTGGAGGGTGTGGGAGGGGGGATACCCCCTCCCACGGTAGGGACTTTTTGTAAAAACAGAGTATAAAAGTCGCTTTTATAGAGCATTTTAAATTAAATTTCTGAGGAATTAAACATAGTAAAAGAAATCACTGCGAAGGACTATAATAATAACTTATGAAAACTTTTCATTTTACTATTAAAGCAGAACGAGCGAGCCACTTTCACTTTGCAATTTATCTGAAATGTACTCATTAAAAGCTTAACGTCGTGATCGCATCGTTCGAACAATAAAATAATCTTCTTATACTGCTAGAAAGCAAAGAAGAAAATGAAAAATGCAAGGTTTACTAAAGGTATGTTTCAGCGGGCACACTCGAGGATACGAGGCTACCATCTATACACTAAATTTACTCATAAGTTACTATTAGTGTATAGATACAATAATGTATGTTGTTAGTGTATTATTTTCGCACCGTTAGGGTCGAAAATTTTTGCATTTTCAGTTATGAAATTACAACATTTAGACAAGAAATATGTCTTTATTGTTCATTTTGGTCTTTAAATCAGTGATTAATTATTTGTTAAAGGGGGCACTTTGGGGGGCAAAAACTCGTTTTGACCCCCCAACATTTTGTTTGGGGGGGGGGGGGGGCAAATGCCACCCCTGCCCCCCCCCCCCCCCCGCTTCCGGCGCCCTTGATAGCAAGTATACAAATTTTGGCTGTAAACGTCGTAGTTAAACAGACAACTCTCAGCAAGAAATAAATCATCGTACAGACGTTACTGTTAGTATTACTTGTTATGATATGCTAAAGAAATTCATGCACAACAATAATCCTAAGACCAATATTTACCGATGACTGTGATAGTAAAATTGCACGTCGCTTCATTCCCGCTGAAATCTTCAGCTGTAATAGATACCGTGGTATTCCCGGCCGGAAATACGCTTCCCGACGAAGAAGTAGAGGTGATAGTAAAGGCCCCAGAGTTATCGGTTACGTAAGGATCTGACCACGTAACATTGGCGCTGAACAGTCCCGGGTCTGTTGGCTGTGTGATGTCGGCGGGACATGAGATGTTCGGAGATTCTAGATCTACAGATCAAAAGATAGAAGAACCCAATTTGTGCATTGTTGTATCCTTGGGAGAATTGAGAAATATACAGTCTTGAATCTATACAATGATGATAGCAAGCAAGCGCGCCGGAACACTTCTGGTTTTGAGGGGGCAAAATCTCAACGGGGGCACTTATGTGACGATGTGAGATCCTCGGCGCGGGAGCGAAGCGATCGAGCGGGGGGGGGGGGGGTGGGGTGGAAAGGGGGATACACCCCCCCACACTGTAGGGAGCTTTTGTAAAAAAAAGGGTACAAAAGTCGCGTTTATAGACCATTTAAATGCAAATTTCCAAGGAATTAAACAGTGAAAAATAATCAGTGCGAAGGACTATGATTATAACATACGGGAGTACATAATAATGTGATGGTGTGAGATCCTCGGCGAGGGAGCGAAGCGACCGAGCGGGGGGAGGGTGTGGGAGGGGGATACCCCCTCCCACGGTAGGTTTTTTTTTTTGTAAAAACAGAGTATAAAAGTCGCGTTTATAGAGAATTTAAAGCAAATTTCTAGGGAATTAACATATTGAAAAAAATCAGTTGGAAGGACTATGATCCTAACATACGGGAGTACATTAATAATGTGATGGTGCGAGATCCTCGGCGAGGGAGCGAAGCGACCGAGCGAGTGGAGGGTGTGGGAGGGGGGATACCCCCTCCCACGGTAGGGACTTTTTGTAAAAACAGAGTATAAAAGTCGCTTTTATAGAGCATTTTAAATTAAATTTCTGAGGAATTAAACATAGTAAAAGAAATCACTGCGAAGGACTATGATAATAACTTATGAAATCTTTTCATTTTACTATTAAAGCAGAACGAGAAAGCCACTTTCACTTTGCAATTTATCTGAAATGTACTCATTAAAAGCTTAACGTCGTGATCGCATCGTTCGAACAATAAAAAAATATTCTTATACTGCTAGAAGGCAAAGAAGAGAATGAAAAATGTAAGGTTTACTAAAGGTATGTTTCAGCGGGCACACGCGAGGATACGAGGCTACCATCTATACACTAAATTCACTCATAAGTTACTATTATTGTATAGATACAATAATGCATGTTGTTAGTGTATTATTTTCGCACCGTTAGGGTCGAAAATTTTTGCATTTTCAGTTATGAAATTACAACATTTAGACAAGAAATATGCCTTTATTGTTCATTTTGGTCTTTAAATCAGTGATTAGTTATTTGTTACAGGGTGCACTTTAGGGGGCAAAAACTCGTTTTGCCCCCCCAACATTTTGTTTGGGGGGGGGGGGGGCAAATGCCACCCCTGCCCCCCCCCCCCCCCCCCCCCCCGCTTCCGGCGCCCTTGATAGCAAGTATACAAATTTTGGCTGTGAACGTCGTAGTCAAACAGACAACTCTCAGCAAGAAATAAATCATCGTACAGACGTTACTGTTAGTATTACTTGTTATGATATGCTAAGCAAATTCATGCACAGCAATAATCCTAAGACCAATATTTACCGATGACTGTGATAGTAAAATTGCACGTCGCTTCATTCCCGCTGAAATCTTCAGCTGTAATAGATACCGTGGTATTCCCGGCCGGAAATACGGTTCCCGACGAAGAAGTAGAGGTGACAGTAAAGACCCCAGAGTTATCGGTTACGTAGGGATCTGACCACGTGACGTTGGCGCTGAACAATCCCGGGTCTGTAGACTGCGTGATGTCGGCGGGACAAGAGATGTTCGGAGACTCCAGATCTGAAAGATCAAAAGATAGAGGGACACTTTTTTGTACAACATTGTCAAAACGGACTACGAGCGAAAACCACACAGAGTCTTGAATTAAAAAAAAAAAAATTATGCAACATACAAAATAATCGATAACAGATTAAACAAACTATAATGATCGATGAGCAAGTTCTGTTTAAAACATTGTTTTTACTGCTAGGATATGGTGTAAAATATTGCACATGTTTATAATTTTACAATGATATCAACCAGTTCGACGATCCTTTCCTCACTTATTTAGTACTGGGAAAACTCAGGGTTTCGAGCAAGAAATAGAATGTCCGGGTAACATTGCCGTGAAGACTAGTATCAGTGATACGCCTACCAATTTCATCGAAAAGGTTGTGTGAAATAGTGTAACCGATATTTACCGACGACTGTGATAGTAAAATTGCACGTTCCTTCGTTCCCGCTCGAATCTTCAGCAGTAATAGATACTGAGGTATTCCCGGCTGGAAATATACTTCCCGACGAAGAAGTAGAGATGATAGTAAAGACCCCAGAGTTATCGGTTATGTTGGGATCTGACCACGTGACATTAGCACTGTACAATCCTGGGTCTGTTGACTGTGTTATGTCGGCTGGACAAGAGATGTTCGGAGACTCTAGATCTTAATATAGAAATAGATAGGAACACATTTTGTACAACGTTGTAAATGCGGAGGAATCACTACAATGGTAGACGCAGTCATGAATTTCAGACATTACCGTGATTACAGGGAGAAACGAAGTGAAGAAGACAAACAAAATCAAACGATGAAGAATTCAAAATTCTAATGAACACATTCTGTTCACCGCTATTAAACGGCGGAAGAATTTAGAACATACTGAAGAGGTTTAAATCTATCTGTATAATGGTGCCAATATCACAATGTTTTTTTTTCTTTTCTTCTTCTTTAAGTACTATAGTCAAAGGATTCCATTTCAGGAGGAAACAAATCTGTTCAAACTTTGCTATAAATATTAATAGGCATGATTAGGCCATTTCTGTAGAGATATAGTGACGTATAATAACGTAATCAATATTTACCGACGACTGTGATAGTAAAATTGCACGTCGCTTCGTTCCCGCTTGGATCTTCGGCTGTGATAGAGATTGTGGTATTCCCGGCTGGAAATATACTTCCCGACGAAGAAGTAGATGTGATAGTAAAGACTCCAGAGTTATCTGTTACGTAGGGATCTGACCACGTGACATTAGCACTATACAATCCTGGGTCTGTTGGCTGTGTGATGTCGGCGGGACAAGAGATGTTCGGAGACTCTAGATCTGAAGGATCAAAAGATAGCGGAACACATTTTGTACAACATTGTGAAAGCCGATTAAAAGCGAAAACGAGCGAGAAGTATGCAACATGTAAAATGAAAAGATACAAAGATTAAACAAAGTAAAATGAGAATGAACACATTCTGTATGAAATATTATGTTTTGTACTATAATATGGTGTAAAATGTTGCACATGTTTATAATTTTACAATGATATCAACCAGTTCGACGATCCGTTCCTCACTTACTTAGCACTGGAAAAACTGAGGGATTCGAGCAAGAAATAGAATGTCCGGGTAAACTTTGCCGTGAAGACTAGTATCAGTGATACGTCTACCAATTTCGTCGAAAAAGTCATGTGAAATAGTGTAACCGATATTTACCGACGACTGTGATAGTAAAATTGCACGTTCCTTCGTTCCCGCTCGAATCTTCAGCAGTAATAAATACTGAGGTATTCCCGGATGGAAATATACTTCCCGACGAAGAAGTAGAGATGATAATAAAGACCCCAGAGTTATCGGTTATGTAGGGATCTGACCACGTGACATTAGCACTGTACAATCCTGGGTCTGTTGACTGTGTGATGTCGGCTGGACAAGAGATGTTCGGAGACTCTAGATCTTAATATAGAAATAGATAGGAACACATTTTGTACAACGTTGTAAATGCGGAGGAATCACTACAATGGTAGACGCAGTCATGAATTTCAGACATTACAGGGAGATACGAAGTGAAGAAGATAAACAAAATCAAACGATGAAGAATTCAAAATTCTAATGAACACATTCTGTTCACCGCTATTAAACGGCGGAAGAATTTAGAACATACTGAAGAGGTTTAAATCTATCTGTATAATGGTGCCAATATCACAATTTTTTTTTCTTTTCTTCTTCTTTAAGTACTTTAGTCAAAGGATTCCATTTCAGGAGGAAACAAATCTGTTCAAACTTTGCTATAAATATTAATAGGCATGATTAGGCCATTTCTGTAGAGATATAGTCACGTATGATAACGTAATCAATATTTACCGACGACTGTGATAGTAAAATTGCACGTTCCTTCGTTCCCACTCGAATCTTCAGCAGTAATAGATACTGAGGTATTCCCGGCTGGAAATATACTTCCCGACGAAGAAGTAGAGATGATAGTAAAGACCCCAGAGTTATCGGTTATGTAGGGATCTGACCACGTGACATTAGCACTGTACAATCCTGGGTCTGTTGACTGTGTGATGTCGGCTGGACAAGAGATGTTCGGAGACTCTAGATCTTAATATAGAAATAGATAGGAACACATTTTGTACAACGTTGTAAATGCGGAGGAATCACTACAATGGTAGACGCAGTCATGAATTTCAGACATTACAGGGAGATACGAAGTGAAGAAGATAAACAAAATCAAACAATGAAGAATTCAAAATTCTAATGAACACATTCTGTTCACCGCTATTAAACGGCGGAAGAATTTAGAACATACTGAAGAGGTTTAAATCTATCTGTATAATGGTGCCAATATCACAGTGTTTTTTTTTTCTTTTCTTCTTCTTTAAGTATTATAATCAAAGGATTCCATTTCAGGAGGAAACAAATCTGTTCAAACTTTGCTATAAATATTAATAGGCATGATTAGGCCATTTCTGTAGAGATATAGTCACGTATAATAACGTAATCAATATTTACCGACGACTGTGATAGTAAAATTGCACGTCGCTTCGTTCCCGCTTGGATCTTCGGCTGTGATAGAGATTGTGGTATTCCCGGCTGGAAATATACTTCCCGACGAAGAAGTAGAGGTGATAGTAAAGACCCCAGAGTTATCTGTTACGTAGGGATCTGACCACGTGACATTAGCACTATACAATCCTTGGTCTGTTGGCTGTGTGATGTCGGCGGGACAAGAGATGTTCGGAGACTCTAGATCTGAAGGATCAAAAGATAGAGGAACACATTTTGTACAACATTGTGAAAGCCGACTAAAAGGGAAAACGAGCGAGAAGTGTGCAACATGTAAAATGAAAAAATACAAAGATTAAACAAAGTAAAATGAGAATGAACACATTCTGTATGAAATATTATTCTTAGTACTATAATATGGTGTAAAATGTTGCACATGTTTATGATTTTGCAATGATATCAACCAGTTTGACGATCCGTTCCTCACTTACTTAGCACTGGAAAAACTGAGGGATTCGAGCAAGAAATAGAATGTCCGGGTAAACTTTGCCGTGAAGACTAGTATCAGTGATACGCCTACCAATTTCGTCGAAAAAGTCATGTGAAATAGTGTAACCGATATTTACCGTCGACTGTGATAGTAAAATTGCACGTTCCTTCGTTCCCACTTGAATCTTCAGCAGTAATAGATACTGAGGTGTATCCGGCTGGAAATACACTTCCCGACGAAGAAGTAGAGGTGATAGTAAAGACCCCAGAGTTATCGGTTACGTAGGGATCTGACCACGTGACATTAGCACTGTACAATCCCGGGTCTGTGGACTGTGTGATATCGGCGGGACAAGAGATGTTCGGAGACTCCAGATCTTAATATCGAAATAGATAGGAACACAATTTGTACAACGTTATAAACATGGAGAAATCGCTAGAATGGTAGCGACGCAGTTGTGAATTTCAGAGAATATAGCGAGATACAAAATCAAGAAGGAAAAGAAAATCAAAAGATAAAGAATTCAAAATACTAATGAACACATTCTGTTCACCGCTATTAAACGGCGGAAGAATTTTGAACATACTGAAGAGGTTAAAATCTATCGGTCAATGGTGCCAACATTACAATGTTTTTTTTTTCTTTCGCTTCTTTTATAAGTACTATAGTCAAAGAGAAGGATTCCATTTTAAGGAGGAAATAAAATGCCTGTACAAACTTTGCTGTGAATATTAATAGGCCTGTCTATGCCATTTCTGTCGAGACTTTTAATAGTCACGTAATATAACAATATAATCAAGATTTACCGACGACGGTGACAGTAAAATTGCACGTGGCTTCGTTCCCGCTTGAATCTTCAGCAGTAATAGATATTGTGGTATTCCCGGCTGGAAATGTACTTCCCGACGAAGAAGTAGACGTGATAGTAAAGACCCCAGAGTTATCTGTTACGTAGGGATCAGACCACGTGACGTTGGCGTTGAACTCTCCCGGGTCTGTAGACTGTGTGATGTCGGCGGGACAAGAGATGTTTGGAGACTCCAAATCTAAAAATCAACACACAAACGAACACATAATCTGCATCGTTGCTTCAGTGGACTAAATCTCAAATACATACTATCTTTTTTTCTACCAACAGTAATAACGTAAACAACGAACTCCTATTACCGCAGCAAGGAAGGGAAATTCATTTCAGGAGGCCAAAATGGATTGGCTATAGATCAAAATGATGATAATTATGTTTGTCAAAATGTCACAACCAATAATGAATGAAATATTTACCGACGACTGTTACTGTAAAATTGCACGTCTCTTCGTTCCCGCTTGAATCTTCAGCCGTATAATATACTGTGGTATTCCCGGCTGGAAATATACTTCCCGACGAAGAAGTAGACGTGACAGTAAAGACCCCAGAGTTATCGGTTACATAAGGATCTGACCACGTGACATTAGCACTGTACAATCCCGGGTCTGTTGACTGTGTGATGTCGGCGGGACAAGAGATGTTCGGAGACTCCATATCTAAAGGTCAAAAGATACAGGAACCCAATATGGGCATTGTTGTATCCGTGGAGGAATCGAGTAGCATACAGTTTTGAATCTATATAGTGATGATAGCAAGTACAGATATTTTGACTTCATGTACCTCGTAGTCAAACGCATGAATCTCAGCAAGGAAAAAAAAATCATAGTACAGACTTTACTGTTGTATATTCCTGTTCACTTTGTTATCTCGTAATTATGCTAGTCTTGTTTTCTATCGTGTCGTCAAATCAGTTTTTTCCCTTTAAGTAGTCTTGTTGCTGTCCAAGTCTCGTTTCATGTTCGTTTCGTTTGTTTGTTGTTGTTTTTGTGTGTAGCGCTTTGTCCGTCTGTCTCATAGTGGGCTGCCAAACTTTGTTGTTGCTGTTGCTGCTGTTTCATCTTTTTTTCTAATCGATCTCTTTAGCTTTTTTTTTTTTTTCGAAGAGGGGCTCACACTCTACAAGCATTGTCTTTTTCAGTGGGTACCTCCTGTTTTTCACAAAGTGCGCATTGATATTTCACTGTGATTACCTCAGCAGCCATTACAACGTATAATAACTGTAAGTTCTCAATTATGGGTGTGTATACTCTGGACAAATATACATACACTATTTCTGTCACTATAGAAATTGAGCTGTATATTATATTATTGTGGAAAACCGGAAATAAATCTGAACTTAAAGTTGAACTCTTAATATCACTTATTATGATATGCTGAAGAAATTCATGCACGACAACAATACTATGATCAATATTTACCGATGACTGTGATAGTAAAATTGCACGTCGCTTCGTTCCCGCTCGAATCTTCAGCTGTAATAGATATTGTGGTATTCCCGGCTGGAAATATACTTCCCGACGAAGAGGTAGAGATGATAGTAAAGACTCCAGAGTTATCGGTTACGTAAGGATCTGACCACGTGACACTGGCGCTGAACTCTCCCGGGTCTGTAGACTGCGTGATGTCGGCGGGACAAGAGATGTTCGGAGACTCCATATCTAGAAATCAATACACAAAGAAACACATTGTCTTCATCGTTGCTTCAGTGGACGAAATCTCAAATACATATATTTTTTCTACCAACAGTAATAACGTAAATAACGAACTCCTATTACCGCAGCAAGGAAGGGAAATTCATTTCAGGAGGCCAAAATGGATTGGCTATAGATTAAAATGATGATAATTATGCTTGTCAAAATGTCACAACCAATAATGAATGAAATATTTACCGACAACTGTGACAGTAAAATTGCACGTTCCTTCGTTTGATCTGTTTACGATTTTCAGTTATTATGATATACTCCAGAAATTCATGCCCGACAATAATCCTTTGATCAACATATTTACCGATGACTGTGATAGTAAAGTTGCACGTCTCTTCGTTCCCACTTGAATCTTCAGCCGTATAATATACTGTGGTATTCCCGGCTTGAAATATACTTCCCGACGAAGAAGTAGACGTGATAGTAAAGACCCCAGAGTTATCGGTTACGTAGGGATCTGACCACGTGACATTAGCACTGTACAATGATGGGTCTGTTAACTGTGTGATGTCGGCGGGACAAGAGATGTTCGGAGACTCAGTATCTAAAAATCAAAACATAAACGAACCCATACTCTGTATCGCTGTTTAAGTGGACGAAATCTCAAATACATATCTTTTTTCTAACCACAGCAATAACCAACTCATTAAAGTTATAGCAGAATGGAAGGGGAAATTAAGTTCAGCAGGTCAAAATGGAATACCTATTGATAAAAATGATGATGATTATGCTCGTCATAATGTCATTACCAATAATAAATGAAATATTTACCGACGACTGTTATTGTAAAATTGCACGTCGCTTCGTTCCCGCTTGAATCTTCAGCCGTAAAATATACAGTGGTATTCCCGGCTGGAAATACACTTCCCGACGAAGAAGTAGAGATGATAGTAAAGACCCCAGAGTTATCTGTAACGTAGGGATCTGACCACGTGACATTAGCACTGTACAATCCCGGGTCTGTTGACTGTGTGATGTCGGCGGGACAAGTGATGTTCGGAGACTCCAGATCTAAATATCGAAAGGAACGTTGTAACCGCGGAGGAAAGACTTTAATGGAACATGGTCTTTAGTTGATGAAATTATGTACGTACCAAAAAAAAAAATCAACAGATTAATAAAATCAAAGATCGAGAAACAAATTCTTCATAAATTATTGTTGAAAATGCTAAAGAAACGAGAAAAAAAAGTGCACATGTTTATAACATTGTACAATGATACCAAGCAGCACGAAGATCCTCTAATACTTTGTTCTAGACAAACACACCATTTCGAGCAGGAAATAATATTTCTATGCAAACATTGCCGTGAGTGCCAGTACGAGTGATACACGTGACAATCAATTTATCGAAAAAGTCATGTGAAACATGCAGTATAATTGATATTTACCGACGATTGTAATAGTAAAGTTGCACGTCGCTTCATTCCCGCTCGAATCTTCAGCTGTAATAGATACTGCGGTATTCCCGGCTGGAAATATACTTCCCGATGAAAAAGAAGAGGTGACAGCAAAGACCCCAGAGTTATCTGTTACGTAGGGATTTGACCACGTGACACTAGCGCTGTACAATCCTGGGTCTGTTGACTGTGTGATGTCGGAGGGACAAGAGATGTTCGGAGATTCCATATCTGAAAGATGAAAAGATAGAGGAACCAAATCTATGTATTTGTGTATCCATGGAGGAATGGAGTGGCATACAATATTACTGTGCTAACAATTATTCCAGCGGAGGCAAGGTTTTGAAAAAAGTAGTATTCAGACACATAGAGTTCAGGAAGAATAAAATGTCAAAACCTGAGTTTACGGTGAATACCTTTAACAATAGTCTGGAGATTCTTACTGTATTATGTGAACGTAGTTAATATAGTACTCTACAACCTTGAATCTTTACTGTAATAATAATCTTCAGCAAGAAATAAATTATCAGCACAGATGTTATTGTAAATATTACTTAATAAAATATGCACAAGAAATTCTTGCGTGAAAATAATATTATGATCAATATTTACCGACGATTGTAATAGTAAAATTGCACGTCGCTTCATTCCCACTCGAATCTTCAGCTGTAATAGATACTGCGGTATTCCCGGCAGGAAATAAACTTCCCGATGAAAAAGAAGAGGTGATAGTAAAGGCCCCAGAGTTATCTGTTACGTAGGGATCTGACCACGTGACGTTGGCGCTGTACAGTCCCGGGTCTGTAGACTGTGTGATGTCGGCGGGACAAGTGATGTTCGGAGATTCCAGATCTGAAGATCAAAAGATAGAGGAGCCCGTGCTGTGCATTGTTGTATTCATGGGGGAATCGAATGGTATACAGTTTTGTTGTACTAATAATGATTGCAACGGAGGCAAGGTTTTGAAAGAAATAATATTCAGACATATATATCTCAGAGAGGAAGTAACATGTCAAATCATGATTTTGCGGTGAATACCTTTAACAATAGTCCTAAGATAATTATTATGCATGACCTTGTGAACGCCGTTAATGGAATACGCTATACTGCACGAGACCCAACGCTTGACGGCATTTATGTAGACTATTATCAATGTATATTTATATAGGGATCATGTACAGAATATTTGCCGCGTTGTGATGTATCTAACACCATTACTTTCCATTTTTCTTTACCTCAACAATCTCATTCTGTTTTTCTCTGTCCTCCGAGCTTATCACAAGACGTGACGTGCCTATAATACACTCTCTACGATTCTCAAAAGTAAAAACCGAGAATCTCGCATTATTATATTAGAGGCTTTCATTTTTTCTTTTAAAGGCATTTTTATCGTTTACAGATGAAAAACAAAAAACAAAACCAGCATCAGTGCTTCAAAGTATTTCTAAAATGTGAGTTAGGGATAGAAACAGAAATGTAAAAGTTTGAACCAGTATAATCGATGTTAAATATTGTTAAATATACAAAATGTGAACATTATGGTTTAATCAGAAAAATAGTGATATCTCCTTATATTTTAGGCTTTATTGCAAAAGAAAAAAAAATATATATACATGGTCTGAAGTTTACGCCGCCGACGATGTATCTGAAAAATGGACTGCCCTCTACGACACGCTCCACCAAACACTCCACAGGTTTTTCCCCTCCCGCACAGTCAAAATGCATCAAGGGGATAAAGCCTTGATTACTCCTCGCATCAAGCACCTCACTGCCAAAAGACAAAGAGCACTCTCAGACAATAAGCGCTGCCTTTGGGCTCAGCTGCGAAACAAAGTCAAAAGAGAAATCAGAGCTGCAAAAGAACATCACTACGTTCGACATCTGAAAAAGGACAACCCAAGTAAGTAGTTCCAACAAATTCGGGCGATGTCGGGAAAACATCCCTCACTGACAAACATCAACGTTGATAACATCGATGCGACTGACCACGAAGAAATCAATGATCACTTCATCTCCACTGCAGACGACATGGAGCCCCTTGACAACAGTGCGTTGACGTACCTCCCGTCTCTCCCCAGCGAGTGATGGATTTCAGGACAAACATGGCCCTACTTGATAACCTGTCCTACTCCTAACATATAACCTCAAACGACAGTCTCAAACGGCCAAGTGCCATTCTAGTCCTACATAGATCTATATAGTCATCCTATTCCTAGTTAGTCATCGGTCAGTATATATATATATATATATATATATATATATGGCCATCTATCCGTAATGCATTAAGGCATGGTTACTAAGTAGATAATACTTTATTATCAAGATAAGAAATTACACTTTCATAACAATATTCATGATGTTGGGAATAACATAACATAATTAGACAATCTTTAATAAAGTTCAAAGTAAGTCCCATCATTAATACTTTGACTTTTTAAGTATTTTATGTATTTTCTAAAATCTAGATTGCTTTTTATGAATACTCATGAGCTATGTAAAATTTTGTATCACAGGAGTACCACAGGAGTACCACAGAAGTGTCACATGAAATGTCACATGCTTTACATCAGCACTTTCACGTAATAGGTAATACTGTAGTGGAGTATAGGACAGGTTAAGTAATGGAAAATCAATTGCTATAATTGACAGCATAACTCATCTATCAATTGATTAAGGAATATGCGCTTGTTTTATTTCAGTTGGTTCCGCCTTAAGATTTTTCTGTGTGGTACTCCTCTGCGGTACTGCTGTGTGATATTCTCCTGATGTGATAGTCACGTGGTATGAAATGTTAAGAAAAAAAAAAAGAATATCCTGTGTTACTTTCTACTGTATATGTGTGTTTTCGCCTCATGGTAGTGTTGTGTAGTATTGCTATGTGGTACTACTGTTTGATGCTATGCAGTTAATTTGCTGTGTGGTACTTCTGTGTGGAACAGTACCATAGGATCTTCGTCTGGTATTTTGGGACATATACCACCAGACTACCAAAGGACAATATCACACAGCAGATAATGTAATATTAAATAAATAATAATGATATAATGTAATTGTAATGTCCCCATCAAACAACATAGGGCAGTTCCTATGGCACTGTCCTGTGGTACTGTCCTGTGGTTATGTCCTGTGGTACTTTCCTGTAATACTGTCCTGTGGTAATGTCCCAAAATACCACAGGACAGTTCATGTGGTAATGTCCTGTGGTACTCTCCTGTAGTACTGTCCTGTGGTACGTCCCAAAATACCACAGGACAATTCTTGTTATAATGTCCTGTGGTACTGGACCTGTAGTAATGTCCTGTGGTACTTTCCTGTGGTACTGTCTTGTGGTAATGTCCCAAAATACCACAAGACAGTTCCTGTGGTAATGTCTTGTGGTACTCTCCTGTGGTACGTCCCAAAATACCACAGGACAATTCTTGTTGTACTGTCCTGTGGTACTGGACCTGTGGTAATGTCCTGTGGTACTGTCCTGTGGTAATGTCCCAAAATACCACAGGACAGTTCCTGTGGTACTGTCCAGTGGTACTCTCCTGTGGTACCGTCCTGTAGTACTGTCCTGTGATACTGTCCCAAAGTACCACAGGACAGTTCCTGCGGTACTCTCCTGTGGTACTGGTCCTGTGGTACTGTCCTGTGATAATGTCATGTGGTACTTTCCTGTGGTAATGTCCTGTGGTACTGTCCCAAAATACCACAGAACAGTTCCTGTGGTACTGTCCTGTGGTAATGCTGTGTGGTACTGCCCTGTGGTAATGTTATGTGGTACTGTCCTGTGGTACTGGTACTGTGGTACTGTCCTGTAGTAATATCCTGTGGTAATGGCCCAAAATACCACAGGACAGTTCCTATGGTACTGTCCTGTGGTACTGGACCTGTGGTATTGTCCTGTGGTAATGTCCTGTGGTTCTGTCCCAAAATACCACAGGACAGTTCCTATGGTACTCTCCTGTGTACTGGTCCTGTGGTACTGTCCTGTGGTAATGCTGTGTGGTACTGCCCTGTGGTAATGGTATGTAGTACTGTCCTGTGGTACTGGTCCTGTGGTACTGTCTTGTGGTAATGTCCTGTGGTAATGCTCCAAATACCACAGGGCAGTTCATATGGTACTGTCCTGTGGTACTGCGCCTATCATGAATATTCCTTGATATGTGGCTAATATTCTCCCAGATTCTTTTTTTTTATTCGATCTATCCTGTGTGGTACTCTCCTGTGGTACCATGGTAATGCTGTGTGGTAATGACCTGTGGTACTGACCTGTGGTAATGTCCCAAAATACCATAGGACAGTTCCTGTGGTACTGTTCTGTGGCACTGGTCCTGTGGTACTGTCCTGTGGTACTGCCCTGTGGTACTGCCCTGTGGTACGTCCCAAAATACCACAGGACAATTGCTGTGGTACTGTTCTGTGGTAGTGTCCTGTGATATGTCCCAAAATACCACAGGAATTCCTGTGGTACTGTCCTGTGGTACGTCCCAAAATACCAAAGGACAATTCCTGTGGTACTGTCCTGTGGTACTGTCCTGTGGTACTGTCCTGTGGTAATTACCACAGGAGTACCACAGGACTTTTTTGTAAGGGAGCTGCAACAAACCTGATGCGACTTAACCCACAAAAATGTGTCACCATGGATGTGTGCTTTGGAAGGATCAGCTATGAGCCAAACACCCTCATGTTAGACGATGTGACGCTGCGCAATAGCAAGACAGTCAAACTCCTCGGAGTTTGAATTCGTACAAGCCGACCTTAAGGCCCCCTCACACCTGAGCGAATTGCCTGAAATATGACTTGCGATGGCTGGCGAAAGGCATTTTTTGAAAAATCGTTTTCAATGGTAATTGATAGTAAGTCATATTTACCCTTCGTGTTTGGGTTCGTACACCTTCTGAACTAACAGTTGCGATTATTCAAATTCGCACGGGATTTTTGAACATGTTTAAAATTTCCCAACGAATTGAAAAATCGTCTGTCATTTGCTTCTCTTATTTAGTCTGCGGTAATCGTTCGTTTATCGTTCGTGTGCTATCGTCACGCATAGTCCCTCATCGCGCTTTTGCCAAGGTGGACCGATCTCGAAAGAACCCTAAACGAAGCAACACGATGACTAAATATGACTTACGCATAGAAACGAAGATACTATGACAAACGTATTTTCGCTTGCCATCTTATATGCGAAGGGAAACTAAGATTGACTTTTACTAAATCTGAAAGGCGATGCATACACGAAGGCAAGTCTAAGAGATACTATGACAAACTATGGATTGCGAAGTGATACGAATACGAGCGAATGACCTGACGAAAAAATTAGCGTATGCTGAGCTGCTCTCTGTGACCAGCCACTCGCCACGCTACTCATATATAAACATTCCACCTGAAAGTTTCAAAGTTTCTTCAGAAAAATGGAAGATGCAGCCCGCCTCAGAGTCCAGTGTTTACTGGCAATGGCTCAGAATGATATTATACATCAGCAGCTGAACCTACACCAGTTCATCAGAGGCCGATTCAGATGGAGACGAAGCTTCAGACGACGTCGTATCTGGAGAAGGACGTGGCTGAACCCTGCCAGAAGGGCTTTTGGAATCTACGACCAGCTGTTGGTTGAGCTCCGAAGAGAAGACCCTTCGACTTTCAAGAAATTTCTCTGCATGCCCCCTGAACTCTACGATGAAATCCTGGAGAGGGTCAGAGGAATCATCAGGAGGCAGTACACCTGGTACAGGGAGCCGCTGGAAGAAGGTCTCAAGTTGGCAGCTACTCTCTGTCATCTTGTGTCAAGCACCAAGTACTCCGACATGCAGTATGGGTGGACGGTGCCTGAAAACACCCTATCTGTAGTGGCCAGGGAAGTGTGTCAGGCCATATGTGACGAGTATGCAGATGAAGTCATGACAGCCCCTTCAACCCCTGATGGATGGAAACAACTTGCTGGTGGATTCTTCAAGCGGTGGAGTTTTCCCCACTGTGTGGCAGCTATTGATGGCAAGCATGTGGTCATCAGAAAGCCTCCTCTGTCCGGCTCGCTATGCTGCAACTACAAGGGCTTTTTATACCCCCGCCAAACGAAGTTTGAAGGGGGTATATAGGAATCAGCGGACGGTCGGGAGGTCGGGCGGTCGGGCGGTCGGGCGGTCGGTCCGTTGCATATCTTGCGTCGCGAACTACTTCCTCAGTTTTCAACCGATTCCCATAAAACTTGGCACAGATGTGTGCCTTGGGTTGTAGATGTGCAAGACGTATTTTTGACAGTACCCAAAAGTACGTTGCCATGGTAACGGCATATTATGGGCAAAAATGGGTACAAATCTTGCGTCGCGAACTCCTCCCACAGTTTTTGATCAATTTTTATGAAATTAGGTACAGATGTTCATCTGAATATGTTAATGTGCAAGACACATATTTCCGCATTGGCAAAAAGTGCGTTGCCATGGTAACGGCATGTTATTGGTAAAATATAGGGCAAAATGCTTCATGGCAAAACTGCTTCATCAGTGTTCTTCCAATTCTCATGGAATTCATATTGAATGTTTGTCTTAGGATATAGGTCAGCATGACACATTTCTTGACAGTGACAAAAAGTATGTTGCCATGGTAACAGCTCACATATTATGAGCCAAAATGATGGAAAATTTTGTGTTGCAAACTACTTCCTCAGTTTTTGCCCAATTTCCATGAAACTTGGTACAGATGTGTGCCTTTGGTTGTAGATGTGCAAGACGCATTTTTCGACAGTACCCGAAAGTACGTTGCCATGGTAACGGCATATTAATGGCAGAAGATCAAGGAAAGATCTTGCGGATTTAACTACTTCCTCAGTTTTTTGACCAAAGCTTATGAAATGTTGTTTTGACCAAAGCTTATGAAATGTTGTTTGGCGGGGGTATAACCAGTCGCTGTAGCGACATTTCTAGTTTAGTATAATCCTGTTGGCTATCATAGTGGACAGTGACTACAAATTTTTCTTGTGCGATGTTGGTGGTAGGTACGATACAATAGGGGAAAGGGGGTAGGTCGAGTCAATTTAGGGGTACGTCAAATTTGTTATCATCTCACCTCCATTGTTACTGTTTCAATATTTATTTTTTTTTTTTTTGCTAAAATGATAGCAATTGGGGCAATTCATCTCAGTTTTTGCTTGATACCCTTTTTCTTCTTCAAAAACGTGCTTTAAGAATAATTAATAATATTGGATATTTATTTCACACAAATGATCTTTTGTGTAGAAGCAAAAATCTGAAATTGATTGATTTGTTTCATTATAATGTTGGTATTTTTATGTATAAATTTTCAATTGATGAGCTTCCTGACATTTTTGCACATGTTCATAAGAAATAACTCTCTTCATATCTACCCAACTCGTCATCGTGATGACTATCACCTTCCACGTACTCGCACAATTTTTGCGAAAAAAACCATTAATGTTTACAGTGCCAAAAATACTGGAATCTTCCGGCTGATTTTACTGTTTATCTTTTTCGTCCTTTAAATGTAAATGTTGCATAGATGATTTCTCTGGCCACACTGAAATCTGGACGGACCAGGTCGCTTTTATACTCCCCAAGGAGCGCACACACACGTACGAGAACGCCTGATCTATTCTTTCGTCTTCGTTTCCAATCGCACGCCATATCAAACCATTGCTCATTGTTCGTTCGTCTTATCGGGTCATATCAACCCTTCGCTCGCCTTCGGCCGCAATTTACTCAAAGAAGTGAACCGAAAAATCGTTATCCTTCGCATGTCATATTTATCCTTCGCTTACCGTTCGTTGATCATATTTGACTTTAGTTTATAATCGGATGATTTGAAGGCAACTTTATTTGAAATCGTTGAATTCGCGCGCATTTCGTACGCTTTTCTCATTCGTCCCCCTTCGTCCCCCTACATTCGCTCAGGTGTGAGGGGGCTTTTAAGTGGGATACACATGTGGAGTACATGGTGAAAAGAGCAAATAGTCGTTTGTATGTCCTACGTACGCTGAAGCATTACGGTATCCCTGTCTGTGACCTCGTTACGGTATACGCCACTTTTGTGAGACCAGTGTTGGAGTACGCCGTGCCAGTGTGGTCTAGTGGTCTCACAGAGCGGCAACTCAAGGTAATCGAGAAAATTCAAAAGAGAGCATGTCGCATCATTCTTGGGAACACATATACCCGATATTCTGAATCGTTGGCAAAGTGCAACCTGTCATCCTTGGCCGACCGCAGACAGCAGCTATGTACGACTTTTGCCAAATCATTGCAACGCCCAACATCCAAACTGCATCATCTCCTGCAACCCATGAAAACTCATGATCACAACACTAGGAGCGGCACCCAACGCTCAGAGCCCCGGTGAAGAACAAGTAGATTCAGAAACAGTGGGATACACATGTGGAGTACATGGTGAAAAGAGCAAATAGTCGTTTGTATGTCCTACAGACGCTGAAGCATTACGGTATCCCTGTCTGTGACCTCGTTACGGTATACGCCACTTTTGTGAGACCAGTGTTGGAGTACGCCATGCCAGTGTGGTCTAGTGGTCTCACAGAGCGGCAACTCAAGGTAATCGAGAAAATTCAAAAGAGAGCATGTCGCATCATTCTTGGGAACACATATACCCGATATTCTGAATCGTTGGCAAAGTGCAACCTGTCATCCTTGGCCGACCGCAGACAGCAGCTATGTACGACTTTTGCCAAATCATTGCAACGCCCAACATCCAAACTGCATCATCTCCTGCAACCCATGAAAACTCATGATCACAACACTAGGAGCGGCACCCAACGCTCAGAGCCCCGGTGAAGAACAAGTAGATTCAGAAACAGTCCCATACCACACTTCACACGCATTTTGAATTACGTAAGATTATACATGTATATGTTATGTTATGGATTTCACAGGAGGGCTACCCATACCAACAATATTAATCTTTATGGTTACCTAGTGATTTGAGACTATTCAGGATACAATAATGCTTTAATCTTATATACTTTTTCCTTATTTTTTTCCTTCTTTTTTTCTTTCTTCCTCCTTTTTGTTCTTCCTTTTTGATCACGGCAAATCTCTTGTATGAGTATAATTACAGTGAATTTTGTTTATCAGTTTTGTATGATTGTTTTTTGTGTTTGTTTAAAAGAATATGTTGTATCCTATATGAATTCAATGATATCATAGGATATTGAAGGAGAATAAAGGTCAATACCTAGCATTTTTTTTTAATGTATACTGTACTTTTTTGTGTAACTGATAGATACAATGATATACACGGGTTAAAACATCATTTTGTACACATAGTAGAGGCTACTATGTAATCCCGTGAGATTTTCGTGCCAAAATTGATTTTTTGCGCTAACTTTGTCAATTTGGGGGTGCTGAATCCAAAAAACTTTGGTTCCATTTTTTCTGACCACGTCTTCAGCCGCCATTTTGAATTTCAAAATGGCCGCCCTAGCAGACTGTATTTTGACCCATATTTCATAAAGTGAGCATTGCAGAAGCTTACAATTTGGTGCAAAATGCATAGGTGTGATGTCAAACACTCTTTGTCTCTTTGTTAAATCTTTGTCTGCTATTGTGGATTGTTTTGATACAATTTGTAGGCTGCCATTTTGAATTTCAAAATGGCTGCCATAGCAAGCTGTATTTTTACCCATATCTCATAAAGTGACCATAGTAGAAACCTCAAACTTGGTGCAAAATACATCGTTATAATGTCAGACACTCTGATTTATCATTTTCTGATATTGTGGCTTGCTTTGTAGAGTTTGTAGGCCGCCATCTTGAGATTCAAAATGGCCGCCATAGCGTTTTTACTCATATCTCAGTTTGCAATCATTGTAGAAGCATCAAATTTTCAAGAATGCACATGCTTGTGGTGTCCAACGGTCCAGTACAGCTGTTTCCTAATTATGGATCATTAGATAGGCCACCATGTTGAAATTCAAGATGGCCGCCATAGAAAACATAATTATAATACTGTGGTAAGAACCTTAGATGAATGTGCCAAAATTGTCCTAGTTAGACTGAATTTATTTCCAATTCACGCAGAATGACAGCCATCTCTCGATTCAAAATAGCCGCCAAAAATTCAAAATGTCAGGATGAGATTCTGATTACGTCATCAAGAGATGCTGAGGGGCAAAAACTGCGTAAGGGGGGGGGGGGAGGGGCATACCACTATCCGATAGTGTGGGCAAGCATGTAAGCGTTACATCCCGTATAGCCAAAAAACCCGCTAAAACGGTTCGTTTTTGCCTCTCGGGCAACACGCTATTTTGCGTTGTGGAACCTCGTTAATGATTATATTTAATCCCAATCAATGAATTTTTGTACAAAAGCAAGCATTGATGTAATTGAAGGTGATCTTCAAAAACTTGATGCTGCCTCAAGAGAATGAAGACAAACAAGGAAAAGTCTCGCAATGGCAAGAAATGCTATGGTCACCCTACCAGGCATCCCATTCACAAGCTTGTTTGTTGGCCATAAACTGAAACACGTAAGGTTTGCTCGATATATTTCTGGAATAACACAGAATGAAGAAGGAATAAGTATGCTTTTTCCTGATTGCCCTTGAGTGGGTCATCTTCAATTATCAAGACTTAGAAGATGCTTACTGCTGTACAGCCAATGATTCTAAAACTACAGAGGAGCAATGATAGCTCAGTTCTGTGGCGCTTGCATCCATCAGAATTCCTCCACAACTTAGAAGATCATAACACGAGGGTAATGTAAGAAATTGTCACTGCCTTGAAGCTGACGAATGTGGTGTTTGGCAGTCTTGTATCACAAACATTCAAGGGAGATGCTCTAGAGAGAGATGAAAAGGGCAGTTTTAATGTTCCGTACTAAGAATTTGTATCTGAGAGAATTAGAACATATTATGATCTCTGGATTGTTGTGAGAGAGGCCGGACATTCAGCTCGTGCCAAAAAAACAACAACAAAAAAACACCATGTAAGATTGGATCCAAAGTCATTAAGCTTATAGGCCTAAGGGATCACCAATTCTTCATAACATTTTACTGGTTCTACAGCCTGATAGACTTGTCATTATCCAGTCATTTCTGAACGATACAAGTATTGAAAGGTTCAAGTTCTAAGCAATTTCACAATCACTCTTCATCTCATTGTTTCATGGCCTTCTCGTCATTCCTACCCATGCCTTAGAAACTCACAAAACTGAGCCAAATAATCAGCCTGAAAGTTGAAATACTGAGCAGTCAATTCCATCTGACACAGAGACCACATCATGGAAAGAAAATAAAAGAGTTCATCAAAGATGCCATGGGAGTTACTGTCAGCCGTCACTCGCAACAGATAGCCTCATACCATTGTATGTATTAGAGCAACGGGAAAATCAGAGATATTTATGATTATTACGTAGACTCTAACATTTCCATTATCCTGATTATCCTGATGGATCTTGGTGGTTTGCTTCACTTACTGCATTGCATGTTGTCTGCTCCATCACTGGAAAATTAGATGATAAAGGTACAATTGACAAGTTTGAGAGATTATGCCCTGCAGTTTGTTGCGAAAAAACAGAAACAACTAAAGGTCTGCTTTTTCATGCCTTTCATGGTGCTGGCTGAAGTTGAAAATTTGAGGATGTCTCCACGAGCAGATGGACCAAGAAGTATCTAAACCTTGAATCATGCAGAATGTGCTATGACACAGTGCCTCCAGAAGTTTGGCGTGGATGACTTCAATCAGGACAATTTCCTGCTTTACCCTCGTAGAGACTTGATGCAATATGTCCAGTCAGAGAACGAACCTCGTAAACTCTCACAACCTAATTTGCGCCTCTAATACCTATAAATATATATTAGATTGTAGATATTTCCAAAGGGTATGCATAAATCGTTCAATTATTGTAAAATGCTTCGAGCTTCCTACACCAACGGTAGCCACAAAATTCATTATCATGCTCAAAAGCAAGAAATGCAAAAGTCATTATTTCTAGAAGAATTTAGAACTAATTCTCCCCTGTGTACAGCTTTAGAGTGCTGTTTCTTTAAAAATACGTGCAGGGAATGAGCCTAGAAAACATTTAATTATCTAAGTGACTATCCAATGAATTATTAGAGTATATAGAGCTAATATTGTAAGTTCTTACAACCAAATCGTCTAAATGGGACATTATTCAGTCACTCAGACGCAGTTTTTTTAAGTCATTTGTTTTTAACATCAAAATCACATGATTTCCCATTCACAAAATGTTACCCAAACTCTATGCTTTTAAAGGAATGTTTCACATGGCAGCCTTTTTGCATTTCAACTCAACAGTGTAACTACAGGACAGGAAACACTTCCGCTCACGCAATATTCAATGAAGTGATTGACTTATACATGATCGTTTCACCATGCTTGGGTCATTACAGATCTTACAACACCAAATATGGTCAAAATACTTCTTGAATTTCAAGAGTGGCGACCAATACAAATAATCCAATATTACAGGATGTATAGGCCCTATGTGTGTGTGTTTTATATAATGTACACTGTACGCCACCATAAACATTGATATGTCTAAAAGTTGCTTGTAACCAGAGATATTAGCTGAAAAGCAGCCATTTTGAATTTTAAGAAGGCAGCCTTGAAAGTGATCTGCAATTTTAGGGAGGGGAAAAATGCATCTGAATGTTCAACATCATGAGACCGGTTTATGCCCGAAATGCGAACTGTCTGTATTGCGTACAACATGAGATATGGGTCAAAATATACATTCAGTTATGGCGGCCATTTTGAATTTCAAGATGGCCACCATTGATATAAAAATGAACCATCGTTTCAGAAAAAGATGTTTCAGAATGTCTGACAATATATGCATGCTCTCTGCCCCAAATTAGAACCTTACACAATGCATACGATGTGTATGCCGGTCCAATTACATTTGCTATGGTAGCCATTTTGAAATTCAAGATGGCCGCTAAGGAAAATGATCCGTCATTAAATAAAAGAATGTATGTAATTAGCATTATTGACATCATATGCTTGCTTTTTGCCCCAAATTTATACTCTACATAATGCTTACAACCTGAGATATAGGTAAAAATATATTTAGCTATGGCGGCCATTTTGAATTTCAAGATGGCTGCCTAAAAATTGTATCAAAGCTCTCTACAATTATTAGAAAATGGTGTATCAGAATGTCTGACATCACAAACATGCTTTTTGCATCAAATCTGAACCTTCTATGGTGCTCACATTATGAGAATTGGGTCAAAATACAGTTTACTATGGCGGCCATTTTGAAATTCAAAATGGCGACTGAAAACGTGGTCAGAAAAAATGGAACCAAAGTTTTTTGGATTCAGCACCCCCAAATTGACCAAGTTAGCTAAAAAAATCAATTTTGGCACGAAAATCTCACGGGACCCAATATTTCGACATAGTAGACTGTACTAACATGTAATAGTGGTATCCTTGGTTTTTTATTATTTCACACCTTCGGGTCCTTGTCACTGATTTTGATAATGGCTTGTGTATCTTTTGAAGTATCCAAAATTATAAGATATTTATGATAATGTATATAATGTAGAAAATGTTTTATTGTTATATATATATGTAAGTATTAGAAGAATTACCATATTGGCTGATATTGAATGATTTTAATTTGATATGAATATTGAGTTATTTACAGAGAGAGAGAGAGAGGGAGAGAGAGAGAGGGAGATGAAAGGGAGAGAGAGAGGGAGAAAAGGAGGGAAATATAGACACAGTGAAACATACCTAGGAAAGAGGAATAGGGAGGGAGTGAGGGAGAAAGACAGAAAGAGAGAGAGAGAAATGGGAGGTAAGATAAAAAAAAATGATTTTTTTTTTCAATCTGAAATGTATATCATGATATTGTGCAATATTATTCTCGCGATTCCCTTTTTAAGTGTAATATTTTATATTTCATAGAATAAGTCGTACACTTCATTTGAGTTTGTTATGGATGTTTATGTGTGTAGTTCATCTTTTTGTACATATATTCCTCTTTTGAGCTTTTTTTATGTATTCTTTTAGATCATTTGCTGTAAAACGTCACAATTCGGCCTTTGGCTGCGACGATGTTGATATCAATAAACAATTTCAATTCAAATCAATACATATGGTAGGTTGTTTTGTGACACAACTGACCTGCACATATGCATCAACAGTGATATCTTGAATATTTTTTAAATCACTACTCCCGAAGGTAAACACGACCTTTAATACGAGATGGCTTAGACAGCATGTCCCGATCCTATGCAGAAAGGTTACGTAAACCAAGCTCATCTGCGTTAAGCCCCAGTCACATAATGCTCTGCGTCCGGCGTTACGTCCAAAAAAGTCATTTTTTCCGCGGACCCCCGCGGATCCTTTGCCGTCACCAGAAATTTGTACAAAACATGCGGACATAAAATGCGGGCGATACGGACAGATACGACCAGATGCGTATACTTGCGTCCACTTGCGGATATTCTCACGAATTGGCACATAATAGTTCTGAACACTTGCGGAGAGTTGCGGATATTTTCGGATAGTTACGGATAGTTACAGATTGTTATTAATAATTATGGACAATTTGGTTTTCTCTTACGATTCCTGCTAAGTCAGTGTATTATGACAGCAAGGTTATTACATTTTGTTTTATTTATTTATTTATTTTATTTATTCATTCTCCACTCATGGGATGGATTGCCCTGGTCAGCTAAAAGCTGGTTTTCACTGGGGTCCAACCAAAATACAAAACATGCCATCAGTACAAACAACAAATCAATCAATCAATCATATACAACTAAAATTACATAAAAAGCCAGAATGGCATGAGCTATACAATTTAACTAATGGGGGAAAAACACCTACATACTAAGAAATTAGAAACAAATATGATATGATCATAATCGGGTGGGGGATGGGTGAGAAAAATCGTTCTCGTACAATCTCAAATAATCTACTAATTGCGTTGACACATTATCCTGCAAAAATGGGTATGTCGGGGCTGTGATTTACGTAACGTTTGAATGCTTCAATTGATACAATTGTTGAAGAGGGATAATTAAGCTCATTCCAAAGTTTGGCCCCTCGATAAGATAGGGACCGTTTACCATAGTTGGTCTTCGGTTGAATGAGTTTCAATTTGAATGGGCCGGACCTTGTGCTATAAGCAGTCTGTCGAAAACAAAACATTTGATTTAAATAGGGAGGGTATAATTCATGTAATGAACGGTACATTGTACATGCTAGTTGTTTAGCCCATCTTATACGTAGCCGATCTAATTTCAATGTATCATATAAATTATCAGAAGGATGCATATAATCAACATTCATAACAATACGAAGTGATCTATTTTGTAGTATTTGTAATTGCGAAAGGTAAGATTTTGAGGCATTTGCCCAAACCGGACTACAATAATCATTTTGGACTGTCTTACATTGTATACTGGCAATGACTGGGGAAAACTGAAATTGTATTACGTACAAGTTGTGAAAAAATCGTAATCCTTTAATTTGCTTTACAATAATAAAAGATATATGAAATTTTGAACTTGAAGTTTGAATTTTTTGTGCAACTCAAATATGAATAAACGTCATCAATGTAAAGAATGTATTGTGACCGTGCATCACAAAACGAACAAAAAGTCGCACACACTGATTTTGTTTGAGGATTGAAAATAGGTGAAATGGGTCAACCGAGCCGATCTTGACCCTGGGTAAATAAGGCTTTATCATTATTATTATTATTATTATTACTACTACTACTATTACTATTATTATTATCATTATTATTATCATTAGTATTATTATTATCATTATTATCATTATTATTATCATTATTATTATCGTTATTATTATTGTTATTATTAATTTCAGTTTAATCTGATAATCCCCTCATTGTTGTTACTCCGGTGGTTTCCATCCTGTTTTTTGTCCCATTCATCGCATCGCAACCAGCACGGCTTGATAAAGATTAAGCGCTTGAATAGACACTGTACTTCAGAGCCTCTTTTCTCAGTTTACACTTTTTCTGAGTGTGTGCATTCTTTCCACTATTTAGATAGGTTAGGAGAGTCCATTTGATTTGAGTAATACATCATTTTAAAGCTTAAAGTCTGCTCTTTCAAAATATGCTCTCAACTAAAATTTCATGTGTGGCGACTTTTTGTGTGTTTTGTGGTGGAGGGTCACATATAACATCACTATACCACAAATAAAATACAATATAGATCGAAAAGTTAAACATTAGAGTAAGAAAATATTACTTGCAGTCATGGAATAGACAAACTGTGGTTACGCTGTCATTGTTCAGCGATATTCATGACTTACTGGGTTATGTTAAGGAGATATTTATGATAAAGCAATGCTTATTAAATTTACAGAAAAAAAAAAGACATAAAAACTTTCAAACACCCCTCCCACACCCAAATACAATATCAAGTCATCTCTTGAAGTAATGTATTTTCTGTTTGAATTTCTTGTATGCATGTCATTTTGTAATGCGCAGTAAAGTATATTATTATAGTGGCTGCGCAATATAAATGTCCTTTATTATTATTATTATTATTATTATTATTATTATTATTATTATTATTATTATTATTATCATTATTATTATTATTATTATTATTATTATTATTATTATTATCACCCAAAATAAAACTGTAATACACATTCGATGGAGCGTAAAGTGCATGGGTAAGACTATTAGAGAAATACTAAATTCGTTCTCATTTTATATAGTTGCCCCTGTCCCACACCTTCCCCGGCCAGAAAAGTGAATAAAATGCTATCACCCCATCCCCTACCCAAAATATTGCTTTTTTCGAAAAATATACATTCGAAGAGTACAAGAAAAAAAGTTCAGCACCAAGAGTCAACCGATGTCATGAGTATACATGGTATATGGGTGCCACTTAAAATGACGAGTATGTGGGAGAAATTTCATAATTTGACCATGCAGTTCTGCCTCTCCACTGCTCCGACTGTGTTGTAGTATTCCTTCAGGTAAAGGCTCTGCAGCTTGGCAACAGGAGTAGTGTGCCTTCCCACGAGTCTCTGTGTTCCCATGCGAGTGGAAAACGGAAAACGTCGAAGGACGTAATTGTCCGCAACATCCGTAGCTGTCCGTAAATATCCGTAAGCGGAGGAAACTGTTGTGATACGTTAACTTGCGGTTAATTTCGGATACTTACGGTGGACGTAAGCGAACGCAAACGGGCGGAAGGTAAATTTTTTTGCGGATGGTCTGCGTCCAAGCCACGGGTAGTTACGTTCAGTTACGGATAGTTACGTGTGGTTACGATTATTTGCGTAAGTTTGCGTCCGTGGCGTCCCTCTGCGAAATTTTGAACATTTCAAAATTTCGCAGGTTCGGCGACGTCATTTTGCGTTTCTTTACGGATGAGTTACGGACAGTTACGTCTACATACGTCCCTGCGGATGCCTGCGTCCACGCTGCGTCCCCCTGCGTCCACTCATTCGTATCTATCCGCGGCGGACGTAATCCATCGTAAAGCACTGTGTGACTGGGGCATTAATGCCCCAGTCACACAGTGCTTTACGATGGGTTACGTCCGCCGCGGATAGATACGAATAAGTGGACGCAGGGGGACGCAGCGTGGACGTGGGCATCCGCAGGGACGTATGTAGACGTAACTGTCCGTAACTCATCCGTAAAGAAACGCAAAATGACGGCGGCAAGCCTGCGAAATTTTGAAATGTTCAAAATTTCGCAGAGGGACTCCACGGATGCAAACTTACGCAAGTAACCGTAACCAAACGTAACTATCCGTAACTGAACGTAACTACCCGTAGCTTGGACGCAGACCATCCGCAAAAAGTTTTACCTCCCGTCCGTTTGCGTTCGTTTACGTCCACCGTAAGCATCCGAAAATAACCGCAAGTTAACGTATCACAACATTATCGACGGCTTACGGATATTGCGGACAGTTACGGATGCTGCGGACGATTACGTCCTTCGACGTTTTCCGTTTTCCACTCGCATTGGAACACAGAGACACGTGGGATGCCACACAACTCGTGTTGCCAAGCTGCAGCGCATTTACCTGAAGGAATGCTACAACACAGTCGGAGCGGTGGAGAGGCAGAACCGCATGGTCAAATTATGAAATGATCATTTCAGGTGGCACCCATAGGCCTACCCATGACATCGGTTGTCCCTTGTGCTGAACTTTTTTTTTTGTTGCACTCTTTGAATATGTATTTTTTTTGAAAAAGGCAATATTTTGGGTAGGGGATGGGGTGACAGCATTTTATTCACTTTTCTGGCCGGGGAAGGTGTGGGACAACGATAACTATATAAAATGAGAACGAATCTAATATAGGTTTTCCCGGCCAATTTCCCACTTTTGTCAGTCCAATTCCTAATTGCTGCATTCAATTTAGCAAAATTTAGCGTAGATGACATGATCGGTAGTTCAATATTATGATCTCTTCATTCAAATTCATTTTTGAGCATTCAAATTACCTTTTTACTCATTCTGATTAATACTTTTTCAATTGAAATTCGTTAAACAAGCACCATTTCGTTATTCTTTCATTCAATTTAGAATGATATAGTCACGTGATCACGGACATGCTGCACTCGTTCATTCAAATTCATTTTTGGGCATCCAATTTAACATCTTTTGCAGTCAATTTAGCACGCATGTTTATGCTTTGGTTCTTTCTTCAGTTTTTTTTTTCAACAAAGTTATTGTTTTGCAAGCGTCATTACATTTCATATTTTCGTACTCATTTTAGAGATTTTGGCAACAGTTTTTTTTTTTCTTCAATGTGTTTAGTGAGTCTTTTAGTTTGAAGATAGTGCATCATGTGGCCACAACTTATCTGGCCGTTGAGCGCTTTATTCTGAGTGTGTCGGCCAGTTCTAGGAAGTCAAGGTTATGATCATCAAATGTTCCTATAATTTTTTTTTCTTTCTTCTTGAGAAATACGTCTGTATCTAACTTGTATCTGGTCTTAAAACTCACCTTTTTCGTCTTCCTTGATAAACATTCATTACTCCTTTTGTTAATTATTGTATTTATTATGTTGAGTGTTACATTTGTTAGTCATTTGTTTGTATGTTGTATCTGAATTGTACAGCGCATATAGAAGCATGTGCTTATTATGCGCTTTATAAATGTATTATTATTATTATTATTACTGTCATGACTGTAAGAAGATGAAGTTAATCCGTAGTATTGGTACATGTAGGCCTAAAATGACATGTATGAAAGAAAGGGGAGTTACAGAACAACAAACTCGAGTTATATAGGGTCAGAAATATGATACTTTTACTGCTTAACAGTGCGTGGATGAAACAATCAAGTCACATAGAAATACGCGTTTAAATGCTATTACCTTTCCAAAAAAGAAATAACATGACGTTAATTTGAATGAACATGTTTGGAATTTGACTGTCCATACGCGAAATTGAATGACTGAAATACCCCTTTCGGCCAGTGCTGGCGAATTTGAATGACTGAAGAGCACGTGCCAATTTGAATGCCCGTTTTACGAATTCGAAAGGCACATGTGCAAATTTCATTGATCGAAATGCTAAATTGAACGACCAACTTGCAATTTTGAATGACAGAATGTGCAGTGACGAGGATTTTCGATAAATTGAATGAACCTTTTATCAAATGGACTGACAAAAGTGCGAAATTGGCCGGGAAAACCTATATTTCTCTGTAGTCTTACCCACTTTAGGCTCCATACACACACACACAAAACACACACACACACACACACACACACATATATATATATATATATATATATATTGTACTTGTGTGTCGGAGGGGTGTTTGAAAGTCCTAATGTCTTTTTTTCTGGAAATTTGATAAGCATTGATTTATTATAAAACTCCCAGTATAAAAGTCATGAATATCGCTGTACAATGACAGCGTAACCACAGTTTGTCTATTCTATGACTGCTTCTCTAATGTTTAACTTATCGATTTATATTGTATTATATTTGTGGTATAATTATGTTATGTATTCTTTACATTTATGACGCCTAGCCATATATTATTTGAGTTGCACAAATAAAATTACAACTTCAAGTTCAAAATTTCATATACCTTTTATTACTGTAAAGCAAATTATAGGATTACGTTTTTTTTCACAACTTGTATTATACGTCATTCAATTTCAGTTTCCCCCAGTGTACAATGCAAGACAGTTCAATATGTGATAACCTTGCTGTCATAATACACTGACTTAGCAGGGATCGTCAGAGAAAACCATATTGTCCACAATTATATACAACAATCTGTAACTATCCGTAACTATCCGAAAATATCCGCAACTCTCCGCAAATGTTCAAAACTATTATGTGCCAATCCGTAAGAATATCCGCAAGTGGACGCAGGTATTCGCATCTGGTCGTATCTGTTCGTATCGCCCGCATTTTTCCCCCGTATGCTTTATACAAATTTTCTGGTGACGGCAAAGGATCCGCGGGAGTCCGCAGAAAAAATGACTTGTTTGGACGTAACGCCGGACGCAGAGTATTATGTGACTGGGGCTTAAGTGAAGGAAGCCCCAATAAGACTTGTTCCCACATTGTTATCTGCTTAGAAAGGATAGTTTTGCTTATTACGATTTTATACTAAGAGGAAAATGGCTATCTAGCAGATCCACTCTCGCGCTTGTTATGCTTTCATATTAACAAAAAAAATCATCCTCTCTGGGACTGGAAACAGAGGTATGCGACATGACAGATTTTATTGACTGAGCAATTCAGCAGTAATGCTCACCAGTGATGGTAATTGAAAAGGAACATGTGACAGAATTGCCACTCCCGTCTGTCGCAATGTACGTGACGTTGTGTTCCCCGATGTTGTAGTTCCCGCCATTCCTGCCCGGTCCGTTGAACACAACAGACACATAGCCAGATGAATCTGATGCACTTGGTTCAATCCAGGAAACAATCCCGTAAGGCAATCCAGGGAGTGTGAACACCGACTGCGAATTTGGACATCCAGTGATGTTTGGAAGTGTCACATCTGTGAAGAGACATTATTGAATCTAGTTTAAATGATGACAAAATTAGGGTTTTTATTAATTTTCATAGAGCTTTAATTGGCATTCAAAATGCGAGACATGCAGAAAGGGAATGGTCATCTGAAAGTCGTGCTCATCATTCTTGAAGAAAAAGTAATATAAGGAACACCACCCGCATGAAATCACCAGCTTTATCTTATCAAAATTATTTGCGGTCTCCGTTCTTATCAAGAATTCAGCAGAAATTTGCAATTAACACCATAATCCGTGAGACGAAATGCAGGATAAATCAAGCAAAATTATTTGTTAATGATTAATGGCTCTAGGAGTTTATCATGTGAAACACATACCAGTTTTCCATAGCAGCCATAGCTGATATTCACAACAACACAAATTATTGTTGCCTTCAGTGAACAAGGGAGGTTGGAAGAGGAACACCACCATGAGTATTTAAAAGCAAACACTCACCGACGCAATTTCGTCCAGGGAAGGATTGGTTGAAGTCGTCATATCCAGCGTTGCACTGACAGGTAAAAGAACTCTGCGTGTTCATGCATGTTGCGTTTTCATGGCAGTCATGTGAAGCTGTGAAACATTCGTCAAGATCTAGTTGATTAAAGAAGAAGAAGAAGAAAAAAAAACACAAATACAAATTCTCGACTAGGTAAACGTGAATCGGGTTGCGACATGAAGAAGCATAGCATCAATCCGGGGCAAAGGTTGTTACTTGTACGGTTAGTGGTAGTTAATGATAGTGGTTAATGATAGCGGTTAATGATAGCGGTTAGCGATATAAAATAAAACATTTTCGTTTTATTATAATGTTGCGACTTCATAATGTCATCATTTATAACTTTGACTCGAGTCTGAAAATAACTGAGCTGAGGGTATTTCTGACACTGAGTAATATACCTATATGCTTCGAAACCTCAGTTAGGGGTCTTTCTAAAGTAACAGAATGACGTCAGCATACCCCTCAAATACCCTCTCAAAAGACTTAATATGTCTGCACTCGGGAAAGCGATTGAATAGGAGGTAGAAGCAACTGAGAGAGATAGAGAAAAAAAAGAACAAGAACAACAACCTTGCCGACTTGAAATAACGATAGTTATTGTTACACACTCAACAGGTAAAGAAGCAGGTAAAAAAACACTGATGCATGTCAAAGCAAATGAGCAGATACTGAAAAAACAAAACAAAAGGGATTTCCCATTTTGCCCCCAGCGTTCCTCGCATGAGTACATCTCCGATTAGCATGGCACGGCAAAGGACCATCAATACCACGTGGCGTTCATATGTCTTGTCGCAGCGATGGCTGCACAAGGTTATGAGCTGAGATTATAAATTCTAAAATTCCTGGATGAATTAATTGGTGCGGCTCCATTCAAAATGCCAGATTCCTTTGGAACACGTGCTATTATTTTCAAATGTACATTTGAATCCTTAAATCATAATCAATATATATATATATATATATATATATATATATATATATATATATATATATACTTGCTGCACTCTATTTAGTGGCATCTAAAATAAAGTAGTACCTGTTGTAATCGTTGTTGGTTCAGCTGTGGTCGTCGATTCCGTTGTTGAAACTGGAGTAGTGCCTTCTGATGCTTTAATAAGAGTTACAAAAGTATTTCAATGCTGCTTGAAATTGCGACTCCTAATCGTGAATGATCGATCACACTTTTGGTAGCATTCTTACAATGATTTTTTTTTGGTCGTTGCAGATAATCTATATAAACCTCGTGAAGAGATAAGCTTTGCAAAGCGGACGATGAAAGTTTGACTTTGTAAACACAAGCAGACTGGCAAGTCAGTGCAGGTAATTTTGCCTTTTAGAAACATTTTCACTCTCTTTTCTCACCTGCAACAATAATACAATGGTAATAATTCCTTACAGATAAAAAAGTAAGTAGACAATCCGTACGAGTACTTTTAATAGTACTATGGAGGACCAGAACTGCGTTCGATAAAACTTTTTTTTTTTGGCTGTACCTTTAGTATATCAAGCATCTTAGATAGATTAGCACTATAGCCCTACCTGTTGTAATTGCTTTTGGTGCTGTTGTCGATGCTGCTGGTGGAAAGTGAGTTGGTGGAACTGAAGAAATACCTTTATAGGATGGAATATTTAAGATGTATGATACCAAGCAATTGTCATAGTGGATGTAATTTTGACTCCATGTTTGAATCAGCCATCACATGCACATTCTAGCAATCCATTTTTGTTTCTGCAAAATAATCAATTACTTGGTCTAAGGAATGATATATTTGCAAAGAGAACAGGTTTTTAGAAATTTAAAAGTCGCAGGCTACTCAATCTCTGTACAAGCAACTTGACATTTTCAACGTTTTTCCTCTTCTTTCCCGCCTGCAATCGTGATACAGTAGTAAAAAGTCCATATAAACAAGATAAGCATTAAATAGACAATTCATGAAGATAACTTGAATAGTACTTCGGAGCACTTGGCCTATGTGTGTTTAATATGTCTTTTTCGCTTACAATTTTCAGCATCTCAAATAAAGTAGCATAAACCCTACCTGTTATAACTGCACTTGGTTCAGCTGTTGTCAATTCTGCTTGTGGAAACTGCGTTCGTGAAAACGGAGTAGTATCTAGTTATGATGGAGTAGGATGAATGATACGAGATAATCCTCATGCTGGGTGAAAATTCGTCTTCTAGTTTTGAATTGTTTATCATACGCGGTTTAAGAAGAATTCTTACAATTTATCTTTCGTTAAAAAAACATCTACCAATCCTGAAGTAATTGTTGGGAAAAACAACAATAACATATGTTTGCAAAGAGGATGATACATGTACTGACATTGTCGTCACATAACAGATTGCATGGTTAGTTGGTGTTCAAATTGGGCTTAAACGCAAAGTTTTTTTTTTAGCAACGACGCCCAGATAGTACTTTGAGGCAGTAACATTGTGTTCAATATTACTTTACATCTAAGCCTTATCTTAATCAATCTCAAATAAAGTAACCTGGCTTTACCTGTTGTAACTGCATTTGGTTCAGCTGTTGTCAATTGTGCTTGTGGAAACTGTGTCGGTGGAAACGAAGTAGTAGCTATATATTTTGGAATATAATGCACAAAAAAATGAAATAATGGTCACCCTCCGTACAATTTCGACTTATGAACTGTAGTTTTAACTGGTCTTCTCAAATATATGTCATTTTTGTTGTAGTCTTTCATGCTGTTTTCGTCTTAATTGTTTATAAATCCCTACGATTTTTTTTTTTTTTTGGTGAGAATGTAGATCATGGTTCAGCCATTGCTGCCATGAAAAAACATCGTATAGTTTTGGTTGAGACCTAATTTCAAGTTTCTAACATTTTTAGGTCAGATAAGAGAAACATCTCATGAAATATGAGAGAGCATGTAATTCCATGAGGGATTCAAAGTTTATTTGATGAAAATTGGTTTTAAAATGGCTGAGATATCCAAAACAGAGCCATTCTAATAAAGTGTGGGACTACCTTTTAAAACGATCACTTTGTTTTACTTCGTTTTTAGATGTTTTAGTCAGTAAAACCCCCGATTTTTCATCAAATAAATGTTGAATTCCTCTTAAAATGGTATGCTCTGTATTTTTTCATAAGCGTTTTCTTGGTATCTCGCAAAAAGGTAAAAGCCCAATTCTCATCTCCACCAATACTGTTCAATCCCTTTAATGTGTAATACCAGGTTGAAAATCATCAATACCTCCCCTTTGTGTTTTCTTCAATAAGCTAACACAATACTAAATGCCTAACAAGAATTTAAAGATAACAGATGTGTTTATGGGAAACTGTATTTTGTGACAACGATAAACAAGAAAGAGATTGCTTGTTAGTTGCTCTTTGCAGGTTAATATCTATAACCACACGCACATAAACACACACATAAACACGCACACACGTTCTCTCCTTCTCTTTTTTCCAACATCAAAAAGATATATGAGGCTATAGAGGCCTTGATTATGGAGATGTAATCAGCAATCTGTAAAGTTGTTTCTCATTCTCTTTTGCGCCAAAAGAAACGAAGGCTAAATGACAAAACAAAAGAAAAACAAAAGAAAATGTGGAAAAAAAGATACAATAAAATGCTTTAAAAACTGGCAAAGTTTAAAAGGGAAAGTCTTACAGTAATGCAATTGTTAAAACACTCGACACTGACGAAAAATGATACTGCGGACATTTTTTTTTTTTTACTTTTCTTACTACAGACTTCTGAAAAAAAAAATCAATAGCTTCAGTTATTTTCAATTTGGAAAAATATTTCCTAGATCAATGGGTTATTTTTACAATTATCCCGCAGGAATATCAAGATTATTTTTGAATAATTGAAAGCAAATACCTGTTCAAAATTCTGATTAGAAAGAACTGGCGCACGTAGATCCGATTCATCCGCCGCCAAGCTTTGAGCATACTCAAAACTTGTTCCTGGTAAGTCGTGGGGATTGCGAGCAGATTGCCAGTAGGAGGCCCGTGGCTGTCGTAAGCCACGGGCAGTTAACCTACATGAAGTACGTAGGTTTTCCGTGGATCTGTGCCTATATGCGCCGGACACGCGTTTAATCTGTGGGCATTCTATAAGTTTAATACGGGTGTTTTACTGATATTTAGGGAATGGTGTCAATATTGCATGCCAACATCTGTGTAGCTGGTCAGTTCTGAGGGAATGGAGCGAGCTCTATCAGTAGCAAATTGCATACATGCTGAGGGTCAGTAGCCTTACTGCTGGTTAGGTGAGAGTCGGCCGCGACAAAGATGTCTGACATTCTGTGAGACCTCTGCCAAACAATTAAAAAAGGTTCTTCAAAGAGATTTCTCAACTGAGTTGCCAGCCCTCAAGATGTCACCCACGCTTCTAACAAGCGGGTCACAAAGAATGAACGCGAGCAGAACACAAGTAGCTCGCGTCCAGCAGGTAAGACGCACACGAAACTCGTCCAAGTCCTTGTCTGCGCTCTCAGAAATAATCCTGAATGCTGGAAAGTCCCTACACGCAACAAACCCGCGTAGCTTGCCCGGAAAGGTGTGGCAGGGTCTAAACATGGCTGCGGGGTAAATAGGGACTTGGGTGCTCTCCCTACAGCTAACGGGAGAGATACGTGCTGGGTATGTGCGGCCAATCTGCGGGGACCTCCAGGCATGCTAGGCAATAAAAATTGTTCCCAGCAAGTCACACGCAAGGTTCGCCCGGTAAGGTGTGACAGGGCCTTAATATATGATTAATCATTCTTATGCTAATGAAATTTTCAAATTTCATGTTGTTGTTGTGTTTTAAAGAGAAAAGAAGAGAGAGAGAAAAAAATTGGGGCCCTACACAACAAACAATTTGTCCCAGACAATACTAAGATAAAACAAACAAAATAATTTCATGATAATGGCAATTAAACATAATAATTTCGTGATAAAATTCCATGTTACTAGTAGATATAGAAAAAACATTAGGCAAATTAGAGCGTTAATATAATGATAAAAACGCTGAAGTTGGCCCCTAATTTAATTTTCGTGATGATTTCACAGCAGTTGTCAAAACCATTACTTGTTTTTAAGTAGCTGTAATAATGATAACTTTTTCCAATATGGGTCTTTTCATGCTTTCCGAATTTCTCCGATAGGTAGTCTTTGGCCTGTTGATTATTATTTTGTGCTGTGAAATAATCAATATCGAACAATATAGATACTCTGAATATGTTCACGTAATTGATACATCTAGTTTGTATTCCGAGAATTTCTTATATACGGTCCACTTTTTTGAAAGTTAGATTGAACTATAAAATGAAAGTATAGCTTCGTTCATTAATAAACTGAAAAGCGAAGGTTGTATTCGAAACAGAGAGGTTTTTGCAGATTCGAAATTGAAAAAGAGTTTATTGATTTGAAAATGAAAAGGGGTTTTGTCATTCAAGTAAGGAATATGCTCCAATAATCACAAAATGCTACACGTTTCGGTACCGCTAATCCAAAATATGACAAACCTCTTTACCCAAATAAAATAAAAAATGGTGTAGTGGTACAATGCAGTCGTACGTTGAATTTGTGGTAGTCATATAGGGGTATATGATGCATATGATACATATGATTGTTAATTTACTTCTTTGAACCTGTGCACCGAAATATTTGTTTGGAAAATTAGCTGAAACGAAGTAATGCATCCGATGACAAAGAAATGATGCTTAATAATAATTACACAGAACATTTCAAGAGCGTAACCTTGATGAAAGGATATACATCATGTCCAAACTCACCTGCATATATGGGATGAATGATGCAGATAAGAGATATACAGCCATAAAAGAGCATATTTGCAACCAAGACACACTTCCGATTGTCTCGAGCCATTCCAGAGTGAATCATTGGTGCTCTCATCGCTAGCTTTGCCGCAAAGTTGTCGCCTATAAACCAAATAACATATCGAAATATTGTTTCATTTTGCTCTTTGTTACGATCCAGTTTATTGTGCCATGATACGCCGTCTTCTTTGTTTCCCCAACGAAAACGGATGCCTAACCAGAAGAATAGAGGTCGTCCATGATTAGTGGGCTTGATTGATAAGAGAATAAATCACAACAACTAAAACATCACCGCAAGACCAATATCAAAATCGATTTCACCTTCCATGCCATAATATGTTATACTATATTCCAGTGCAAGAGTTACAAACTGTAATTGAAATAACTCGAAAAACACCCCTGTGAAATATCAGGAAGCACCATTTATGGTTGTGTATACATTGTAGTTGACCATAAATTACGTGTGTCTTCATCACGCGCTCTATCAATGTTGTAGTCTGAAAATATTTCATTATCATGATAATCGGGCTGCCGAATCTCCCCCCCCCCACAAATCGTTACCCCCTCCTTTTCTTTAAATTTGGATAGTGTAGTTTCAAATACTTTAAGCAGTAAATGAAAAAAAAAATCGTCAATCGTTCAGGAGTTACAAGAATATAATGTGTATTTCGTTTATTTCTTGTGTTTGCTGATTTAATTTCCTGTTATGGGAATACAAATAGCATTATGATGATTTCTGTCACCCTGCATCCACTGGTCTCGATTTGTAAGTGAAGGAGATTGTTATCCAACAAGATATGACAGATACCTCGACCTCATGGTCAGGAAACAACCATTACTCTTGTACAAATTTGGATGAACCTTAAAAAAACGTTTAAAAGAGAACTAGGAAAACAGGAAAATGTATTTTTTTTTTTTTGTATTCCGCATGCATTTCTGTGTTAGGTATGGGGATGAACAATGAGCATGATAGGACCTTACCTACATAACAGTTTCGTAAGTGACTTGTCGCCTGACAGCCATAGTCCATTGACAAGATGGAGCTAATCTGTTCAAAAATGTCTATATATATACTTACGCAGTACTGAACACGCACGCAGACACACACACACACACACACACACACTCATGCACATGCAAAATGAAGTAGAAGAAAAAAAAAGAAAGAAGCCACATTCTTCATTCTCAGAGCAAACACTATCCTTAACATCACATGATTTTACTAATGTATATTTTCTTTTCATTCGAACACTGCCATCTGCAGAAGTGCATACATACTGCAAGAGTAGAATGAGGAAGTACCACACTAAAATTTGTCTCTCAATTGAAGTGATATAGCTAATGGGTCTTTTTTTTTAATCCCTTTGTTGAGGACACTACACAATGTCTGTCCTTGGGGTTGAACGTGGGGTGCTTTGTGCTTTGTACTTCTCCTTTTACACGGTATATCTATATGGTGCACGTCACAAGACCGACACTCACGAGTCACACAGCCCACAAGTCATACAGCCCATAAGTCATACAGCTCACGAGTCATATATTAAGCTAAGCTAACAAGGCCCACGAGACCGACACATTAACTCCCGTGTTGTATCTGTCGAACTTGTGGGCTGTTTTTACCTAGTGTCGAACTCATGGGCTGTATGACTCGTGAGCTGTATGACTCATGGACCTGTTTTCAATGTCGAACTCGTGGAATGTATCACTCGTGCGTGTCGCTCTAGTGGGACTTCTTCTCGAGTCACTACACAAGTCCTGTCCAGTGCAGAGCGCAGGATCTGGCTTTGGTGTTGAAAGTCTCCAGATCATTGACAGTGCATGGCTCTGGTAGGAGGGGGCAGACCAACAGATGTTGCATTGTCTTATCCTGCCCGCAGTTGCAAGCAGTTTCTCCATCCCTATTGTAGCCCCAAAGAAGGAGCGTTCACGTCGCGGTCCCTGTCAGGAATTTCTCCTGCGAATCCTTCTACCACACTACACAACTACTAGCTCTAGTGGGACGATCCCGATATACGCAATATTCAAGTTCAATTCTTGATTATTAAAGTGTTGCTCCAAATATTTCGCAGTCTTTTTTAGGTTAATACGAATTTCGTTTATTCAACATTGCGTGTGATCCTCTCATTTGCATTGTGTTGTATGGACACTAAAACTAAAATCTTTTCAAACACATCCATTTTTCAACAAAAATTAAAGAGGCAATTAAAGAAAACACCTAATATCAGTACTGCGTAACTGTATATAAAGTCTTGAACGGATTAGCTCCATCTTGTTTATGCCCTATGGCTGTTAGGCGACAAGTCACGTACGAAACTAGATAGGCACCTAATACCCTATCATGCTCATTGTTCATCCCCGCACCTAACACAGATATGCCTGCAGAATACAAAAAAGTACATTTTCCTGTTTTGCTAGTTCTCTTTTCAACAATCTTTTTAAGGTTCACCCAAATTTATATAACAGTATTGAAATGTTTAAAGGGGCCCTAAAATCCAAATGCATGTAAGATCGTTAAAAAAGATATATGGAATGTTTCTCGATATTCGTTTCACCACAAAGGTGATGTTGAGGGTATCATAAATCAACACTCATCAACATGCATTTGGATTTCAGGGCCCCTTTAAAAAACAAACTTCCTCAGCTATTCTGAAATCAGTACTGTACATGTCATGCGACGAGCAATAGTCAGCTCTATCTTCGGTACATTCGTTTGTGTTCGTTAATGTATCATTTTAGCTCTAATTGCTTATTCCTTTCGTAATATAAAATTTCGTACCGTGATTTCATTGATGGACCTTGCGTTTGAAAATGTCATAACTATTTTTTGTTTCTCTTAAAATCTCTGTATGCATGACCACCTCTCTAATGTTTCGAATTCATTTATGTTTTTTGTGCAATGTGATTTTTACCGCATAATTTGCATATTTGATATTTGTAGCAGGGCTCACGTGGGAAGAAGGTTCTTTTGGCTACGAACGTGACATCATTTATTTATTTTTTTAAAAAACATAAATATAATAAATAAATGAATGATCAAAATGAATGTGATGGCTTGTGGTTGATGGCCCATTCAATTTACTATCGTACGTCACAGTGGGAGGAACACTGTTTTGCCACACTTCAATTGTAAAGAGTGGATGTCGCGTGCCAAATATATGCATGGTATGTCAAATAATTATACCGGTTTAGACTTCTTCGAAACTGAGTTTACGGCCAGACATACTACGGCACTAATGTTGTTGATGTTTTTTTTTTCTTTTATAGGGGGGGGGGGGGTCTACTTTTCTGAGGGGACGGACGACAGGGAACACGCACACACACACACACACACACACATAGTTGGCAGCAAAATTATTCAACCCCCCACGCATATTCGACATTTTGGCGAAAAGAATAACATTGCAACTGCAGACTGTTACTAAACCATTCACAGAGTCAACCGATAATTTATCACAATTGAATACCGAAACAAAAGTCAAAATTTACTTCATAGTCCATCCAAAATTGCAATTTTCACACAAAAACCACGTTGCAAAATTATTCAACCCCGTGTATAAATGCACAAGGATGAATACACAAATAATGACAAATTAAAAGCCACATGCACATGTTCTGAGGTGAATGCCAGATTTTATTTATCGTCCATCTAAAATTGGAACGTTTACATGCACAAAAAACAGGTTGTAACGTTACAGCACGTAGACCTACAAGCATTGCAGACCTGGAGACCCTTACCCATGAGGAATGGGCCAAAATCCCCACGCAGCGCTGGGAAGCTCATAAGAGAATAATAATACCTCTCGCATGTAAACGTTCCAATTTTGGATGGACGATAAATAAAATCTGGCATTCATCTCAGAACATGTGCATGTGGCTTTTAATTTGTCATTATTTGATACCCTCAACATCATTTTTGCGGTGTAACAAATATCTAGAAACATTCCATTTATTTTTAAATAATTCTTCTTCTATTTTTCTTCAGATTACTTGGATACGTTCCAAACCAAGATTCTGGTTGTGACCTCATCTGTCAATCATTGGTAAAGTACTGATATGTTTAACAAAAGACACTGGAATGCACCCTCCCCGAGACCGAGCATAACTTACGTGTTTCCTCGCCATGTCTTTTGTTAGTCACACTAATATCACAAAAACATGCAAGTTATGCTGAGTCGTAAAATCGTAAAAAATGTATGGAATGTTTTTAGATATTTGTTTCACCGCAAAAGTGATGTTGAGGGTATCATAAATCAACACAAATCAACATGCATTTGTATGTCAGAAAACTTTTAAGAAATATGAATATCAACTACAAGAATGTTTATTTTCAATGTACAGTATAATAGGAAAAAATAAATCTATAGCAACTCTGATTGACCACTGAACATCAATATAATCGCGGAAGTGCCTTTTTTGTTAAAACAGAAGATTCTTTTTGTTAGTCACCAACAAACCTGGCAAAAAGGCTGCTATTTTAAAGAAGCATGAGAGTGAGCTTTGATGCCTCAGAAAGATTTTATATCTTTGGGGAAAGGAATGGCATTGTCTTTTTCTATGTCTGGGAGGGGACGCATGATCCGGGTCGCACTTCTTCCTTTCTGCATTGGGACTCGAAAAGAATGTATGTCAAATTGGCATGTTTGAAAGGACAATTTAAAACGATCTCGAAGGTCATCAAACATTCGCCGTTTTCACTACAGATGTGATGGTGAACTCACTTTAGTAGGCCAGTAATCAGACTACACCTGAGTAATATGCCTAAATTCAATACACAATCTTTAGGTATGAAGCTTGTCCTTATGGGTACAGGATATCATATCTAGCAATTGCCCCTCGGGAAACGCAGAGGCAGCTGTGCAATCAAGGTATTTGGACTGTATAAATTAAATGTAGACAGATCCTCTGTACGCCTGAGGGATGTGATGGCAGGCGATGAACCGAGATACGGGTGCCGCTATATGATGAGCTGATTTATAGATGTAAATTGCCTAACATGAACGTATAATAAATGTCCCTTGATGGAGGGGGTGGGGAGGTAATTAGGGTGTCTCTGCCGATGGCATCTTTGGAACTGAATTAAATGTATTTTGCCACCTTGACTATAATGATACCTGTAACTGGTATGCTGCCTTGTGAAACTATGACAACGTACCTTGAAAGGCTGTGTAATTACATTTTTAAATAACATGGTTTATACACAAGTTGAATTCATTTTAACACTATTAAAATCAACTTGACATATTAAAAGCAGCCATAATGATTATTTACGTAACATTATTAAGAAAAGATTCTCTACGTGATTGTGCTACCTCATTAAAGACCCAAAGCATCCGAAGGTATACACCCAGTCATTTACTACGTGAAAAAAAGCTAACACTTGACTGTATGACTTTGTTCGTAATCACAGTCTGGACAACAATCATAAGTTTGGACGAAAGAATCTGAAGTCACCCTAAGCACCTTCTAAGCTGCTTCAGCAAAATAACACCATCAGATTATATTTTGACTATATTCAGAGCAATTGACTGCCTATAGCTAATGGATTATGCCTTATTCATTGGGTTCCATGACATTTGCTCCCGAGACAATTGCTCCTATGATACATTTGCACGCTAAGCCAAACATAAATTATACTCACAAACATAATCCTAACCCTAACCCTAATCCTCACATCAAACAAAGCCTAAAACCCAAAACCTATAACCCTGAGTCCTTGAAGCTGGTATCTCACTGAGCGGCGAACGTTTGCGAACGTAGCGAATTTGAGATTCGCCAACTTTTCTGACGAATGTTTGCGAAAAATCAAAGTTCGCTTCTGCCATTAGCGACAGTTAGCGACTTTTAGCGATGTTTAGCGACAATTAGCAACACTTTAGCGAATGTTTGCGAAAGTGTTTGCGAACACAGGTGGCGACTATTAGCGAATGTTAGCAAATGTTAGCGACAATTTTGCAAATGTTAGCGACAATTTTGCAAACGTTAGCGACAGTTTTGCAAATATTAGCAACTGTTTGCAAATCCTTTGCGACAATTTTGCGAATGTTCTTGGACCTAGAAAAGTACCAGGCGATTGTGTATAGTAAGACCCATAAAACGACATAAAACCTTCCACTGAATTCAGATCTCTTGTGACAACCGTTCAAGATGGATTTCCAGGATATGAAAATAAATTTCTGCCAAGAAGAGGCTCAAAGTGTTGCTATCCTTGAAGAGCTGCTTTGTCAGGCTGCTGCTAGAGCTAAATTGTGCAGCATAAGAGAAATAAAATAAAGAAAAACAAGAAAGGAAGAAGAAAAGAAAGAGAGTCAGAGAGTGCTTGTTGCAGAGGACAGACTTTAGTCAATATGAAAAGCTTTTGAAGCAATTACAGTCATGATGGAGATGTCAAGAGCTTCAAGAACTTTCTTAGAGTAGAACCTTGTCTGTTTCAGAAGCTTTTATATAGGAACCATGTGGTTACTTGTTCGCTAGCAGTGGCGAATCATATAAAAATGTTAGCGACCCCATATTACGACCGTTTGCGAATTCTTGCGAGTGTTTTGCGAATGTTTGCGAATGTTTGCAACTGTTAGCGAAAATACAAATTCGCAAAGGTTCGCAAAGAAATTTTGAACATGTTCAAAATTTCTTTGCGACAAGAAAAACTGTTTGCGACAATAAAAACCGTTTGCGAACTTTCTTGCGAATGTTAACGAACCTTTTGCAACCGTTTACGAACCCTGGCGAATTCCCAAATTCGCTACGTTCGCAAACGTTCGCCGCTCAGTGAGATACCCCCTTAAAGAAAAATACGACCGGAAAAACTGTCGGAGGAGCAAAATGTCGCGTGTTGCGACACAAATTGTCGCCCCGTCAAATTGTCGTATTGCGACAATTTTATGATGAGGGCTGACGGCACAAATTGTCACCCGCCCTCGAAGCACATTTTGGGTGGTAATATCATTCTTGACATAGTCAGTGAAATACCAACACATAACTTACATGGCTACATCCATGCAAACAAGCCATGTAAAAAGTCACGGTGAGGTTTCAAGGAAGTGTGTGTGTGCGCGCGCACATGATAATTGAGTGTCCGTTCGTGTGTGTGTGTGTGTGTGTGTGTGTTATTGTATATTATGGAAGAATGTGTCTTGAAGTGGTTTATATGCATTATGAGGATTTGTTTGAATGTTTGTTTGTGTTTGTTTATAAATACGTATGTATTTGCGGTGTGCATATGACAGTTCGTTTGTGCTAAAATCAACTAATGATTTAGGTGTTGGTTTATACGTCAAACAAAACCTTGATTACGTTATACACAAAGATTTAATGTGCATGAACGGAGTCATTGAGTCATTATGTGTTGAAATCAAGGTCGTCCATGCCAAAAACATACTTGTATTTACGATGTATAGACCTCCTAATTTTAACACCCAAGATTTTTTGGATTATTTGCAAATTTTATTCCATAATCCAGTATTTCATAATAAAGACTGTTATATTATGGGAGATTTCAATATAGATTTATCTAAGTTTCAAACAATGAATACTGCTCAATCTTTTCTTGATATTATGATGTCCACATCTTTTTTTATCCCTTATAACCAAACCAACTCGAGTAACCAATCACTCGGCAACTCTTATTGATAATATATTTTGTAATATTAACCCCTTACCGGTCTCTGGTATTGTTCTTTCAGATTTAGTATCAGACCATTACCCTATTTTCACTCACATACCCCTTCAGAAAAAAATTACCATGAATGACCCGGTGTCAACTTTCCGGAAAGTGACACCTGGAAATATAGAGAGGTTGCAAAATGACCTCGGTAATGTGGATTGGTCTTCTGTATATAATACCGAAAATATAAATGGGGCTTATGATTTCTTTATGAGTACTTTAATTTCGCTTATGGATAAGCATGTTCCTGAAAGAAATCTAGAAATTATAAAAGATCCCCTAGACTTCCATGGATATCTAGGTCTTTACTGCGATCAATCAATCGAAAGAATAATTTGTATTATGCTGATAAAATTAAACGTACCCAGCAATCTCATGATAGATACACTTCATATAAAAACGTCCTCACACAAATATTACGTTACGAGAAACGGAAATACTTTACTAATCAGATAAGTTTGTTTAAACATGATATTCAAAATACGTGGAAAGTTATTAATATGGCTATCAATAAAAATAAGGACAAGTCCCGTTTTACATCAATCAAATACGGTGATTTATTTGTTGATGATGTTTCCTCAATAGTTGATATTTTTAATCAGTATTTTTCACAAATAGGAAGTAATCTTGGCCAAAATATTCCATATACTCATCTGAATTTTCAAGATTATTTAGAAATCCCCAATCCTAGCTCTTTGTTTTTCATGCCTTTGCACAGAAATGAATTATTAGATATAGTTCAGAATTTAAAAAATAAAAAAAGCTCTGGTTATGACGGCATTGATAATGTCCTTTTAAAATTCATTATTGATGATATCGTTGATCCACTTGTACATGTATTTAATTTGTCTATAAGTAATGGTGTTGTCCCTTAGGCTATGAAAGTCTCGAAAGTAATTCCTGTCCATAAAAAGGGGGAAAAGGAGGATGTCTCCAATTATAGACCTATATCCCTGCTAACCTCCGTTTCGAAAACGTAAGAAAGGGTTGTTTACACCAGGCTTTTGAAGTTCTTAGACACTCATAAAATTATTTCTGATCATCAATTCGGATTTCGGCAAAAGCATTGCACATCTCATGCAGCAATCCTTACCTTCCTTGACAGGGTTTCAAAAGCGATAGATACATTTCATCATACTATTGGAGTCTTCCTGGACCTCTCCAAGGCCTTTGATACCATAGACCACAACATACTGCTTTACAAATTATCACATTATGGTATCAGGGGAAAGGCCTTGGAGTGGTTCAAGAGTTATCTTTCTAATCGAAAACAATTTGTATTTATCAACGGTCACGCATCGACTCTGCAAAATGTTAACTGTGGTGTTCCTCAAGGAAGTTTACTAGGTCCCCTTTTATTTATTCTCTATGTCAATGATATGTCAAATTCTTCAAACATCCTCTCTTTCTTATTATTTGCGGATGATACTAATGTGTTTTTATCTGATTCTGATTCTGATCGATTAATTGATACTTTAAACAGTGAATTAACAAAGTTACTTCATTGGATAAGAGCGAATAAACTGTCAATAAATTTGCAAAAAACTAAATGTATGCTGTTAGTAATTCGCTGGAAAATTTACCGAGAAATGTTTTTCTGGAAGACACGGTCATAGAAGAAGTCTCTTCCATCAAATATTTAGGTTTGATTCTGGACAATAAACTTACCTGGGTATTGCATATTGATTCTGTATGTCGTGTTATTTCAAGGAATATAGGTATTATAAACAAAGTTAAATTTTATCTTCCCCAAAATGTACTTTTTATGCTATATTCTACTTTTATACTACCTTACTTAAACTATGGGATACTCGCATGGGGAAACACTCCTTTTCTACTTACACCGAAAGAATATTATTATTACAGAAAAAAAGCTTTGTATCTCTTGTCACGAATCGTGGAGAAGCCATACTAATAATTTATTTCACGAAAATAATATTTTGAAAATTTATGACCTTTATCGTTTGCAGTTAGGACAATTCATGTATAAACTCACCAACCATTCTCTCCCCCTTGTGTTTGATTCTATGTTTTTAAAGAATGAAACTGTTCATGCATATCCAACCCGTCAATCCCATGAATATCAGTTGCCTTTGACTAGGACGGTTTTTGCAGAATCTTTATTCTCCTTTTCTGGACCAAAATTCTGGAATTCTCTTGATAATAATATAAAAGAAGCTTTAAGTTTTAATACATTTTCTTTAAAGTTAAAGAATTATTTAAAAACTTCGTATGCAGCATAATGATTCATTCTGTTTTATTTACTTTTGATTTTCAAAACTGTTGTTGCTCGGTAATCTCACTACTCTTTGTTTATCAGTGAGCTCAAGCTTCTGTGCCTCCAGTGCCCTGGTTATGACCCATCGTTTCCCTCTCCTCTCCCCCTTGTCCACCTCGGACTTACTACCTTCCTCACTATCTTTCTATCCTCTCATCAATATTTCCTCACAAGAGAGCCGCCATGTGTTTGTCAATGTGCGTTGGTATGTGTGCATGTATGTGTGTATTACTCTGTCTTTTTTTTTTTTTTTTTTTTACTACCGCTTAGGGAAATTGTTGTTGTTTTTGCTACTATATTTTTTTTTTCTGTATGAGGGGACTGCATTCTACAAGCTCTGCTTTTTAGCAGTCCCCTCCATTTCCAGCAATATTGTTTATGCATTTACCACAGTGACATAACATTTATTTTTTTGTATCTCTGTTGATAATTTACTGTTATCTTTTTTACAATGTTATTTCTGTTCATCGCATTGTGGTACTGATTTTCTGACATATGTGTATATGAATGTTTCATTGTACTTCCAATTATTTTGTTTGTTGGAAATGAAATAAATCAACTTGAACTTGAACTTAAACTTACTAGTCATACCCACCCCACCATAGCATAACACCGGAGCAACCACACAATTCACAGTGCATGGTCGACGACAATAAGTGCAGCTACGTTTCATTTTGCCAGCACAAATTGTCGCCATCGAGGTAAAAAATTGGGAACTGCACAAGCATCACAAATTGTCGCCAGACGGCAATTTGTGACGGGGCGACAATTTGTGCCGCCAACTCTGTCACAAATTGTCGCCTCGAGCCGGGGGCGACAATTTGTGACGGAGCGACAATTTTTGTCGCAACAGTCGTGTCACCGTTCTTTGTATACTCGTAATCAGAAACGAAAGACATAACAAGAAACTCATAAGATAAGAAAATGGTGAACTCCTAATTTTCACCTGTTTTTCGCAATTGTTGCAGTTATAATATTATATATGCACGAAAGTTGAGGTGATGACAATATGGGGTGTTGGGGGAAAGGGTTAAAAAACGGGTGATTTTCAAGATTTTAATTTCATGTCCGCGCTAAAAAGACACTTGTACCGTTGAGTTCGCTTGATCTTATTTTATCTATTTGTCATAGATTCAACTTCAGCAAGGAATGGCGTTGTACACGCGAACTTTGTCGTATACTTTGTCGTGTACTTCGTCGCCTTATAGCGAGAGTGAAATAATGTCCGAGCTTGGATGACAACAAACAAAATGCAAAGTGATTAAGAAATTCCGTTCGAACAAGAGAGTAAAGTATAAAATCGTTTGTGCATACGTACCGTTGATGTGCTTCAGTGTATTCCGAATGAATCTCTACCGCAGAGCATAACTGGTGGTTGGAGAACGAAATGGGAGGAAAAGTGACGATTGCTGAGGCTGTATAGGTACCACTAGCTGTTCACGAACAGCTCGACGCATTTTAATATGAGCGCTACTTCCTGTTGGGCTTCTTTTGATTACACTTAGAGAGGTGCTCCGAAATCACGACAAGCAGCATTGTAATTTTTTTTTTAGCCTCCTTCGCAAAGGTTCATTATTCTGCAACTCCCTCTCCATCACACACACACACACACACGCGCGCGCGCGTTTTGAACCACCCCTTTGGTGATCAGGCCGTAACAAAACGAGTGAAAAAGGGGAAAGACTATTCCTAGCTTTATTCTATGAAAACGCCCATGAAATCGCCCATGAAAGGAGGCAACAGACTTTGACCCAATGGCTTTGCTGTTCCCCCTCATTATCTTCATCACTTGTTCAATGGCTCGTTTTCATATCAGCGCACCTTCTGTAGTCCCAGTCCTTTTTGTTTTTATTATAAAGGTATTTGAATTGAAAAGGAACACAAACTAATTAGCATAATTCTGTGTTTACAAACTTGTGCTTTCAATAATAATGATAATGACATTGATTAAGATATTGCTACTATTGAATAAAATTACAAGAGGATATCTCTATCAAGCCATGATATAAAACAAAATTTGTTTCGGAATGTTTCATACGGCCTAGATTCTTGAAAGTGAAAATATTGCATGTAAGTTGTTTTTGTTTTTGTGGGGGCGGGGATTAAAAATACAGCTGCTGCAGAGTTGAAATACTTCATTTTGTCATCGGCCTAGTTAGAAAAAATAGCTACAAAAGAAAATTGCAGTGTTCAATGAGAAGGGACAGTACTCTGCTGTTATAATTATGATAGCAATGGATATTTCAACATAATATACAATAAATGGATACGTACGCTACACGTGCGCAGTCGCTTTTTTCCCCTGGTAGGCCCTATTGTGTCTGCATTGTACAAAAAATCCCACCTGATATAAAATGTGCGTTGAATCATTCATTTAAATACCATGATAGTATTTCGAAAGATGACGAATCAAACTTGGGGGGGGGGGGGGGGCTTTTCATTCAATGGTGAGACGTTGTCGCCCCGACACAAATTGTCGCCCCCGGCTCGAGGCGACATTTTGTACAGGAGTTGACGGCACAGATTGTCGCCCCTGCATATTGTCGCCTGGCGACAAATATTGTGCTGCTTGTGCAGTTCCCAATTTTTGACCTCGATGGCGACAATTTGGGCAGGAAAAATGAAACGTAGCTGCACAAATTGTCGTCGGCCATGTACTAAGTACTATATGAAATGCGTGGTTAGGGTGGTTGCTCCGGGTACTGGTATGCTTGGGTTGGATGGGTATGACTGGTAAGTTATGCGTGTATGTGTGTGTGTGTGGGGGGGGGGGGGGGGGGGCTGCATGGTATGTGTTGTGTATGATTTGTAGGTGCAGACGCTAAACGGGCTTTCTAATTAGATATTAATCAAACTGAAAAGAAAGTCTTACCACATAAATCTTCAGCAGCAGACAGGAGCAAAAGTCTACTGCGGCAATGAAAATGCCTGCAACGTACATGAGCAAGTATAGAGTTCACAGCGGCGTTGGTTTCAAAATAGTATGGGTGTGTCAATTTCAGCGGTGAGGCGGGCTAGGAGAGAGAGACCAAGAGAAAAGGAATACGAGGGAGGTAACCTCTGTAAATGTTATCTGTCTTTGTTCATTTTTTTTTTCATTGCATTCCTTTTCTTCCATCAGTCTTAACTTCAATTGCCATATCACTATTCTTTGTCCCAGAATAAGTTTGATGAGCGAATAATTTCGGCATTCAGTAAATAATTTCTCAATCGTTAGTTGATTTTAGCACGAACGAACTGCCATAATATGCACACTCCAAATACATACGTATTTATAAACAAGCAACGAAAAAACACACACACACACACACACACACCACACACACACACACACACACACACACACACACACACACACACAAACGGACACTCAATTATCACGTGCGCGCGCACATACACACTTCCTTGAAACCTCACCTTGACTTGTCTTGTTTGTGTCGGTATTTCAATGACTATGTCAAGAATGATATTACCCCCCCCCCAAAAAAAAAAAAAAAAAAAAAAAGTGCTTCGAGGGCGGGTGAAAATTTGTGCCGTCAGCCCTCCGCACAAATTGTCGCCAGACGACAAATTGTGCAGGGGCGACAATTTGGCCGTCAGCTCCATGCACAATTTGTCGCCTGTTTCAGGGAGCGACAATTTATGCCGGGCGACAATTTGTGGCAGTGAGTAGAAGAAATAAACGGTTCCTTCTCTTCACAAATTCGAAGAATCGTTCACGATTCCTCTCCTCACGGCGTCTTCTCTTTCGCTTCATAATATTAAGCAGGGTTTCGTCAGCTTCCATTACCAATGAATGAATACAATAAAGCAAAAAACTGTAGTGTAATCGAGCAACCGGTTGAAGCAACCCGCACACAAAAATGGCGATCATGCGGGTAATTTTTTGAAAGCGCGCACTCTACTGGTATACCCGACACTGTTTTGCGCATGCTCAGCTGTCGAATTAGCTCGAAAAAATTTCGGACTAATTCTCTTTGGCTGATGTGAGTAGGAAATGAAATAGCGCGCTTATCTGCGATCGCGAAAAATATCTCGAGCTTGGATTTTTATCGGGCTGATGTATAAACGCCTAGTGTGACTGCCAACTTCCCGCGAAACTTTCCTCTCCAAATAGGGATATTCCCCCACCCTCGCATATATTTACCAGTGTGACCGCGTCTGTTGTTGCTTCTGAACAGTGTTTTTTTTTGTGTGTTTTTTTTTTTAAATACACAGGAATGCAATTCCATAGATTTCTGTGGTTTCAGCGGTTTCATTGAATTCAGGCGTGTTCAGGGTTGAATGACTCGGTAAGATATGAACAATAACATGTAGGGTGCACAGTTGGTGCCAGCGTCCAACCAAATGAGGAAGTAGAATACTTTCGGGATATTTGTAATCCATTGAATCAGGTGAATGCAGCTGCTGTCTTGTTCATATATAGCATTTCCAAATGAGTAGCTTAGTCATGATGAATTAATTTTAAACCAACTTGGTCTCGTTGTTATATCCCTGTACTTCTGAATCGAGACCAACCGCTATACAAAGAAGAGCACTGTCTTCTGTATGTTCACATGTGTTCTGTTGTAAACGCGGTGCGTTCAGTCTTTATTCAAGGCAGCGAAGGGAATATCCAAGGGTTATGATGTCCACAGCGCTTAGTCTAATATTCAAGACGGCAAAGGGAATGTCCAAAGCTTATAATACAGTGTATATCGCTAATGAAAAAAATGAAAACGCTAATACCACGCCAATGTCGCTTTATTTCCATCCAACAATGAAAGATTATGCAAAAACAATGTACCGGTACACTACAATACATTATAATCAATAATGTTGTAAATGAACAGAGTGATTTTTGTTTAAAACTGATGTACATGTATTTGTTGAGAGGGTGGTATAAAAACAGTATAGACAATCCCTTTTATTAGGAACTTTAGATATGATAACGGTACATTGTTCTAGATAAAGACTAAGCGCACCGCGAGACAGCTGTGGACATCATAACCCTTTGGATATTCCCTTCGCTGCCTTGAATAAAGACTAAGCGCACCGCGATTACAACAGAATACCTGTGGACATAAAAGGCAGTTCTCGTATTTGTATAGCGGTTAGTTTCGATTCAGAAGTATAGGGATATAAAAACGAGACCAAATTGGTTAAAAATTCATTTATTATGACTAAGCTACTCATTTGGAAATACTATCATAGCTTGATAAGCGTATCCCCATTTTTCGGGTCTTGGCCCATGGACTAATCCTGAGTTGACAACACACACACACACACACACACACACACACACACACACACACACACAGTGAGTGTGTCAGCCTAATCAGTGCGTTAGTATTATCCTATGCCATTATACTATGAAGTCTATTTGAAATTCAGTTGGGTTATTGCCTGAAATGGACACAGATTTATATTCAAATTCAAATTCAAATTCAAAGTTTATTTCATTTTTCGACATAACATATGTTTCACTTCTTTTGATGACAGAGAACAAGGTAAATAGAACATAGTGAAATGAATAGTCTGTACAATAATTGAGGACCTATAGTAATCATACATTGTATAGTAAAAATAGAGTATATTTGGACATTACACTTCATGTCTTTTCCTCCTTTTTAAAATTTTTATTCCTTAATACATTTTATGGGATACTGTGGCAAATACCGTTCTCCCGTACATTTAGAGCCATTCATGGGGAAAATTATTGTCATTATTGTGTATTTATCACTATTATTGTATAACTTACAACCATCCGGTCATTTTTCAACGCACCATCCTATAAAAGTCTCGAGTGTATATGGTCACCGCAGGGGGGGGGGGGGAGATTTAGCGCACTAATTCAGAAATAAGTGCAAGATGTCATGGGTTTAGCATCGCACTGCTGATCTCGTTAATTTGTGTTGTGTGTGCGTGCATGTGCGTGTGTGTGTGTGTTGTTTTTGTTTTTGTTTTTTATGCATATATTATGCCCTTGTGAGTGTGAGTTACATAATTCAGTATATTCAAAGGATATAGGTTTGGTGCATGTCAATACTTTCTCGTGAAGAAATTGTCAGTATGGTTGATTTATAATCGAATTGTTTATGTTGAAGAGAGATGATTTGCAGTATAAGTTGTCAAATGGATTTGTTTGTGTTTTGAATTGCATTTGTACCGTTTATGTTCATGTTACACCCAGAATTGGTTGATTCATGAATGATTTGAATGAAATCAATAAAATATCAAGGAAAAAAAAGTGTGTGTCTGTGTGTGTGATACATGCATGCACATGTAACATACACGAATACAAACAGAAACAGACAGGGTAAGATATCCTCTATTTATTACAACTCGCATGGACAATCTGCATTGCATATAGCCTCAGGGGCAGACAAGAGATGTTACTGCTGCCTATACCTCATAAATTTTGTGAGATTGAAAGTCAGCTGAGCGACATCAAATCTTCCTGAACGCTGATACACCACCACCACAATTTACTTCCGAGTTCTCATAGCTTTCTTATACTAGGCAATACAAACGGCAACATGGCAGTATAGATAACCTATGTTGTAATAATGTTCTGACAAATCACCAAGGGATACTGGATTTAGATATTACATAATGATATACGCCGAAAAAGTAACAATAATGCCCTCTAGTTTAAAGAGATGTAGTCACTCATTAAGACATAAAATACATTCACTCATTATGGTTTAAAATTCTTAGTCATTATCAATTCGACACACATTTACACACCTGGGCAAACATCAACCCAACACGGTGTTGACTCATTATTATACGGATTGATTTTTCCTCTAGTGCTATGTATCTCTGCCATTGATATTGATATCGTATTGCTGTATATATATGTCTATATGTAAATGTATCTATATTACACGTTTATTCTGTTTATGTAATGTGCACGCATGCAAATAAGAAAAAACTAGAAATGTCGCTTTGGCGACTGGTATGCCTCCGCCATAATGCATGATTTTCCCAATAGGTCTAGATAGTACATGTGGACAATGTGTGATTACATTTTCACAAAATTGGCAAAATATTGAAATGACAAGTTTGTCACAAATGTGTTGAATGTTCACCTTCCTTGACCTAGGTTTAATTGGATGAATAGGAGAGCATGTATCTAGGGATTTAAGGACTTTAACTTGACTTTGACCCATTCATACATTTAGGCATTGAGTAATTTTCAAGGTACAGGTGTGGAGAAAAAGTGCAATTTCTGAATTGAATAGTAAATTGTTACCATTTTCATCTGGCCCTTGACCCTAAAATTCATAAGATAATCACTTTCAGGTAGAACATGCATAATATGTACTAAGTTTCAAGATAACTTGAGCCACTTCGAGATATGGAGGAAAAAGTTAGTTCAGCACTTTCACTTGATCTTTGACCTTTTGACCTTTGAGGCAAAAAAAGAAGAAAAAAAAAACTTTCCAGAGAATTTCTATTAGGTTACACATGCATACACCAAGTGTAAAAAAAATAATAACCCTGCTGGCATTGCATAAATATGAGGGAAATAGTAAAATTTTGAAGTGTTGCACTTGACCTTTGACCCTGACCTTTGACCCCATGAACCCTACATTTTCTAGATAATCACTTCCAGTCAGTACATGTATAAATATGTTCCATGAAGATACCTTGAACAATTTTCCAAGGCACGGAGAAAAAAAAGAAGTTTTGATATTTTTACTTGACCTTTTGACCTTTGACCTTTGACCTCATGACCCAAACTTTCACCAGAGAATCTTAATTGGGTAATACATATATACACTAAGTTTCAAGAAAATATCTTCAGGCATTCAATAGATATGGCGAAAATAGTGAAATTTCATGTATTTGACCCTGACCTTTTGACCTTTGACCTTTGACCTCATGACGCAAACTTTCACAAAAGAATCTTAATTGGGTAATACATGTATACAATAAGTTTCAAGAAAATATCTTCAGGCATTCAATAGATATGGTGGAAATAGTGAAATTTTATGTATTTGACCTTGACCTTTTGACCTTTGACCTTGAGCATGTGCACCCAAAAGTTGATAGGCACAACTTCACCCCCTAATACACATACATGCCAAGTTTCATTAGGATACCTCAACAGGTTTTGATAGTTACCTTGTCCACAAAATTCATTACGGACGGACGGACGGACGGACGGAAGGACGGACGGACGGACGGAAGGACGGACGGACGGACGGACGGACGGACAACCCGAAAACATAATGCCTCCGGCACCACTTCGTGGCGGAGGCATAAAAAAATCAGAAAAGGACAATAAAATCGAATTGAATTGAATTGAAAAACAAAGTGGTGCATATAAAAAAAGAATGGAGCCCAACTTTTACTAGGACCACTGTATTTTAAAACATGGCAGGCGGAACCGTGGGGGCCGGGGGGGGGGGGGGAGCCCCCCCCCCTTTTGTGGACCATACAAAGAAATACATAATGTGTCATAACTTTTTATAACCCAGAAGTACGTAAGTGGCACTAAAGAGAAATAGATAGATATCTTGAAATGTGAGCGCGGTAAGGTTATGTTTTTCCGCTGAAGACCTTTTTTTTTTTTTTTTTTTTTTTTTCTTGTCAGCAACAGAAACCCGGAAATGGAAGGGGAGAGATGAGCTGAGGACTTTTTTTTTTTTGCTTGTTAGCTCATGAAATCCGGAAGAGGAACGGGAAGGATGAGCTGAGGACCCCCCCCCCCTTTTTTTGCTTGTTAGCTCATGTAACCCGGAAGTGCCCGCCCCCCCCCCCCCCACACACACACACACACTTTTGAAATCGCTCCGCCGGCCCTGTGATATAACAGCCAGCTTTCATCTAATAAATCACTCATCAAATATGAAAGAGCGTACACTTGTGAGAAGACTTCAAAGTTCATTTGAGGAAATTCGCTTTTGAAATGGCTAAGATATACAAAAACAAAACAAGTCCTAATCAAAAGGTAGGACCACGTTGTTTTTGTATATCATAGCCATTTCAAAACCAAATTTTCATCAAATAAACTTACAAATAAACTTTGAATTCCTCCTAGAGTTGTGCTTTTTAGTATTTCATAAATAGTTTCTCATTATCTTACAAAAAAGTTACAAACCTGAAGTTCCATCTAAACCAAGACTATACCATCTCTTTAAACTTTAAAGGTTCCGCAAATACTGACTACAGAAACTCTACAGACTTAATGTTCCAGTAGTGGCAAACTTTCTACAAACAGTTTTTTTTTTTTTGATATCACGGTAATGTTTCGAGATCAATTCTGTGTTCATCTGAATGCCAAACGTAAACGTGACCAGTGATAGATTCAAAAAAAGAAAGAAAGAAAAAGGAAAAAAAAAGCACACCAACAATTAGCCATATAATTATCTATGAATATTTCCGTTCAAAAGAGTTTGAAGTTTCTTACTATCAATGTAATGATAATTCTTATATCGCATTCAACGAGTTTAATACTTTCTCGTTGAGTTGATCAGCTGCTTCTGAGCATCCATAACATTAAGATTTAACGAATTTTAAAGCACTGTTCCATTTAGAAACCCCGTTTCTGTTTCCATACCGATGGTATACCATTGCAATTCTTTCATTTCACGAATCAAATCCTTTGTTTTGGTAGGGCGCCCTCGGCACTCTTTCTGGGGGAGTCCTCTCCACGCTTTCGGGGAGGAATCCCTGCGAACTCAAATTGTTACTTTGATTTGCTTTTCTCTTTCTACCTGACGGAAGGAACCTTCCAGAACTATTCTTGACAGTTGAACTGTTAGAAGTAAATCTGAAGCTAGAAGCCCGCATAAACTCGGGCAAACAGCACTGGAACTGGCTCCGCCAAATTCTACGCACTTGCGGTTGTCGCACGCAGTATAGCATGAATATGAAATATCCCTGTAGTGAGTTAAGCACGGTGAACACGGCGAGAACAGCCTCGCTCGCCGGTCTGATGATGCTCAGGTACCCGAGGGCCCAGGTGAGGCCCATCAACAGCAGAATGCAGATGGCGTTTTGGAAGCGACGGAGGCGCCGTCGCTTTTCTGTCTCGTCAATCATTCGACCTTTGACCGTTTTGTTGAGTCGTCTAATCACGCGGGCAAAGACTGCGATGTTGAAAATCATGATTAGGCCCACAGGAACGAGCACGCCGCCAACCAACGGCCAAAGGGTCAAGAAACAACTGCAGGTCCAAAATGGAGGAAAATAAAACATACCCATTTTAATCTTTCAAATTGTTGTTGTTGTTTAGCTTCGCATATCACCTTATGCAGAGTCAGCATTGTAGCCATATCGGCAACATATTAGGCCAACCTGATTCAAATTAATGACTGTTGCGTTGAATTGTTTTATTGTAACTGATTAACAACATCAGTTGCAATATCCAACCTCAGCAAAGAGTATACCTTGATCGACGGGGACAAATTCAACTTTTGCTGCAAATGTCAATTACTTTATTTCGGTGATTTACAATTGATAGGCGAGAATGAAATGGAACAAAGGCTATATGCTTGGTCGTAAGATATTCATTTTTTCCGTAGAAGCTCCATGAGGATGAGTTTAAGGCTTCGGATGTCCTAGCAGGTCCGAAAGTTACGTTCTTACCCTTCTCCACCCATATTTTCAAATGGGTGTAAAATATGTTCAATTCTGGGGTAATCGTAATGGCAGGGTATCTTGGAAAGAAAATTGTTCACACAATTTAAGAGGCTACCCTCGGTAATGTTAACAAGACTACTCATAGTTGGTAATAATATTAGTATCATTCCCGAATTAGGCAACCAATTTCTACACTGGTACAAAGCGCCAAATACCACCTATAGGCATGAACTTACTAGTCAGTTTCAGCGTACATTTGACGTGTCGCTCCAGCAGTTATGGCCACGATCAGGACAGGACATCCTATATTGAATGATCAAGACATTCTTAGTGTGAGTTATTCTTAATAGATCAGTGTTTTCGCTACCTACGTACACTGTATTTTTAAGTGATCATTTTATCCATTTCTCCAGCGACGTATAAGGGAAGGAATCTTCGAGAAATTGAAATTGAACTTTTTTTATTTTTTTTTCAGAAAATTATGTATGTATGTATATGTATGCATGTATGTTTTTACAAGAGGCTACAGAACCAAAACAAAGTCACCTGCACTAGAAACGCAGATTAGCAAAAAGATTCATTAAAATTCTGCTACAAATCATTACAAATTAAATTCCATCTAGGACAAGCATAGATATGATATCACGACTTGATTTATCATAGGCTCCAGGGGCTGAAGCAACATTTATGTGTATATTGTCTAATATGCATTTTCATTAGTCTGCTGACTGTAGACAGAATTTAAAATTGGTATTACAAGAGTGCAGACGTGTACGTCATAACCTTACCCCATGCAACCAGCGACGCCTTACGTAGGAAGTAAGGCAGGTAAGTGTTGAGCACGCGCACAAACATGACGTACATGTTGTAACCTTCGACCCCCATCCAGAAGAGGGACGCTAACATGAAGTAGTGGAGAAAGCCCGCCAGAATGCAGCATGGGATAGGATCAATCTCTTCCACCCCTCGCTCCGTGTCAAGGGTGATCATCAGCACAAAGGTCAAATACAGACCAAGGAGTGCGCAGCACAACGAAATCAAAATTTGATTTGGTTTGCGATCTCGTAATTTCCTGCAAGAAATTAAGAATCCCCAAGCAAATACCGTTAACTCCTTAGGTACATTTACAATGATAATAATAATAATAACGATGATGATGATAATAATGATAATAACAATAAAAGTAACAACAATGTATTATCGATGACTTGTATAGGCCTGTTGTTTATATTTTTCCGAATAAATGAAATGAACGAATGGGCATTTAAGGAGCTCTCTCTCTCTCTCTCTCTCTCTCTCTATATATATATATATATATGTATATATGATTCAAAATGGTTTCGATTTCATTTCGATGTAATAATTCTGTCAAAGTTAGATGTATTCAACAATCATTTTCTATAATTCTGACTGTTATGTGGCAGGGTATCATTCACACAAAGTACAAGCTCACCAGGTCGTTCTGACGTCATACTGTATGTTTACCAGTATATGACATTAAAACACTCACTTCTTCTAAATCAGTGGCTGATCTGGGGGGGGGGGGGGGGGGGCTGCCAAGTGAAAATGGGATCAAGAGAAATTGGCGATTCTTCTTCTTATCTGCTTAGAAGAGGCATCATAGCACCGAGTCTGCCCTGATTAAAGTCCATAATGATATACATCAAGCATTTGACAAGAGGCAAGCTGTTTTCTTGGTGCTCCTTGATTTGTCAGCAGCTTTCGACACCATTGACAAGGATATTCTTATCATAAGGTTTCGTTCAATAGGTGTGAAAGGATCTGCTCTTGCACGGATATCTTCCTATTTGTGTAACCGTTCGCAGGCAGTCAGGATCAATGAGTGCATGTCATCTTCCGCTGAACTTTTGTATGGTGTCCCCCAAGGATCTGTTTTGGGTCCGTCAGTCTTCAGCATTTATGCAAGTCCTCTCGCAGAGATCGCAAGGACCCATGGCATCCATATACATCTTTACGCTGATGACACCCAGCTGTACACCTCGTTCGATCCATCTGATCCTTTAAGTGAGACCTCTACCAGACATAGACTTGAAGCATGTATTGGTGTTATGAGAGCTTGGATGTTACGGAACAAACTCAAACTGAATGATAACAAAAGTGAATTTATGATAATTGCCTCAAAACATCTGGCAGCTAAGGTCCGTCGTCAATCATTACGAATTGGATGTGTCAATGTACAAGCTGTATCAAATTGTAGGAATCTGGGAGTTTACTTTGACCCTGAAATGTCAATGGCGACACACATTACAAACACATGTCGATCTGTATATTTGCAACTACGCAATATTCACAGTATCAGGAAATCATTATCACACAAAGTTGCAGCCTCTGTTATTCATTCGTATGTTTTGTCTCGTATTGATTATGGAAATGCATTGTTGTTCAAGGCTTCATCTACCATCTTGCCAAACTACAGCGTGCTCAGAACTCTGCTGCTCGGGTCCTCAGTGGAACATCTCGCTTCTCCAGCAGCATTACCCCAGTTATTAAAAATCTTCATTGGCTACCAGTTTGAAAGAGAATAGAGTTTAGAATTCTTCTTCATACAAGGAAAGCAGTACATTCTTCAGTTCCAAAATATTTGCAAAACCTTGTTTCAGAATACGTCCCTGGCAGACAATTAACAGTTAAAAGAACAATCTCGACTCTCGGAGAAAAAGCCTTTGTTTCTGCAGCCCCATCTCTCTGGAACGCTCTTCCACTGAGGATCCGATCAGCAGAAACCATTGAAACATTTAAAAAGCTTCTGAAGTCATATATGTTTGTTTTGTTTTATTTATTTTCCGTATAAAAACAACGACAAAACAGTAATCGTACAGTCAACAGAATGATATTTAAAATACGGCTGGATTGCCCTACTCAGCTGTGCCTACACGACACAGCTGTTCTACCGAGGGGTCCAGGAACAGATTAAATTATAAATGCAATAGAAAACATCAAATGCGAAAAACAAAAAACAAACATTACTATAACTTTTAAACAATATCTTAAAAGAAAGTGAGCAAGAATTAAATAACACCCCACCCACCCATCCTATTTTATAAACTTGATATTTATCTTGATATGAACATTATGAAAAAAAAATACATATAACAAATACAGTTTATTTTATGCCATACAAAAATCAAAAATATTTCGGAATAACATCATTAATCATTTTATTAAAACTGGTTACACTTGAACAGCACTTGGGCTCTGAAGGTAATTCATTATAACTGGACGCTCCTCTGTACAAAAACATTCTTCGACAATATTCGGTCTTGGGTTTTGGCAGTGAAAGGGTACCATTTGAGCGGAGAGAGTAATTTCGGGACATGAAATTAAATAATTCTTTAAGATATGGGGCACTGTAGTCATGGAGACATTTGAAAACCATGGAATTTAAATGCTTTTTGCGCCTTACGTTTTTAAGAATCCCAGTTTAGAATTTGATGAATTTCATGATTTGATACATGCTTATATGGATTTATCCCAAGAATTATCCTACCCGCCCTATTTTGTAACTTTTGTAATTGCGAAGTATATTTCTGCGAGGCCGAGTCATAAATCAAATCGGCATAGTCAAACAGAGGGAGTATAAGAGAATTATATAATAGTTTTAAGCATGTTTCATTAAGAATATGACGAAGTCGACCAAAATATTTTACAAGTTTACCAGCTTTACCAAATAATGCATTGATGTGAACATCCCACTTTAATTGCTGGTCAAGTGTAACTCCAAGGTACTTAACTGTTTCTTTGTGTTTGATCGCCTGCCCACATAACTTTATGCGAAGGGCATTGCGGCGTGATAATAAAGAGCGAGAACCAATCAAAAAACTCTCAGTCTTTTGGAGATTTAGACTAAGTTTGTTAACACACATCCAATCGTACACTCTTTTAAGATCGTTGTTTAGAACGTTTTCAATATGAATAGGGTCATTATGTGAAAAATATAACACTGTATCGTCTGCATACAAGTGAATGTGACATTTCTTTACTTGCCTGACAATGTCATTAACTCTTTATGTGCCACGTTCGCACGTCCGACTCAGTCGACGGCGCGCCAACTTCGCATATTCTGCTCAACAAACAAAGCCGCCAAAACCGATCGATAAATCGCTAATCACTGCTAATCCCGCGGCAAAATGAAAGCGTTTCTCGTGCTTTTGTTCCTCTTATATACGGCTTGCATTCTATGAGGTGATTGACTATCGAGCGGTGTTCCCAACTAGATTTGCTGGTACATCGTAAGTTTCTGTCACGGTTTTATTAGCAAAAGTCATGCCTTTACAGTAATGTACCAACTGGTCATTTAAAAGAAAAATTGAAAATAGATTCGTCATACAATTTATATATCGAAACAAAGCTTCGCGTTCCTCATTAATTTTGCCTGCTTTCATGCCCATCTTGACAGAAATTTGTAGAAGTTATACAAATTGGAAAACATAATTTTTTCTCAAAGCATGACTACCTTCCTGTCTCAGAATAACGTGGCACACAGGGTATTTTCACCATGGCACATAAAGAGTTAATATAAATCACAAACAGAACTGGCCCAAGGATAGAACCCTGTGGGACACCATGATGTATATCTAAAAAATTTGACATAGAAGAATTTAAAAGTGTTCCGACTTTTCGATTTGTTAAATAGCTTCTAAACCAAGCAAGACAAGCGTCAGAAAACCCCATTCGCTTTAGCTTTTGCAACATAATGAAAGGATCCACCGTGTCGAACGCTTTCTTCAAATCAATGAAGATTGCCCCTGTGTAAAGACCTCTGTCGATGGCGAGCAACCAGTCATCCGTAACTTTTAGCAAAGCAGTGGTGGTAGAATGTTTATCTCGAAAGCCTGACTGTGCTGTGGATAGCAAATCGTTTGTTTTTAAATAACTTGTAAGCTGCTTTTGTATTATTTTTTCAAGAACTTTTGAAACACAGGGTAAAATCGCAATGGGACGATAATTTGTAGGACAAGATTTATCACCGGACTTGAATAAAGGAATGAGTTTGGTCATTTTCCACTGAGAGGGAAAAACACCTTCCGCTAAGGATTTAAGGATTTAAGGTTGAAGAGATGTGTAAGTGAAGGAATTATGACAGGGGTGGACATTTTCAATATGTGCATAGAGATACCATCTAGGCCCACAGATTTCTTATTCTTCATGCCCATTAATGTTTTAAGCACTTCATCCTCGGTTACAGGTACAAAGTCAAAAATAAATTCAGTACTTTTACTTTGATTGGCATCACGTGATACTTGGGGCATTTTTGACGCTAACTCTGACCCAACATTTGCGAAATAATCATTAAATTGATTTACATGAGATATAGTATTCAAATTGGAACGGCCAGTTTGTGATAAAGTTTTGTTTGGCATAACATCTTTTAGAATATTCCAAATTTGGTTGGAATTTTCAGCGGCAGATAATTTGTTACTGTAAAAGCTTCGCCTTGCCTTCCTGATTTTGGTTGTTACACTGTTTCTCATTGTTCTGTATTCCTTTCATAAATTATCATAACAAATTTGTTTATCATTTTTTATTGTTGAATTATTTTCATTCACAAAATTCCATTTGGCTTTATGCGCTTTTGCTTTTAATTTATCTCGTTCCTTTATTAATTCTAAAATATCGGAAGTCATCCCAGGGGACGGTTTACTTTTTACACGTTTTTGGCGGCAGGGCATATGCCGATTTACAACCTCTAATAAAAGATTTTGCCAAACTTCAACTGCATCATCTAGGCACGTGCAATCATACACCAATTGCCAATCTTGTGCGGTTAAATCCTCCAAATATGTGTCTATAGAAAGATTATTTAGTTTCCTGTAAGTGACTATACGAGGAGTTTTATGCTCATGGTTAGATTTCCAGATCACATAACACAAATAATGGTCACTAATCCCTGTACAGAGAACACCATGCGACTTGATCATCTCCTTTGAGTTACAAATCATATGATCAATCAGGCTCTTAGAATTTTGACAAACTCTTGTAAACTTAGTTGTATTCAATTGGCTTAAGGAATATGTCTCGTTGATCTGATTAAGACGCTTCGTGTCACTGTTAAGAGAGTGTTTCATTAAATCACAGTTGAGGTCACCCATAACAATAATGTTATGATTAAAGCCATCTAAGAAGGAAATCAGTTCTTCATAATGATCAAGAATATCAGATTTACTATTTGGAGGCCTATACCATGATAAAAATATGAACGGTTTCACACATTTACTTGGATATATTAAAATTGGTAGGGCTTCCAAGTAGTTTAATGAATCGTGATCTAGCAATTCAAATTGTAAGTTGTTTCTGATATATATAGCAGTTCCACCTCCGTTCCTGTTCCTGTCTTTCCGAACTATTTGAAAACCATCTATATCAATTTCATTGGTCAAAATAGAATTATCTAGCCAGGTTTCATTTACAAAAAGTATATGAATATCATTCTCCCTAAGTAGTTGTCTGATTTCGCAAATATTTCGGAGTAAACTTCGTACATTCAGATGTAATAATTTAAGGCCTTTTTGTTTAAATTCATCAAATTCCAAACTTTCTGAAAAAATTGAAATTCCAGTAGTAGTGGACAAATTCGTATGTAATGGTGAGTTATTTCTGATTATTTGTTCCTCTTCTTGTTTTTCAATCACATTTACAGGAAGGAAGGAGAAAATAAATTTTGAGCACATCCAATCAATTAATTTGTGGTTAGGATTATCGTATTCCCTTATGCTAATACCAGCACATGAGGCATGAACCCAATGACTACAAAGCGTACATTGTAGACCTCTTTGGGTACTTTTAACAGGCTTAGTACAACCTACACAAGGATAAGCTATTCCCATTACAAAAGAAAAAAAAAGAAAAGAAAAAGAAAAGAAAAGAAAAAGAAAACTATGAACAGTAAAATCCACGGGAAACTAGTGAAAATTCACATGAAACATGAAACATGTTAATAATCAGTAATGCCACAGGGAAAAATCATGTAAGTGAGCATATTTGGAAACAATTCGTTATAGGAAGTAGCTCGAATGTCACATACAATCTAAGTCACTCTCTCTAGTGATTAAACGTTTCACTGTTCTTCCCCCACTGGCTGGGACTAGAGCAAGGATTCTGCCGTCAGAAGGCCACGCTGCAAGAACCTTCGAACACTCTTTCGTTTTTTTGAGCAGTTCGGCGTTGGTCTTCGTGAGGTCCTCTTCGATCCCCATCTTCGTCCCTTTGAGAACGCGACGCCTAGAGAGGACCAATTTGCGTACGCGATAGGAGACGAACTTAACGATGATGACACGCGGACGTTTCTCACGAGGCTTGTTGTTCCTGGTAACTCTTGCGTTTCCTGACTGGGGCTGATCGAGATCTTTTTTCGAAGACAGTCTGTGCGATCGCTCGATGTCATCTTTCGAGAGGGGTATGTTAAGCTTTTCTTTCGCGATTTGGCAGATCAGCGCATCTGTATCCTCCCCTTCAGATTCCTTGACACCATGGAACCGCAGACAATTGCGCCGGGAGTATTGCTCTTAGGTGTTGATTGCCCGCTGAACCGTGTCCAATGTGTTTTGCTGTTTGTCGATGACTGACTTCAACTTGGCGATCTCCTTGTCCCGTGCATCAACTCGACATTCCAGATCGCATCTTGTTTTGGTTGAATATTCATTGAATTGCTCATCGGGTATATATTTCTATCTCTTTCGTCTTCTCCAACCTTCTTATGTACAACTATGATTATAATGTATGTTATTCTCTTTATAATTATGTCCCTCGGCGGTTCAGAATAGGCCACTAGATCGATGGCGCATCACAAATGCTGTACTTATCATTATTATTATTATTTTGTCGTATGATGCAATACAACGGGATGGGTGAAGGGGTATAGACAAAATAGGTTGATATCTAAGCTGCGGATCCAGTTCAGGGCAGCATCACAAGTTCTTCAAGCCCGCCTGTATGGGAACTTCCGCAGGTAGCAGTCTTCCACAATATGACGCAGGGTTGGTCAGGATTGCCGCAGTCACACGCCGGGCTAGCCGAGAACCCCCATTTGTGTAGACGGTGGCCTGTCCTTGCATGAGGGTTCGGATGCGATTTAGGGTAAGCCACTCTTTCTGAGGGAGGTTGAAGCCCTCTGGCTTTGCTGTCGGGTCAGTGAGGGTGCTGCACGTGACTTGAGTTGTGATGGAGACAGCATTACACCAGCATCTTCGCCATTCACTTTGAAGTCAAAATGTTCCAGTGATCACGATGGAAGCTTGGGGACATCCAGACTGGCCTGCGGGATTTCAGGAGCATTGAAGGTAGGCTGTTCATGTCATCGTGGATTGGAAGGTCAGGGTCTGGATTGATTGCATTGGCTATCCTTGCCATCCTTTCCTTCCTGAGTAGGGAGGAGGGGGGAGGGTTATGTGTACCAGAAGATATAGCCAGTGACGAGGGGTGGACTTGAGTGTGCCTGAGATTACTCGCATTGCCGAGTTCAGGTATTCTGCAGACGAGTAGACGAGGGCCAGTGTTGCAGTACGGAGAATACTGGCTTTTGAACCCCAATTGTTGCTTGCCAGTTTCCTGATGACGTTGACCCGTGATTTCAACTTGTCTACAACTCTCTTCGCAGGTGTTCTCGGTATGTGACAGTGCGGTCTAACGTAACTCCTATACATGTGGGAAACTCCACGCTTGACCTAGGCTCGCCACAGAAGGCAACCTTCGGCTTAGCATTGGCAAGATGATCACTAAGATGGAAGGCAGTAACGGTAGTCTTTGAAGGGTCGGCGCGAAGTCTGCAGAAGGTGAAGTACTTCTCCATTGTATCCAGATCTTGGTTTAGGACTCGGCTAATGTCATCCAAGGACCAACCCTGAGACGTAAGGGCGAGGTCATCTGCATAAGCAAATTTTCTGGATGACGTGGCGGGAATGTCACTCACATGTATGTTGAAAAGGACTGGATGAGCCAACACAGAACCCCAGGGGAGACCATCATTGAGAGTCCTAACAGAGCTGGTCTGGTATACCCAGAGTGACTCTGAATTTTCGATTGCTGAGGACCGAAGAAAAGCAGCGCAGAGTAGTCTGGCAATTCAGGATCTTGGACATGACTTTCAAAAGGAGATCACGTTTCCACACTGTGTCCTATGCCGATGAAAGGTCTATGAGCGGCCAGTTTTCAAGCCTCGTTTGAAGTCAGCCTCGATCTTAGTGGTCAGGGCTAGAACTTGGTCAGCACAGCTCCTGGCTGACCTTTAACCTGCTTGCTCGCTCGGCAGGATAGGCTCCACCAAAGGAGAGAGCCTGTGAGGAGTCGTTCAAACAGCTTGAAAGTTGTACACAACAGCGAGATAGGTCTATATAGCTGGCAGGGTCTGTAGCAGGTTGTGAAGACCTTTTGTTACCTCCGCCAAGGAAGGAGGTTATGTTTTCGTTACTGTTTGTTTGTCCGTGTGCAAAATAACTGAAAAAATAGTCATCGGATTTTGATGAAACTTACAGGAAAGGTTGAGAATGACACAAGTAACAGATGATAAAATTTTGGTAGTGATCCGAGATTTTTTTTTTTTTTCTGGAATTTATGAAGGATTTTTGATATTTTGGCAGGTAGGGTCAATGAACTTGGGAGTTTAAGCGGCGCATTTTTTAGGTTTTCATACGCGCACTAACGTGCGTGCTCTAGTTTCTGCCAAATTAGGGGGGTTCACACGTACACCAATTAGCGGGATACAAATCTCGAGATTTGCATCGCGATCGGTATCTCGAGTTTTTTGCACGTGTGGACAGAAAAAACCCGAAAATTAGCGAGATAAGCATTGCGATGCTTATCCCAAGAAATTTTGCGCTAATTCTTCAATTAGCGGGATAACTGGCCCCGCGCCGGTACGTGTGAACGGTCGGGTTTAGAATCTCGTGTTTTTATATCCCATCATACAATGCGCACATCACAACAGCGAGGCCTCTGCGAAGAGGTCCTTACCCTCTTTCAGCGTGTTTCTACCATGGGCGTAAATCCCGGGGGGATGGGGGGATATATCCCCCCTGAAATGGAGGAGGGGGGATGGCCTGTACAATCATCCCCCCCCCTCCCCCTGAAATTTGAGAAAAAAATGGAGGAAGCAGAAATGTGATTGTATGAATTTTGGCATATTGCATGACGTTCGTACGCCCGCCTTCAGACAGGTTACAGAGCTGAACAGTATTTTATCTTGTAGGATAATGTATACATAATTTTCTCAAGCGCTCGCTCGCTTCGCTCGCTCGCGAAGAAAGTAATATCGACATAAGGTATGGTCCAGACGTTGACAACGTCAAATAGCATAGGCTTACATGTAAACATGCTATGAAGCGAGCAACTCGGGACCATCTGCAAATTATGTACGAAAACAAACAAACAATAACAAAAACTATACCGCCATAATTGACCCCCCCTCCATTTCCTGAATCATTCCTGAAACGATGATGACTCTGATACATCTATGGGCATACCCAGGGATGATGTGGGGCGTCGAATCTATCTCGGGGGGGGGGGGGGGAGGGGCATTTGCCCCGCCCCTACGGAAATGTTGGGGGCAGACAAATCTTTTGTCCCCCAAGCAATTCCCGAGATGAGGACAAATCTCGAACTTTCGTTATGGAAAATTGAACAACTACCGCCAGAATTATGCACCGGATCGCTGAATTGCAATCATAAATATGCAAAAGCTCCGCTACTGGGTCCCTTTCGATAGACTTTGTACACTTTTGAGATTGACGTTTTATTTCCTTATATTTATCAAAGAGTGTGCAGCAGATCTTTCACTTACAAAAGCTCCCTCATATGCAGAGGCGTCGATGGAGGGGGAGGGGGATGGTTCCCCCGTAGAAGTATTGGGGACAAACAGATCATTTTGCTCCTCCTCGTAACTCCCGAGATGTGGAAATGTTCTTACTTTTTTGATAGAAAACTGTCTAAATATTTCACCCAAAGATGGCTGAATTTCAATTCTGAAAATACAAAATCTCCCTCGCGTAAGAGGGGGATAGGCCTAACCCCTCCCATACCCTCCTCGTTCAGTCATTTCTACTTAATACACTTTAGATTGACAGATTTCAAATTGTTTCATCTAAAGTGTGCACCAGGTCTGTTACTTCAGTTTAAAGAAATGCAAATGTTCCTTGGATGGGAGGAGATATACTTTCAATTAACGGAGGGTCCCCCCTCCCTAAAAAAAAAATAGTATACACTTCTGTGATTGAAATTTCCCCAGATTACATCATAAATGTGTTTACGAGATATTTGTTGCTGCCAGTAATTGCCAGCAGTTGCGCCCGGTACGCCCCCATCCCTTAATTTCCGAAGCGAAAAAAGTACAGCTACAAACGGCAGTTTTTGAATTGTAAAATGTCAAAATTTTCAAGCTCGCTCGCATTTAATCGTCATGCCATTCTCCTGATGTCGCTGCCGGGTAATTGCCAGCAGTTGCGCCCGGTGCGCCCCCCCCCCTTATTATTCAAAGCGAAAAAAATATAGCTACAAACGGCAGTTTTTAGACTGTAAAATGCCAAAATTTTCAAGCTCGCTCGCTCCGCTCGTTCGCATTTAATTGTTATGTCATTCTCCTGATGTTGCTGCCAGTAATTGCCAGCAGTTGCGCCCGGTGCGCCCCTACCCCCTTAATTTCCTAAGCAAAAAAATATAGCTACAAACGGCCGTTTGTGGACTGTACAATGTCAAAATTTTCAACCTCGCTTGCTTCGCTCGCTCGCATCTAATCGTCATGCCATTCTCCTGATGTTGCTGCCGGGTAATTGCCAGCAGTTTGCGCCCGGTGCCCCGCCCCCATAATTTTCAAAGCGAAAAAAATATAGCTACAAACGGCAGTTTTTGGACTGTAAAATGTCAAAATTTTCAAGCTCGCTCGCTTCGCTCGCTCGCATTTAATCAATATGTCATTCTCCTGATGTTGCTGCCAGTGATTGCCAGCAGTTGCGCCCGGTGCGCCCCACACCCCCTTAATTTCCAAAGCAAAAAAAAAAACTGGCTACAAACAGCCGTTTTGGGACTGTACAATGTCAAAATTTTCAAGCTCGCTCGCATTTAATCGTCATGTCATTCTCCTGATGCTGCTGCCGGGTAATTGCCAGCAGTTGCGCCCGGTGCGCCCCCCCCCCTTTATTTTACAAAGCGGAAAAAATATACCTACAAACGGCACTTTTTGGACTGTAAAATGTCAAAATTTTCAAGCTCGCTCGCTCCGCTCGCTCGCATTTAATCGTTATGTCATTCTCCTGATGTTGCTGCCAGTAATTGCCAGCAGTTGCGCCCGGTGCGCCCCCACCCCCTTAATTTCCAAAGCAAAAAAATTTGGCTACAAACAGCCGTTTTTGGACTGTACAATGTCAAAATTTTCAAGCTCGCTCGCTTCACTCGCTCGCATTTAATCGTCATGCCATTCTCCTGATGTTGCTGCCGGGTAATTGCCAGCAGTTGCTCCCGGTGCGCTCCCCCCACCCCCCTTAATTTCCAAAGCAAAAAAATTTAGCTACAAACAGCCGTTTTGGGACTGTACAATGTCAAATTTTTTTTTTTTCAGCTCGCTTGCATTTAATCGTCATGTCATTCTCCTGATGTTGCTGCCGGGTAATTGCCAGCAGTTGCGCCCGGTGCGCCCCCCTTAATTTCCCAAGCGAAAAAAATATAGCTACAAACGGCCGTTTTTGGACTGCACAATGTCAAAATTCATGATCGCGTTCATGATCTTCAGTGTGAGAATTAATACAAGAAGTTTCTCTAAATGATACCATTTTATAGGTAAAATTGTTCAATAGTAATCTACATAAAATGTACTGCTAACTTAAACATATTGGACTGTTTCAAGTCGATAAAACAAGCAAAAAAAAAAAATGCATCAAATTGCACCATTTACAACATCAATATGCAAAAAGTTCTCACTGTGGCAGGGGGAACCCCCCCTCCCACTTGACCCCCCCCCCCCCCTCGCTCGCATCACTCCCTCGCATCTAACCGCTCCCCCTAAGATCAAATCCTGGCTACGCCGGTGATAGGCTCCACTATTTAGTAGGCCTTCACAGTGATGTCGCACAGGCGGAGCAAGAGCTGAAATACCACGATGTAGTCATTCAATTATCTATGAATATTTCTTTTTCTTACTTGTTTTTTGATAGGAAAAAAACCCCAAATTTCACCAAAAGTGTGCACCAGATCGCTAAATTTCAGGTCTGAAAATGCCAAATTTTCCTCGTGTGGGAGGGGGATACCCCCCTACCACACCCTCCCCCCGCTAGGCCGCTCCGCTCCCTCGCACAGATATTCAAACTCAACGTCCCTCCCCTACCCCCCGTCATTAAAACGGAGCGATGCCCCTGGGATGATTGCTTTACTGACTTAAATCAAGAAAATTGAAGAATACAATAAATAGCTACAGGAAAATATCTTCTACGTTATTACATACAAAGAAATGGATATCCTTATTAGCATTTTATTGAATTTATTTGGGCATTATTCAGGGCTGCGCTACGTTTTTGAAAGGGGGGGGGGGGGTGTCAAAATCGCCTGTCAGTCAACAAGAAAGAACATCAAAACACAAGAGAAACAACAACAAAAAAGTCTTCATACTTTTAAGGTCTATTTTCCGCCGAAAGTAGGCTGACAAGCAAAAAACAAACAAACAAAAAACAAGAAGAAAAAGTCTTCATATTTTTGCTACCACTTCCCTCCCACTTTGCATGGAAAAGAGTGGGACATTTGATCCCTGTAAAATATGTGTATGTGGGAGGTGGGGGGGGGGGCAAGCTTCTCCACCCCCCCCCCCCCCCCCCCCCAGGGGCTGCGCCGGTCCGGTTATGGGCTTGTAATCGTGGTGATGGTGACTATCACCAATCATCCCCCCCCCCCACTCCACAGTACGGATTTACGCCGTTGGTTTCTACAGAACCCAAAATTCCGGGTCTATCGGATTGTATCCGATAGAGGGGCCTGTAGAAACGCACCAGTAACGGTTTCTTTCCGATGCAGATTCCGATACCGATTCCGATTATATTAACCGTCTAATGATGTAGTTCTTTCCGGGGCAGTTTCCAGTGTCAGCGCTGTAGAAACACGCCAGGTTCAATAATCCGATACTGAAGACAATCACCAGTGACATGTAATACGGCCATGACTTTTCATGTTATGCTGTTGCTGTAATTCTAACGTTTAGGTGTCCCCAACACGTCCGACACCCTAACCTATCAATAGTCACAATTTGCCTGAGATTTGACTCACTTGTAAAGAAAATACTCTGAATAAAAAAAAAAAAAACACGAACAGGGGTGTTATTTTTACACAGTTGCGCTGTCTAATTTTAATACCAAGGCAATACATCCGTTACATGAATTATGAGATGCACATGAATGATGCTTTTACTTAATTCGGAAAATTACAAATAGATTTCTAACAGTTAACGTTAGGTGTCCCCAACACGTTAGAGCTGACGTTAGTCTATTCGCCTTATTAGGCCTAACGGTTAGGTCTAGCACAGCTTAATCACTGACACTGTCATCAGGTCTAACTCGTTAGACCTAAAAAAATGTTAGGCCCTAGTTCTCTAACACTAACGTTAGAATTTCTAACGTTAGCTTACGTTATATGTAACGTTAAGGGAACCTTCCAAATCGTTAACCTTTCTCATTTTATTCTTTAAGATTTTAATTTTAACAAACCTTCGGAAAAACGAACCCTACCGTTAGGCCTAACTAACACTTAACAGTTAGACTCTAGAATCTGTCTGCCTAATTTTTAGACACCTCTTTAGTATTACTCTAGTAACGTTAGACAAGAATAGGTCTAACAGTTAGAATATCTAACACAGTGGACCGTTAACGTAACGTTTACCCTCTAATGTAAACTTAATTCTCAAGGTGTTAGACCGTCTACTGTTACTGACGTTAGAACTTTAACTGTTAGAAGTGTTTACTGTTAGATCTAACGACACGTTAGCCCTACCTGACGTTGACCACGTTGTTAACGTTAACGTCGTTAATTAATGGTAGAAATCACTAGTCTAACATTAGATAGTATCCAGCAGGCCTACAACATAGGCCTTAGATCTAGTTAGGCCTAATAGGCCCTAGGCCTAATCATTTTTAGCTTAACTTCATTTACTTGTTAATTGTTAGACTAACGCGTTAGGCCTAACGTTAACGTGAGATAGAACTTACAGAAGCTGTGTCTCTGTGAACTGATGTTGTCTTGTCACATGTGATAATCCAGTAATAAAAATCCAACCTTTCCTAGTTTAAGATCCGTGAAATATTGACGAACGAAAGAACTGGTAGAAAACTAGTTTCTAACGTTGGAGCTAACGTTAGGGTAGGAGCCCTATTAACGTTAGATGAAAACAAAATCGTCCAACAGCCGGTTGTAACTTGTAGTAAGAGTTGTACCGGCGGTACCACACTAGGCCCAGGCCCTAACGTTACCGGTACTCAATTTCACTAGAACGGTCTAGTTCAATCGGTGATCGCATCACAAAGAGATTTTCCCCACAGTGACTGGTGGGGAGGAGAAAAATCTCTTTGTCGCATCATCAGTAGATGCTCTACCCAGGCCCACAATGCACCAGCCAACTTTCCAGACATCCGGTCACAACTGCATTCAGGTGGAGAATCGGATTCTTTCCGATTATGCGTTTTCTGTAGAAACAACCCGGGTCTGCGTTAGCGCAGTGCTTGCAAATTCTAGGTCTATCGGATTCTCTGTAGAAACCAAAGAGGTTCTATATGAGGAGCTTGTTCGCAAAAACCGATAAGTCCATATTTGCCAAATGGAGATATTTGCGATTAAAGGTCAAGAAAAATAAAGAGAATAATAAGAAATATTTTGCTTCTTTTGACCATAACTTCAGAAATGTACCTATATAATTATGTGGTGACCGATATATCATTTGAAAGGTATTATTCTGTACTTTATGACAGAGACCGTACTTCAAAATCTTCAAAAATGGACTTATCAGTTTTTGCAAACAAACTCTTCATATGTAATAGAGTAAGCGCTCACCATTCAGTGCGTACAAATGAAAACGGGGCCAATTGAACAGTGGCGCGCGCGCACGAAAGAGGTCGACTACCAGAAGCCCGAACCCGGAAGTTGCTATAGTAATACACGTAAAGTACAGTTTCGAAGATAAGGTTGGGTTGGAAAAATCATTCTAATTTTAAGGAAAATCAATATTTGTCCATATGCCTCCGGATTTTATAAGTGAGATACATTCTCAACACAATATACGTGTTTTGATGAAAAAGGACTTGCTCTAAAGTGTCAAATATGTGCCTTAACATGAAGCCAAAATTGCCAAACAGGCATTCATGCATATTTGATTTGATTTGATTTGATTTTATTGGTTCCTGCATTATATCATTGCTCATACAGATACATAAACATATATCATATACATTAATGGTACCATACATATAAATGGATATACATGAACATTAGTTGCTAACAAAATGAGTTTTTTCATTACCTTTAGAATATACAGCAATACATTTCTTCATTGCCTGTACATAAATGTCCAACAGAACAGTGATGCAATGAATAACGCAGAAGGGCTACAGCTTAAGCATTGCTTGATTTGCATGCAGCCCTCGTACATAATACATAACATATAGGAAAATAGGGAAGGGATGACTTGCATAGAGATAGGGATAGGAGAAAGGAGAGAGGAGAGGTCTGTCTGCTTTCACTATTACACAAAGTTAGAACACCTGGATCTCTGAATAGCAAAGCATGGCAAAGTATTTTCTCACCGAAGTACAGGTGAACAGTTACAGGTCATGCATGGTCGGTTACATAACATTACGCAATAAATTCAGAACAACGATAATTCCACGAGGGAATTTCATATACAATACAATTGCAATGACATTATAAGATCACTGATATCCAGAGAGCAGCATTGTCTTTACAGCTTTCTTGAAAGAATACATAGACTTTAAAGTTCGAATTTCTGAAGGAAGAGAGTTCCAAATATCAGGTCCAGTGTGTCTGATAGATTTCAGAGCCATCACCGTTTTAGGATTTTGTAGATGAAATTTATCAGATTGCCTTGTGGGATAAGAATGTATATCCTTGTTTAAATGAAATAATGAGAAAAAAGAAGATGGCAACTGACCGTTATACAAACGAAACATAAAAAGTGAATTTTGCAAAAAATTAATATCATTTACCTTTAGTGTTTTTAATTCTACGAACAAAGGATCTGAATGGTCCCGATAACCTGAATTGGTGCATATACGTATAGCTTTCTTTTGCAGAAGCAATATACTGTCAATGTGACTTTTCGCAGTTGCCCAAACAATGTTACAATATGAGATGTTCGATAATATCAAGGAATTATAAAGCATAAATAAAATATTCTTTGGGACATAATACTTAAGCTTACAGATTATACCAACGTTACGAGACACTTTGTCTGAGATATATTGCACATGAGCATTCCATTTCAAATTTTCATTGATATATATTCCAAGGAATTTGACACTTTCTTTTTGTTCCAATAATATACCATCCACCATAATGTTCAAATGGTGCATTTCATTTTTATGCTTCTTATTGTGAAAATGAATAAAATTTGTCTTTTTTAAGTTGAGTGACAATCTATTGCTCTTAAACCATGTAGATAATTTCGGCAATTCAGTATTAAGAGTTCTTAAAAGCGACTGAAAATCAGAATTGGAACAAAATACATTGGTGTCATCGGCGAAGAGAATATATTGCAGTAACTTAGAAGAATTTGTGATATCATTTATATACACTAGAAATAGTAGTGGTCCCAATATGGATCCTTGTGGGACGCCACAATGTATAGGTAAAACTTCAGAATTTACCGATTCATAGTATACATATTGCTGTCTATTCGATAAGTAATCATCAAACCATTCCAGTGGAATGCCACGAACTCCATAACAATGTAATTTGCGTAAAAGGATAGTGTGGTCAAGAGTGTCGAATGCCTTGCTTAGGTCCATGAACACACCAATAACATGTTTTTGTTCAGCTAAGGCAGTCGACACTCTGTCATACAACTGGGCTAGTGCCATATCAGTAGAATGAAATTTCCTGAAACCATATTGGTCTTGGTTCAGTACATCATTTTGTAACAAAAAATCACACAGTCTGTTATAAACGAGTCTTTCTATGACTTTAGAAAGACTAGGAAGAATAGAGATAGGTCGGTAATTCGAAACAAAAGAAGAGTCATCTTTTTTGTATATTGGAATAACTTTTGCAATTTTACATGCGTTCGGAAATACACCAGTTGACAACGACAAATTACAAATATGTACTAAAGGTGTCAATATACTCCCTACAATTTGTTTTAAAAGAGACGTGCTCATTTCATCATGACCACATGTATGACTTGATTTTAAGGAATGCACAATATCAAGGATCTCACTAAAATCTGTTGGTTTGAAAAATAATGAATTATCGTTTGACGTGCCCAAGTACTGCGAGAAATCTGTCTGTGTATGATCAATCTTAGAAGCTTGACTAGGACCTACATTAACAAAGTACTCATTAAAACAACATGCTACATCTTTAGGATTACAAAACGTTTGTCCATTATTCGTAATTTGAGATGTTGACACCTTCTTTTGCTTACCAATGACGTCATTAATAACCTTCCAGGTGGCTGACATATTTCCAGTAGCATTTACAAAAGCTTCCGTATAATACATTCTGCGGGAGAGCCTAATAATCTATGTAAGTTTATTTCTATATAATTTATATCGATTAACATTATCTTTATGAGGATACCGTAAACTACTTTTATATAAAACATTTCTTTTCTTAATGGAACGAAAAATTCCCTTTGTTATCCACGGATTTTTGATTTTTTTTATTGTTTTTCTTTTCAATTGTGGGGATATGTTTGTCAAAATAAGAAAGGAATATATTCCAGAAGGTGTCATAAGCACTGTTTGGGTCTGCAGAAAGCAATACATCATCCCACGTTTCCGTAATTAAATCATCGTTCAGTAATGATATATTTTCTAGTGTAATTTCCGCTTTTTCTTACGTTGTTTTTGCTTAACATAAGAATTCTGTGTGTCGCCACAAATGAAAAATATAGGTAAATGGTCAGAAATATCACTATACAAAAGACCAGATTTCGAATAATCTGTGTCAATATTCGTAAAAATATTATCGATCAACGTTGATGAGTTGACTGTAATTCTCGAGGGCTTATCAATTGTAATATTACAAAAATTTGCTTGCAAAATATTGCAAAATTTATTTCTAAGAATATGCTCTTCTCTCGAGAGATCAATGTTAAAATCACCCATAATATATACATCTTTGTTTTCTTGATTAATCAGCTCTAATAAGACATCAAAATTATCCAAAAATGAATTACTATCTGTATGAGGGGGCCTGTATATTACACAAAGTATTATGTTTTTTCTATTATACATATTAATTTCAACACATGTGCAATCAAATTCATTTCCATTGTACATCAAATCAGGCCGTTCTTTACACGATAACGTGTGTGATAGGAACAGGGCGACTCCGCCTCCTCGTCCGCATTTTCTATCAGAACGGACAACAGAATATCCATCAATGTTATATAAAGGGGGAGATTTGTCGTTAAGCCATGTTTCTGTGATACCAATAGCGGAAAATTTCATATTTATCATAGACAATAATAATTGCATATTTTCATAATTTCTTAACAGGCTGCGGGCATTGACATGTAGTAAACTGAAAGAATGCTCATTATTGATAAATTCTGAATTGAACTCGTCAGGTAAATAATACCGACATTGGACATTTTTATGTGAATATGAATTAATTTCATCCATATTTAAAACAAGAACAACACATGGACCATGACATGGTCGTGAACATTTGCATAAGAATTGATGAAAGCAGACAAGAAGAGAGGGAAAGAATATAGCAAGTCATATAGAGAATAGATTATTTACAAATTACTCTCGTGAGTAGTAGCCGCATCGGACAATTGAGATCTCACAACATAGATCGTTGCTACATCAACTCTCCCTGCAGACAATATACATCAGAAGTCAGATTGTATCTTTGGAAATATTCTATATACACAATATTCATCATACACAATGTGATATTTGATATAAATTTAACTATAAACTCATAATATTTACATAATCGCGGTATAGACTTAGAGACTGACAGAGAAAGGAAGGCAGAGAGGTGGATAATCGGGGAAAGATAGAAGTAGACATAAAGAACATGATTATGACATAATGAATGAGTTATTGAGAAGGAATACAGAAGTCATACCGAAGTGATCTAACAGGAGGAGAGGAAGTTGTGCGGGACTCCTCTTTGGTTCCTCCATTTCCCAGCAAAGAAGCGAAGCTTCACGCCGTTCTTGTACAGCTCCTGAACGGCTGCGAACCACTTCCTCTTCTCAGTCAGATCGTCAGCAGTGAGGTCATCTGTCATGAAGTACGCTTCCTTTGCGAGCTTCAGGCGCTGATTCTTCATGATGTCGACTTTCTCACGGTACGACAGGGTTTTGAAGAGGATGTGCCTGGGCCGATCCTTGGTTGCTTTTCCATCGCGGTGCGCTCGTTCTACCTTGATGTTAATCCCAAACTTCTCCTTCGCGATTTTCTCGCGATTAGACTGCAGAAAGGTACAGTGTATACTCCATGGTATGAGAGTACTGATTTCACATAATATATGTCACTTAGAAACATCAGACACACTCCGACACACACCCACACACCCACAGCAAACAAACACTCACACACCAACACACATACACACACACATGTACACACCAAACCACATTTTTTTTTCAAATTCCTACACACACACACACACACAAAACACACTGTGTGTTGTGCGTGTGTGTATGTGTGTTGGAATTTGAAAAAAAAAGTGGTTTGGTGTGTACGTGTGTGTGCGTATGTGTGTGTTTGTTGTGAGTGTGTGTGTTTGTTGTGGGTGTGTGTGTGTGTGGGAGTGTGTGCTGTATGCGTGTGGGAGTGTGTGTTGTATGTGTGTCTGATGTTTCTAAGTGACGTATATTATGTGAAATCAGTACTCCCATACCAAAGAGCATACACTGTACCTTTCTGCAATCTTTTATGTAGTATGAATGCATGAATACCTGTTTGGCAATTTGGCTTCATGTTTAAGGCCATATTTGACACATTAGAGCAAGTCCTTTTTTCATCAAAACACGTATAGTGTTGAGAATATATCTCTCTTATAAAATCCGGAGGCATACGGACAAATATTGATTTTCCTTAAAATTAGAATGATTTTTCCAACCCAACCCCATCTTCGAAACTGTACTTCACGTGTATTACCATAGGCACTTCCGGGTTCAGTCTTCTGGTAGTCGACCTCTTTGAAAATGGCGGCGGGTCGTTCAATTGGCCCCGCTTCTGTATGCGAGCGCGCGCTCTATTACATATATAGAACCTCTTTGGTAGAAACAGGCTGTTTGGCGCACCACAACAACAGTGCGCGAACAACACCACAGACGCGCAAACAAAAAACAAAATTGGCAAAGAGAAGTGCGCGCAGGCAGTGATAGAGAAGGGCCCTGTGTGACCCAGTTTGCAGGCTTTGCTGTTATTTCTTCTTCTTCTTCTTCTTCTTCTTCTTCTTCTTCTTCTTCTTCTTCTTCTGGTTAAGTCTGCCTCCTTCAATAGCCTGAAGATTCTTGCAGACTGGTGCTATTTACATTATAATACAATTTATTTACAGATATTTACAAGCACATAGAAAATTTGACGAAAACAACTAGCCACTGTGATTGACCGTTAGACGGTTTCGAAATGATCCCACAGATGGCGCAGAAACAATGTCTGACGACAGGGAATTCCAGTTCCTTACAGTTCTTGGGAAGAACGAATGGCGATGCGATTCAGTTCTCGAATATGGTACCTGATAGGAGTGTGGTTGCGAGGCTCTCGTTAACTGAGTAGCCTGTTTGATAATATAGTCCTGTGCTGAAAGAGGAGTAAGATTATTGTGTATTTTGTACATCATAATTAGCCTGTCATTTTCTCTGCGCTGTTCCAGAGTGGTCCAATCAAGCTCTTGTAGCATTTTGGTGACACTTGAGGTGTTATGGTAGCGATTTAAAGTGAATCGCGCAGCTCTTCTCTGGACCATTTCCACTTGGTGGATTAGGTTCTTGGTGAATGGGTCCCAAACTGTAGAAGCATACTCAACAATTGGTCGAACCAACGTTTTGTAAGCTGTGGCTTTAACATCAGAAGATTTTATGCGAAGATTGCGTTTTAGAAAAGCAAGCACGTTATTGGCTTTATTGACAGCATTATTGATGTGTTGGGTCCACTTCAAATCAGAAGTAATGGTTACACCTAAGTACTTCACGGATTCAACAGATTCAAGAGGGGCGTTATTTAGATGATACACGTGTTGCACCTTACTTCTTTTCCTGGATATTGTCAAAACCTTGCACTTATCTGTGTTCAAATCCATCATCCATTTTTTCGCCCAGTCACCAATTTTGTTTAGGTCCTCTTGAAGATTTTGCGTATGATGTTGATTGTCGATGGTCATGTAAGAAATTGCATCATCGGCAAAAAGGCGAACCTTTGACGCGAGACCATCAGGTAAGTCATTGATGTAAAGCAGAAAGAGGCAAGGCCCAAGAACCGATCCCTGAGGCACTCCAGATCCTACCGCTACTGAAGAAGATTTAATACCATCCAAAACAACCCTCTGACTTCTTCCATTGAGAAAACTTTGAATCCATTTCAGATTTTTCCCCCTGATACCATAGTAGTCCAGTTTACGTAAAAGCCGCTCATGTCCAACCTTGTCAAATGCTTTTGAAAAATCAATGACTATAACATCCGTTTGACGACCTGCATCCAAGTTCCTTTGTAAATCGCTTGTGAAACCAAGTAATTGTTGTTCACATGACATGTTCTTACGGAAGCCATATTGTAGGGGAAAAATGATGTTATTTTCGTCCCCGTGCTTCATAATTTTGCTGGCTAAAACGTGTTCCATTAGTTTACAGCAAATACATGTCAGCGAAATTGGGCGGTAGTTTACAGAAGTAGATCGATTACCTTTCTTGTAGACTGGTACAACATTTGCTTCACGCCAATCATTTGGTATTTCACTTAATTCATATGACAACCGGAATATATTGCAAAGAATTGGAGCCAAAATTTTTGCCAGCTGCTTCAAGACTCGTGGAGTTATACCATCCGGTCCAGGGGCCTTGTATGTCTTCAAACCACAAAGCAACTTCTCTACACCCTTTGATGTAAACAAAATATCCTCCATTTCTTCAAAGTCTGAGGTTTCCGGTAGTAAGTCATTCGGTATGGGAGTTTCCTTGGTGAAAACACTTTTAAACTGTTGGTTCAATGCTTCAGCTTTTGCAATTGGATCAGTGATCGTAATACCATCACTTTTCAGTTCCCTTATTCCTGTATTATCAGTCCTGTTGTGTTTGATGAAGCCCCAAAATCTCTTCATACTCTCAAACTCTGTGGTATCTTCATCGATAGAAAAAAGAGATTCCACATAATTCCAATAAGCCCTCCTTAGCTCCTGTTGTATTTCGATCGGCAATTAGCATTATAATTCTGTACGTGTGAACGGTTGCAAAAAACTCGAGATTCCGAGCGCGATCGCTATCCCGCTAATTTGGAGCGTGTGAACGGTTGCAAAAAATCTCGAGATTCCGAGCGCGATCGTCATCCTGCTATTTTGTATGAATGAACCCGGCTATAATTGTTTCTGCTAGGGCGAGGCGCGCCGCGCAGCTGAGGGTTTATCTTTATGACGTAACAAAGGCTTCTATATTGAAAAAAAGAAGAAATTTTCCCCAGTGGTGGAGAGGAGAAAAATCTCTTTGGGAAGAGCAAGATCATCCGTGGAAAGTAGATGCTTGGCGGAGGTTTGCGCTCTGAGAGTGTTTTTCTAGTTTTTATAAATGATACTTGTTTGAGATGTTGCGGCTTCATTTCATGGCAACTGAGTATAATTTTGGCCGCCTGTAGCACAACCCCGTTTTTCACGCTGGCCACACTGGTCAACCCTCTCCTCTTCCCTTGCAAAAAGCTAGATCCACCCCTGTAAATGAATTATGATTTACACATACGTGTACAAGCACAGACAATAATGCACACACATACTGCTTTTATCACGTCATTATTATGCGTGAAAGAACTTTGCAAGAGTGGCGATCGAGTTATTATCATTATCATGCAATGTATTATCATTAATTTTCACCTGTTAAAAGCATAAGTTAGAATGGTGACTAGCAGTCCCCAGATCGACATACAACATCCCACGTAACTGATGATTTCTAGGATGAAGTCGACTTGGTCTGAGATCGCAGAACCTCCGTATATGTCCTGTACGAGAGAAAGAGAGAGTACAGTAAAAATGAAATTGAAGAATTCATCCTAAAGACACATTTTCATTTATACATGGACACGTAAAATACAAGTGATTTCTGTTTAAGCCGTAGTCAGTAAACGTTGTTTATTCACTCATGATATCAAAATGAATGTCTTCATAATCTGCATCATCTTGGTATGACAACATATATCTTGGACTTAATTTAATTATTTCAATTCATCTGTTCTAATTCAACTCTTCAACTGTACACATAATTCTTGGTATCATTCTAATTCACTCTAAATACGATATAGATGTGTCTTGAAAAGGTGGTAACATGATATAAAGTGATTAAAATGTTTTATGCTTACCGTGCTACTGTATTAATTATTCATATCATCGCAGTTGTGTCGATAATTATGAAAAGAAGTGTGTATTGGTACATCCTTTGCCTTAAATCATTTCTCATACACGTTCATTTTACGTCGTCAGAGCTGAATGGAATGATTAGTCTGGACGTGTAGGTCTCACAAGCACGTACTAAGTCTCTTTTCCTCTGCGGGTTCGTGATCATTATCATTATTGCCACCACTGAAATATTCAGAAAAAAAACAAAACAAAACAAAACGAAACATTTGACTCACCATGAGAATACCGAAATTTGTGAGATGGTCACATTCACACTCCGGTCGTTCATCGGTGCTTGAATTACTTAGCGAGCAGCCACTGGTGGACCAGTTACCCGTGCCGTTGTTAGCGTCAAAGTCCCAAAACACGCATATCGGATTCGTGGCATTCTGCGTGATTTCAAATTAAATTGCATTTGAAGATGATCTACGGCTTAATTTAGCTCACCAAGGAAAACTGATTCACTTGGTGGTAATGTCATTACTAACCACCGGACAATGGATGTGACAAGCTGGGATGTGCAACGGAAGATCTGATGCAACATTCCTCCAGTCATTTGCAAGTGACTATTTTCTCTTGATTAGTGACGACGAGCCATTATTCTTCATTTTGAAGCAACTTAGTGTTTTGACACTGTAACTACAATGAAAAATAGCAAAACGCCGAGAATTTGACGGTTTCCCGGCGGAGTTCCATAAACTATTTTTTAGAATTTAACAGAATTTTTCATACAGATATATAATCATCCGTTTCAATGTGGCCAGTTATGCGCTGATCTAAGGAGAGTTACTGAGTATAGAATACCATCATTCTTAAGAAAGATCAAGATCTCTTATGTCAAAGAATTGGAGACCGATTTCTGTTTTGAATAAAATCGAAAATAACATAAGTTGTTAACGAAATCTTGGGATTAGGTTAAGGACGGTTCTTTCTCAATTTATTTAGTAATGACTAAACTGGGCAAAGAGGGAGAGGTTTATAGCGGAAGATATTCGATTTAATAGAGTTAGACATGACAAATTACGCAAACCGTTAAAAGATTTCTTTTTGTTTGCTTTTAGCAGATGCTGAAAGAGCTTTTATCGATCCCAAAAGAGTAGAGAACGAACGATATTATCACAAAAAGGATTACATCCCGAATACAACTTTTTAAGATGTATCTCCGTTTAGGGGGAAATCTAAAGGTTTAAAAACAGATGCTTTAAAGCAGCCACCTTCAAAGAGTAAATGACATTTCATTCTCTTAGAACATATTTCTGATTGGAGAAGTAAAATTCGTATTCCTTCGTTTTAACGTTCTCTGCCGATTCAATTAACATAATTATTCTTAATATAAAATATAACATAATCTTCTCGGTATAAACGAGTACCCCATCTTGCCTTGCACAAGTAATAATGTACTGGTCCATGTCCATTTTACTCAAACGCTTTCAAAGAAATTTCGCATTCATTATGGGAATGTTCAGTAAGAGATACATTTTTTGCTTGAATTTAAACATCATATTCTTGTTACTCGCATCCAATTAACTCCAAACAATGTTATTTTGTCTCATTTGCAGATAATTTCTGCCTACTTATTTCCGGTGCTTTATAGATTCAAACTATGAGAACTTTCGTTGCAAACTTAATAGAAAAGAGTAAGTTGTATTGGATTTCCATTCAGAAAATGTAAAAATGATATTTCGAATTTTGATAATTATTCAAAACCGAATAGAATTGCCTGTTCTTTCCATAAACTGCAAGTTGGTTCAATTACAATGAATGTATATTTCCGCTGAAACTCCTACAAAAATTAATGTGCTTAATATTGAATGTTAAATTTTAACTGCGCATACTTTAGCCACCATTGTATTGTATTACATTATATCTCTGTGCTCATTTTAAGAAATGATAAATTTTCCCTTCAGGACACAACAACAAATATCCAGCTTATTACAAATGTAATGTTTATTCATCTTTGATAGGGCTTTGGTAGACAGACGCAAGTTTTAATTTCTTGGATCGCACTTCTCTTTATAGCTTTTTATCTATTCAGAGTCAATTTACATCAAAACTAAGATGATTGCATGAGAAATGCAATGCACTGCCAAATATTAAGGCAAACCAGACGTGAAAAAGAAGCTATAAAAATCGCAACAGCTTACCTCTATGAGAGGCGTGAATGAAGCTCGGACTGGTTGTACCAAGTTTTCTATCACCTGATCCCCGATAGACGCCGCTATGATGCGAGAATTGATGGTCCTGTTAAAATCGCCATTATTTACATTCTGGAATGAGGACGGAAAGAGCGATGGGTCACGGAAACCGGTAGCAAACACGCGGGTTGTATCCGCACTCGCAACAACCTCAGCCGGAACGAAAATGCTCGCTTCCGGCGGAACAATTTGGTTCTCTGTGGTATCTCCCTGCTCAAGACGAAGATCATCCTTTGTAATGATATCATTGTCACCTGTCACCGTCAGGAGAACTGAAAAACCATCCTGACTTTCTTCCGGCTCAACGTCATCAACCTTGTAAGTAAGTTGTTGAGGAGAGAAAGAAAGAGAAAGATAGGCATTAACGCAAAGGCATGAGGCTCCACCTGAAGTTGTGGATTCATCGTCAGTAACTGGGATATCATTAACTTGGTTATAAAAACGTTTTCTCATTGTTTTTTTTTTATATAGCTATAAATTGTCAGTACTTCTCACTTACATACACTAGACAATCTTTTTTTTTTCAGAAAAATTGAAACATATTTTGTAACATGAACAACATCGCAAACACCATACAGGTCACTCGGTATAATGCTCCACAAAAGGGGAGTACAATTTTTTTTTTTTTTTTTTTTTTGCAAACATAATGATCCGAGGGTTCAACCCTTTAGTTTATATAATTTGAACGTACACACGGCATGCGCAAAACCAGTACCGAAATGAAACTTTGACTTATGAATAGCATCGAGAATACACGAGTATTTAGTGAGTAGCACTATGGCATATAGTGGATAAGACCTAGGGGCCTGTATCACGGTTTTTCAATTGGAGAACCCGAGTTCGAATCTCATCAAGTACCTACGTGCTTGGTAAGATGTCATCACCCACCATGTCCATCTCGTCCCATTGTAATGCATAATTTGGGTACCTGGCAACTCTACAACGTAATAAGAATTGCAAAGCTTTCTGGTAAAGCAGTGAAAACAATGAAGAGGCTACCCTGGATAAAGAAGTCCGTAACATATTTCATGATTTTGACTTTCTCTCTGTCTATGACAACTTGTATTTTCGAGGTCTTCATTATTTGAAATATATTTCACCAATTACTAGTACGTAAATACATGCTATATTGAAAAAAAAAAAAAACTACAAAGACGTAAGGCTCTCGCTATCATAGCACTGAATCACCAATATCTTCACATTGATGACTTACCACTGCGGCGACGTTGGGCTCCGTCACTGTTAGCGGTTCGTCTTCTGGGAGCTCGACATTAACGAACTGTTCCTCCATGGATCGTACTGCTCTGCTAACAGCACCGCTCATCTCCTGTGCCATTTGTAGTTGATCATCCGATGTGTCTGCCATGTTGCTGACAACATCCACGACCGAAACCGTCACCTGTTGAAATGAAAAACTTTCTTGATGCTATGCACGTTGACGATGGGATCAATTCTAATTACATTGTACCCAATTACAACTAGACATGCGATTTTGGTTTTAAAGGTTAGATCAGAGATTATTAATAGGGATGTCGACACGCATGCAATGAGCATGGCCGCACATATCTTCTTACCAAATACGCGATGCAAAATGTCATTTTACCTCTGGTGCCACTTGATACTAAATATACTTAACTTCATCTATGTTATGGTATCGCAACATTTTTTTTTTTTACGCTGTATTTCTTTCGGAGAATTTCTCACAGAATAGCACTGCAGAAGTTATCATTTTTGTTTTATATCCTTAATTTAATTCAAAATGTTTTCTTTTGTCATGCCCTTGTGGTGTATGCTTTGTTTGAAGGAAATTGCCCACAACATGCTTGAGAAACATCCCATCAACCTTACTATACCTAAGAAAACTCTCTGCAGAATACGAAGTCGCCAGAAAAAGAGTTTGCAGTGTTGTTGGGAGACCTGTGAGATTTGTTTGTTTGTTTGTTTGTCTTTTTTTTTGGGGGGGGGGGGAGAGGGTGGTCAGGGAAAGTAGAGAGAAACATCTTCAACCTCTTCCGCTGGAATAGGGGTATTCACATTGACAAATGTCCACTGACGGAGTGTTCTTAACTTTTTTTTTATTTATTTGTCATTTTAAGCCTGAATGATAAGATATATCAAAACGAGACAGACGGGTAATGATATAAAACACTCTCTCCTCTTGAAATGAAAAACAATACAGCAAACGTCAGAGGAAGGGAAAGAGAATATCTGTTTTCTCGCAATAATCTTTGCACCTTTATATAAATACGTGACGTTCTATAGTTCTTCAAAAGTCAAGTTATCAATTCCTCTGTATAGGTTTTATCAGAAGAATAGCTAGCCTCGGTCAATCTCTTTCTTGGTATCATATAATCGTTTGAGGTACTTAAGAAATTAATTGGTCACTTAGGAATCGGAAGAGATTGTCATGCGGGAAAGTGGGATGGGGTTTTGGGCTACCGGACTGGAGGGAGGGGGTTATAATCCGTCTAACTGCCCCTGGTGTATTTAAGGGGCACCAGGCCCCTAAAAGCTATGGGTGGAACCCGGAAAATTCGCTGGTTATGTGGCTTTGATATAATGTTTCATATATAATGTACTTTTATTCCCCCCCCCCCCCCGGTAAGGTGGTCCAAAATATGTTTCACGACATGCGCGCATTTCTGATAAACACATGGCGTGAAATATTAAAGAATGTCCATGAGAGTCAAGATTTTCTTTCAGGAGATGAAGCAAAACAGATTTGTTGTTGTGCAATATGTAAGACATATGATATCATACTTTATACCAGGCACAAAAAGGCTGGAGGAAAAGCAAACAGCAAAACTGCAAACATTACCTCGACGTCGACAGAATCTACACTAGCAATATCCTGGAGAATTTCAGAAACGGTTTCGAGCCCTGTTGCGGTGAGAGTATCCGTGTTTTCCGTTATTTCAGCAGCTTGAGTTGCAACCATCTCAGCATTTTGATTGGTCACTTCTTCCTACAGCAATAAGAAATAAGCAATACAGTTATTGATTTATATAGATTAATAGAATGCCTCAATACTACGTACAACGATGATACTAACAAGGCAAGTTCAGAAATGTGTCTCGCCCATTCGCATGTCATAAAATCTTGTTCGAGGTTTATATAAATCCATTTCTTTGACACTTCCGTTAACTTGAAATATTGATTTTCAAGAGTATTTCAAAAGAGGCCAGAGGTGAGTGTAAAGTCATGACTGGATTTGGCATTGAATTAATTGTTAATTGTTAATTTCTACACGGTAGGCAGAGAGAAAATAAGATATCATCTCTAGAAAGACTTCAATTCAAGTAAGAAGAAGATACTGTTGATTTTTAAGAGTATTGCAACAGAAGCCAGAGGTGCTTTACCTGCTGCAAGATTTCCAGGAGTTCATCGGCAGTGAGGTCTCGCCCGCAGTTATCCTCCTCGACCCAATTACACGGTGAGATCGTATCTCCCACGCACGTTGCTACAAGGGCAGGCCGACCACCTAGGATCAACAGATATTCGTAATCTTGAAGCTAAAAATGTCTTAAATCGCATACGCTCCCAAAGCTTTGAACATAAAGAGTGAAAGTAGTAGATAATAGAGACATATATGCGTTATATATCTCCACATAAATGCTTTCATCAAGGACAAAGATAGAGTGACTGACATATATAGTGTGACGTTAGCTACATATTTTTTTATTTTTTTTAACACGTATACATTTATGAGAAAATTCATTGAAGATATGCTTCTGCAGACTATAGTAGCTGGATATCAAATCCATCTTGCAACTCACCTGATGTGTTTGTGTGATTGCAACCACCATCACTATTTTTCTTATTCTTTTCGTTACTGTTATTTTGGTCTTGCATTGTCCTTATTTTATTGTGTTTTTCCGTTTTTTTTTGTATAAATAGCACCAGTGCGCTTAGAAACACGCGTATAAAGCGACATAGAAATGCAATTATTATATCATTTTTTTATTGTCATTATCACTATTATCATTATTATCGTTATTATTATTATTATTGCTATTATTATTATTATTGTTATTATTGTTATTATTATTATGATTATCATTACTATTATTGTTATTATTATTATCACTGTTTCGGGAGGACTGACGAGTCATGAAATGCCATAAGTCTATCACGGTATTTAAGCCTGTGTGTACAAGAAGATGGCAGATGACAATACTTACGATTGATTTTTGTGTCTGGACAGACTGGCCCAACTGTCGCATTGATTCTACTGCCAAGGTCATCCGACGGAAATGATGCATTTCCGTATGGAGTTACAAAAGTCTTCGGAGGGCATGTGACTGGTTTACACGGTGATGGAATACAACGTTAAACATGGGATAATTACTATGCTGAAGGACTATAGCATTTCATATTCCTGAAACTTGTTTATAAGTATTACGAAATCGTTACTCCTGGAAGTTTTATTTTTGACAGCTAAATTAAACTAGGAACCAAACCTAACAATCTCTCTCTGTAACTGAACTCAGGGTAAATGAATTAATCTCATGGCGTAAAAATTAATCACTGGGAGTACAAATAGCTGTGTTTCAATCGTGTGCTTTCTATTGCGTCCTAGTCTATTTTTCCGCAATATTGTAAGATTGAAATGTCAAACGGTGATTGAATGGAATGCACATTCACTAGATTTCCTTTTATTCAGTCCAGATAAGCATGATTGCCGAAATCGTACTTTAATCATAAATCTTTCTTTTTTAAATTTTTTCTCTTCAACAGAATGTTTTATTTACACATATTCAGAAAGTAAGATTTACAAATAATTATTTAATACAAAACAGAATGAGAATCATGTAATAATTCAATCATCGACAAAAATCATAGTCATATATCTTATTAAAGGTCCAGTTTACCTTTTTGGAGCAGTGATTTCAAAAATGTTCAAGATATCACATTTGATGCATATGTGTAGGTCTGTTGTATCAAAAACATCCTACCATATGAAATATTTGCAATAAAACCTAAAATATAAGGAGATAGGGTTTTTCTCAGTAAACCGTAACTGTATACGGTTTAGTCTGGAAACATTTTTATTATAACTATTGTTCACATTTTGTGTATTTAACAACACTTAACATCGATTATACGGATTCAAATTTTGACAGTGGTTGTTTCTATCCCTAACTCACATTTTAGAACTATTTTAAAGCACTAATGCTTTCATCTGCAAATGGTAAATTATGCCTTTAAGTATAATGCTGTTTAGAATCTCGATGGGTTTCAACTGATACTTCATGTCACATGAGGAGTGAAAGGAAATCAAAGTGTAATTTTCTCTTTTCAATGCAGAACCTGTACCCTAAACAATGATTTGACTGGGTTTTAGCCTCATTCTGAGTAATTTTTTCCAATTAATTTGTAAGAAACGAAGAATGCACACACACACACAAACACACACACATACACACACAGTGACACACACACATATATATTTATATATGTATATATATATATATATGTTACATATATGTAATATATATTATGACATGATCATAACAAAAAACAAGGAAAAGTAGAAATTACGCGGTGCGTAATATATGTCCCCGCCGGAAGTAGCATTCAGTAGCAAAATGTACAATATAGGTAAAAAGATGAAGGTCAAAGGTCAAAGAGGTCAAAGGTCAAAATTCTATGTAGAAGTTTTGAAGCCCTCACCTAGTGCCATCACATAAAGCAAACGGAATCGAAATCGGGTTAGAAATGGCGAAGGAGTAGCATTTTGTAGCCAATGTACAATATAGGTAAAAAAATCAAGGTCAAAGGTCAAAGAAGTCAAAGGTCAAAATTCTGTGTAGAAGTTTTGAAGCCCTCACCTAGTGCCATCACATAAAGCAAACGGAATCGAAATCGGGTTAGAAATGGCGAGGGAGTAGCATTTGGTAGGAAAATGTACAATACAGGTCAAAAATCAAGGTCAAAGGTCAAAGAAGTCAAAGGTCAAAATTCTGTGTAGAAGTTTTGAAGCCCTCACCTAGTGCCATCACATAAAGCAAACGGAATCAAAATCGGGTTACAAATGGCGAAGGAGTAGCATTTTGTAGGCAATGTACAATATAGGTCAAAAATCAAGGTCAAAGGTCAAAGAAGTCAAAGGTCAAAATTCTGTGTAGAAGTTTTGAAGCCCTCACCTAGTGCCATCATATAAGGCAAACGGAATCAAAATCGGGTTAGAAATGGCGAAGGAGTAGCATTTTGAAGCAAAATGTACAATATAGGTCAAAGGTCAAGGTCAAAGGTCACAACTGAAATTCTGTATAGAAGTTTCAAAGCTCCCATGTAGTGCTATCATATAAAGCAAACAGAATCAAAATCGGGTTAGAAATGGCGAAGGAGTAGCATTTTGAACATTTTGATCACACACGGACGCACACACGGACACACGGACGGACACACGGACGGACACACGGACGGACGGACGGACGGACGGACACACGGACACACACACGTACGGAGCCCGTTTCATAGTCCCCTGCTCGAACTCATTCGGCGGGGACAAAAAGTGTAAACATTGCGACAAATAAAAGGAATATATTAGTAATCAATCTAATTTCTCACCCGTGCTTAACACTCCAATCGAGTCGGGATTAATCAAACCACCGGAGTTTTCGGCATAATTGGTCAGTATGGAGCCAATCTCTGCGAGCTGATCACCGTCTGAAGTTGTCCCATTATAGAGATAGATCTGGTAGTCTACCACCACGCTTCCTGCTGATAACCCGTTGATCGCCACTGATACTTGTTGGGGAAGCCCGTTCTGAATGGCCGTCTCGAGCTACTCAAAACAGAATTTGTGATAACAATGTGTGAGCGTATTAAAAAGAATGTCAATGTATCTCTTAAGATAGTTCTACCCCACAAAATTGTAGCTTTAGTATTTTATTACACAATCAACAGATACTATTAATTTGATTCTTTCGCAGAGCAACAAACTTTGCCAAGTTTTTGTCTCGCCGACCCATACGGAGTAGGAATTTATCCAAATAAGATTGAATGAATGACCGTAGTTTGAGTGCGAATTTCTTGAAAACAATTTAAAAGACAATTCCGGATCACGGCTAATCTAATTTCAAAACAGATGTAATTTAAAAGTACAACAATGAAAATGTCGGATTCAAAACAAGGAATTTATAAAATGTTTAACATAAACATTTTATTCAAAAAATTTTTCAACACTTGATATGAACAAGCGAGAGAGTGATGTAAAGATGTCATTACGAAAAATGATGGAAATTGATTTGTATTTCCCGCTTCAAATGTGTCTAACATAATGTAATTCCCTGATGACTAACTTGCAGATAATGAAGAATCAGAAATCAAATTTTAGACTGGTACAAACATTCGGTTTTCATTAACAAATAAAAAAATAAACTGGAAACTTTGAACATTTTGCGTACAAGACTACAAACTATGGTAAAGTCATGAGGCAATGACATCAATTCAGTCTGACTGTTCAAGAATTGCTTCGTGAAAATTAGTGCAACTCAATTTCTGTAACTTTCTTAATTTTGATTTATCATCTAACTTTCACTGTTTTGCTGACATAATTTCACTCTTTCTTTTCTCACAAACTTTTTCACTGGTCCCTTATGTTTATTCTTTTTTTAAAGAGAACTGAACCCAACCCCGGTCTTTCGATTTGGAGGCAGACGCGCTACCGACTGACAGTGCCGCATATGTCGACTCAACAAAATCACCGCCCTTCTATACCGTGATGATAATACACTCTGCAAAAAAGGTAAACTCTTCTTTTGTTAAGCTCATATTTCTTCGCAATATCAGGCTATATTGATGGTTAATAATTCACTAAAGCCATTTTCTTTGTTGGCTATCACCAAGGTAGATCAATAAAAAGAGAAACTCTACGCATAAGTGAACACGTTATTTTTTCTCTTCCAAGGTACAAAAGTAACAACACAAAAAAATAATGCCTCCCGCGACACTTCGTGGCGGAGGCATAAAAATTGCAATAATGGACAAATTATCATTTATGCGTATGTGCTCTTCCATATAACAATCAGAACAAAATACAAATCCAATACAATAAGAAACACAAACTAAATTGGAAAAAAAACAACAACTATCCGTTGATCTTTGCAATGTCTTTGCAGCCCCAAAGATAAAGAAATGCAAACAAAAATGGAGAAAATGAAGAATCTTCTGTCAAATCCACATTCAAATGACATTACAGAAGAGGCAATATTAACAAAAAAATTGAAATGTTATTTGAAATTAAGCACATTGCAAATGATAACTGTTTCTTTATTTTGTCTCATGAATTCATAGATTCCTAAATTAAAAGAATGAAATTAAAAATTCGGTCCATTTCACCATCTTTGCGGCTTACTCCCTATGTTATTTGAATTTGAGTTGAGAGAAAACTCTTATTTCCCCCTTTAGCTTCCAACTTTTTTTTCTTGAGGATATGAAGAGATACAAGGGAAGTAAAACTAATTTTTGCTTTCATTCATGTCTGTTGCGACACGGATTGTCGCCCCTACACGGACTGTCGCCTCCTGCTCGGGGCGACAATCCGTGACGGGCGCTGGCGGCACGGATTGTCGCCCCCTACAAGGATTGTCGCCTGGCGACAATCCGTGACGCTTGTGCAGTTCCCAGTTTTTGACCTCGAAGGCGACAATCCGTGTTGGCAAAAAAAATTGTCGCCCCGTCACAGATTGTCGCCCCGGGCTCGGGGTGGTTCCTCCGGTGTTAAGCTTTGGTGGGATGGGTATCACTGGTAAGTTATGCGTATGTGTGTGTGTGTGTGTGTGTGTGCGTGTGGGTGTGTGTGCGTGTGTGTGTGTGTGTGTGTGTGTATTGTGAGCTGCATGGTATGTGATGTGTATGATTTGTTGTGTGTGTGTGTGTATGTGTGTGTATGTGTGTGTGTTTGGAGTATAATAATACAATATGTAGAAACTGTGCATGCGTGGTGGTCATAGTGGTAGTGGTTTGTTTGTCTGTGTGTATACGTGTGCCTGTATGCTTACGTGTGTATGTGGAATATAGCGGCGCTACTCTGGCAATACAAACGCCTTCAGAGTGTATGAGCACGTGTTTAAAAAAATTCACACCAGCGTTGATCTAAAAATAGTAAGTAACCAATATCAGCGGTGAGGCAGGCTAGGCGAGAGAGAGACCGAGGGAAAATACATACGAGGGAGGTACCCTCCCCAAATGTTATTGTCTTTGTTCAGTTTTCACTGCAGTCATTTTCTTCCATCAGTCTTATAAACTAGAACGTCCATACCACTATTCTTTGTCCCAGAATAGGTTTGGAATGCTTTATGCATGAGCGAATAATTTCCACACGCCGTAAAAAAATTGTCAATTGTTAGTTGATTTTAGCACAAACGAACTGCCATTGCACACCGCTAATACATACGTAATACAAACAAACACCAACAAACACTCAAACAAATCCTCATAATGCAAATAAACCAACTCAACACTTTTTTCCTTGATATTCATTGATTTCATTCAAATCATTCATAAATCGACTCACTCTGGGTGTAACATGAAAAAAAAAAAGTTACAAATGGCAATTCGAAACAGAAACAAATCCATTTATCAATTTATACCACAAATAATCTCACTTCAACATAGATAACTCGATTATAGACCAACCCTACTAACAATTTCTTCACGAGAAAGTTTTGACATGTAGGGCCCTACCAAACCTATATTCCTTGAATACATTGGTTTGGATCATGTAACACCTTCTTACTTACAAGGGCTTTTATACATAAAAAAAAAAAAAACACAAATACGTTACACGAATCTAGAATGAAATCAGTCATAAAAAACCCGACTACCCCCTCCCCTCCCCATCCGAAACAAATCTAGGGCCTACATCTATCCTAAATATTAAATCCTACCAATATCTGTCATACCATTTATAACTATCCTTCTTCAAATCCAATCCCCAACCCACCAACCCCTGATTAAACAAAACCTACATCATCCCACACCCACATTCACCAACCCAAATACATACACACACACACACACACACACACACGCACAAACGGACACTAAATTATCATGTGCACGCGCACATACACACTTCCTTGAAACCTCACCATGACTTTTTACATGGCATGTTTGCATGGATGTATCCATGTAAGTTATGTGTTAGTATTTCAATGATTATGTCCAAAACGATATTACCCAGTAAAATGTGCTTCGAGGGCGGGCGACAATCCGTGCCGCCAGCCCCCTACACGGATTGTCGCCAGGCGACAATCCGTGTAGGGGGCGACAATCCGTGCCGCCAACGCCCGTCACGGATTGTCGCCCCGAGCAGGAGGCGACAATCCGTGTAGGGGCGACAATCCGTGTCGCAACAATGTCTCTCATTGCCTTAAATTTGTCTTTTGTTATCATTGCTCTCTTGAAGGGGTGTTTTCAATGGAATGCGCAAATATCAAATTCTGTAATTTGTAGTTTTGTGCCTTGGAAGACAAAAACAAATGTGTTCAATTTCCCTTTGTATTAGCCTACCAGGCCTTTAGCCGATTAAATAACCTTTAATATAATATATGGCACAATGATTATATCAAAGTCTCCTATGATCAATAAGTATAGGGAAAAAATGTTTACTTCTCTTTTTGTTTTGTTTTGTTGTTGTTGTTGTTGGGTTTTTGTTTTTGTTTTTTTTTTGCTGAATGTATAATCAAAACTTAGCCAAAAGCGCAACAGGACGGTGAAAGGTAGTCTTCTCTCTTAGAACTTTAAAACTCTTCCCAATTAGTCCGGCAGCCAAACCCTGATTTTGGGGCTAAGGTTGCATTGGAATGTTATAGTTTTTTTTTTTTAAGTGATATTGAATGTTTAGACCATCTATTTTATCAATCCACATGCTGGAGCTCTGTCAGCATTGAGCAATTTGAGATATACGCGGAAATCCAAGATGGCCGCCGGCGGCCATCTTGAAAATGCTATTTACTTACTTTTAACCCCCCTAGCACATCCAAAATGGGCATTAAAGGTGTTGTTGGCATATCTGAAAATTTGTCAAATAGAGAAGTGCAAGTCCGCAGAAGGAGACATAGCAGGATGATGTGGGAGGGGATAAGCCCTATTCTCCCTCCTACATGAGGGAGAATCTGTATTTTCTGATTGCAGTTAAACGTGTTTGTGTACACATTTTGTGGTACACTTATATGTTCGGAAAACTCGAAGTGTAGCCATAGTCTACTTGTTTGCACGGGAGGGGGGGGGGGGGAGATGGGGAGAAAGCGTGGGAGAGTGCTATCCTCACCCTCCCCGTACAGGGAGCTTTTGCCTTTTTAAAATTGAAATTGAGATCTATATTTCGTGTACGCATATTTGATGGAATATTTGGGAAAGTATTTTTTAAAAAATGATCGGGGGAACCGAGAGAGGAAAGGGTTGATTAAAAGGGGATATGTTCTGCGTATATCTCAAATTGCTCAATGCTGACAGAGCTCCAGCATGTGGATTGTTAAAAGAGAAGGTCTTAACAGTCAATATCAATTAAAAAAAAAACTATAACATTCCAATGCAACCTTACCCCCCTTGGCTGCCGGACTAAATTTTTAATGCCTGCGTTAGGAGGATAATGTGAAACAACCAGGAACAAGAGATTACTGCAGTAGACGAAAGTTTAGATGACACACTCACCGTATTTTGAATAAACGTAGAAGTTTGTTGGTACTCTTGTGACAGCGGGTTTAAGAGTTCACTGCTGAAGTTCAAATTGAAAGACGTAGAAGCGACATAGGTGACAACTCCTGCAATCATAAGCGATGTTGAAAGACATTGCATCGGTATCGAAAAAGAATGCACACTGAGGTACAAACTAACACAACATTCATGAACCAGAGCATTTATATTCATGCGCTCATCTTTCTCTGTCTCAGAAATATTAGAAAGTCAAAATTTTCCAGAGGACGTTAATGAATATCAGGAATATCTGTGCAACGTGTCTCCCCAAGTGACAGAGAAAAAGAAAGGTGGCTGAATAGTGGTGGGCGGGCACATCACTTGAACATGTGAATGTACATGTGGGACTATTATCACAGTCGAATCATCGCCCGGCAAGTGTCCAAACCTCCTCAAAAACTGCGGCAGAAAATCCAAAATCGAGCACTTCGAACAGCTGTAGATAGCACCCACAAACAGGCAGCAGATGAATGACGTAAAAAATACGAACAATCAGATTTAATTTACCTTGGTATAGTTTTTCCTTCTGTAAATTCCAAATGAATACCAAACTCGGCTCGTGAATTCTGGCTGTCCACAACAAATGCAGCTAATCCTAGTCAGTGCAGGTTCGTCGATATCGGAGTCGGAGAATGAGATCGAAAACACTGAGAATGCCACAAAATTCAGCAAATCAACACGTCCAAGGAATGAAATGTCACCATAAACAATACAATTGCTGGCGTGTGGCAAATTGTTTTTAGAAATAATTAATAAAATCAAATGTTAATGCAAACACTGTGCAAGCTGACATTGACTTGATTTACGAAAAACAATGCACTTGCATGAGGAAAACAAATGAGATTGAGCAGGCTGTGAATGGCTGGGCGCGCAGCGGTCGTCCTCTCGCCGTCGTCAGCTAAGGCAATTTAGGTCATTTTAAGTTAATATTTTGGATAGTTTAGAGGGCATGGAGGGAAGGAAACGAGGAAATATCCAAGGTACACTTCAATCGAAATATGATAATCGACCAGTAACTATTTTTTCTGGAGACGGAGGTTCAAAAAGCTGATCTTTGAAGGTAGGGATTTTGATGGATTTACTGTGAACAGCATGTAGTGTAATGACGTCGTGTTCTGCACAGTTCCCTTCAGTGACGTCATCAAAAAAATCTACCGGAATGTTCCGAAACCGATATAACCGTGCAATACAGAAACGAGTCCTAAAATCAGGTTTTGTGTTTTACATGATTGAATTTGATGTAAAAGCGTTATTTAAACATAATATTCATTAAATTACCTTTCCATAGCGGTATAATATGTTGGGATTCGTGCTTTTTTCAAGATTTCATCTTTAAGAAGTATCGGATCTCTGATAAATCGTTATTAGAACGATGAATTGTCTAAAATCATCCATTGTTTTGAGCAGTCACGTAGAGATATCTATAGAAGCTTTGGATAAGTCTCGTAGAGATAACTCTACGAGCTTTGGATAGACTTGTCTAATGTCTAATAACTCGACCCACCTTTCACAGTCAATAATGCTTCACTCGTTCTCACTGTTTCTTGATTAGTCCCTATTCCTTGACAGAAATAGTAGCCCTGATCCTCGGCGAGAACTGGATTGATGACGAGAGGGGATATGTTGGTGTTCCCACTAATCACTGTGGTTCTCTTGTACCAGTCGAAGCTATCCACATTCCTAAAGGAGCAGTGCAACTCAACTCGACTCAATGCGTCCACTTCTTTTGATAAAGGATTAGTGACAACAGTGGGTGGCTCTGAAACAAACATTATGAAATAAATATTATGAACAGACATATTTCTGAATACCAACAGAAGACGGGAAATAGTAAATGTAAATGTGTCTTTGCGATCTTGTCAGGGTATAACATACACATAATCAGAAAAAGTAGAAAATTTTCCCAGTTCATGTTTTTCACAGAATATATATATATATATATATATATATATATATATATTCATTATATTCCACTATAGGTAGTTCATTAGTCCAACCTGGCAGGCTCACAAAGAGAACCTTTAGGCATGAGTCAACACATTCGTTTTTTTCTTCCAAACTGGGTTCAAGAATTACCAAAAATAAACAAACAAACAAACAAACAAACAAACAAACAAGCAAACAAACCGTCAGGAATGATTTCTGTATTGCAGTTGATTCCAATAAAAGACGCCGGACAAGTGCAGGAGTAGCTGGTATCATCGGCGGACGGGTTGCAGTCACCACCATTCTGACAGGGCTCCGATAGGCAAGGGTTCACGGCTGGTAGAAAACAAGAGACATTGTAAACTTAGAGACAAGACAGGAATGGGACATACTGATCCCACTGAATGGCTTTAGGTTGTACAAATAACACGATCAATCATCACCTGTAGATGGGTTAGTTTAATTCTCATAGTGCGTACCTATACGCTGATACCATTTTGACTATCACAATTTAATTACCCGTAGCAAATTATCTGAAGTTCAGCTTTTTATATACAATTTAGTGTATAAAAAGTAAAGAAAGAATAATCATTTGAACTGATAATGTAAGCATTTCATCATTCTGTGTAGTTTGCCTGTGTTGACATGAAAGTGTTCCTCAATTAAATGGCCCGTTCATAAAAATACCCCAACAAACAATAAACCTGGCCAACTATTATGAGAACACCGCCATTAACTCACTGACTTGCATTTAGGTATAAACCCAAACTATATTACAATTGTATACCAGGAAGAGTATGTGTCATCATATCTTTGCATTTACTTTTTCTAATAAATAATGATTATAATATAATCATTTACTTATTAGAAAAGGTAAATGTAAAGGTATGATGATATATGTATATATATATATATATATATATATATATATATATATATAATATATATATATACATTATGATATCATCACTTATTTATTAGAAATGAAACTGTAAGGTATGACGATATATGTATATATATATGTATATGTATGTATATGTTTATATATATATATATATATACATATAGTTTTAATTTGTACATAAATGATTACTAGTGTTCTGAAAGGCAAAAGGTGATATCCACTGCATAATAGGAGATACGCAATTACCCTCGCAAAAAGATCCGTTGCCTTGGAAACCGTCGGAACAGGTGCACACAAAACTTCCAGGAAAGTTGTTGCAGACGGCATTAACGTCGCATGGACTAGGATTTGCGTTGCACTCCTGTATGTCGACGCAGGAGTAAGTCACCGTCCCTTCGCTCTCTATCTGTTGTGTGGTAAAACCCGCGTTGCAGTGGCAGGAGAATGAATTGAACGCACTGGTGCAGGTCGCAACGGTCGGGCAGGGAGAGAAAGTCTTACAGAAATCGATTTCTGAGGAAAATTTGGGGAAAGGAATATATCTTGTTAACATGCATTATAACTTTTTAATACGATAATATGCACTTACGAGTTCTCAAAGGGCATTGTGTACAAGCAAAGTTAAGTTTTATTATTGAAACTTGGCATAAGACATGTAAGAACTTTGGTATCTGCATTTCGCAAACGTATGTGCCTTTTAATATGTTTCATGGAGTCATCACGCATTATATTTCTCTGTCGTAACCTAATGCAATGATACATCTCAGGTTTCTGCACTTCATTTTCATGACAAGCAGTATTTGTCTTTGCACTACAAACATTTCCCCGTGGTGTTAGAAATGGCTAAGATCAATGCAGACTGAATTCACTACTGAAGAAAAGAAGCAAAACTATTACTGAGCTTACCTTCACAAACAGGCAGCTCTGCAGACAGCATAGAATCTTCTTGACATCGTAGTGTTGGAATGCCAACAAGTGCATACCCGTCTTGACAGGAATATTCACACAAGGTGTCGTAGTCTATTTCAGAATATTCCTCGCAACCAGACATCGCAGTGGTAAGATTTGCAGGGAATGATGGAATCGAACACGTCACGACTGTGTGAAAGGTAATTCGGAACACATTGCTCAATGGATATGTTTACAAGGAGTATTATACAGGTCGTGATATTTAACAACAAGAAATGAGGTTTTTGGTGTAAGCAATTTGATATTTTTTAACCATTTCCTTTCCTATTCTCCCCTCCAACAATAATACAAATAAAAACTGTCCTGTAAAATCAATGTACGAGTCAAATAGACCATCAAGGAACGTAGTATTTTGGAGTATGAAACTATTTAGATTTATTGTATTGTAAGTAATTCAATTGAAGTAGCAGTTACCCTACCCGATGTAATCGCAGTTGTTTCAGCTGTGGTAGTCGATTCCGTTGGTGTTGACTGCGTGGTTACAACTGGAGTAGTGCCGTCTGATGGATATCAGAGGGATTTACAATACCTTGCTATTGTAATACTGCGTGAAGCTTTAACTCAGTGAATGCTTAATCACACGCATTTGTTCTTGTAGGAATTCGTTTTGTTAATGATTTGTTAGACGAAGAAGGAAATTACTGCTTTTAAGAGGCAATATGATGTTGACGTTAATTTTTTAGATTATTTTGGAATGTGTCATGCGGTTAAAAAAGCAGGTTGTGATGGAGGTATGAATAATATGGAAAAGTTTTGTCAACCAATTATACCTGATATTTTAAAATTGGTTATAAAACATCGTAAAGGATGTTCACATGTTAATGCTGTTTTGTTATAGAATAGAAATTATAAATATCAATGTAAAGGATTTTTAAAATGGCGACAACTGATACAACTTGAAGAAAAGAAATGGCTATCTTTTTCGTTGGCCCCGGTCAAGAGCACGGAGGATGTTAATTTAGGATGGTTTCAGTTTGAAATAGTTAATAGAATTTTATATACAAATAAGATTTTGAATAGAATTGGATTGGTTGAAAGAAAAGAATATTCATTTTGTAATGTGTATGTTGAGACTTTAATACATTTTTTTGAGTAAGTGTCAATATGTTGATAGATTGTGGGTTGAAGTAAGAGAATGGATTAATGTCAACACGGGGTTAGAAATAACATTTAAGACGGAAAATAAATTATTTGGTTTTGGGGGTATTTACAATTCGGCATTGAATTGTATTACCATGCTTGTGAGATATGAAACTTATGTTTGTAAAATAAGAAAAATAACACCTCGTTTTGATTTATGTAAATATAGTATAAGGGAATATTATGATAAAGAGAAATTCATTGCAAGAAATAATCATAAGTTGCAAGTGTTTCAGAAAAAATGGTGTCTCTTTAGACACCTTTTTTCTTGATGTATATTATATTGTACTGTATTTGAAAAAAAAGTATGATGCTATTTGAAATGTGATGTATTACGTGTACAGATGAAAGAGAATAATAAATATCCCAGTGAGGGGAAAAAAATTCTTGTATTCACACAATTCCGTTCTGCTCCATACAATCTATAAATCTTGAGTGATTGTCATCAGAAATTTGATATTATCAACATTTTCCTTTCCCTTTTTCTATTCTCACTTCCAACAAAGATACAATGAACCCATTTTGTAACATTGATGTATGAGTCAAAGGGACCATTAAGGAGTATACGTTGAATAGGATTTTGGAGTACTAATACTTTGTTTAATATCATTCTGGGGCTATACAACATTTGTCAGTATGTCAAGCGAAGTAGCAGTATAGCCCTACCTGTTGTAATTGCAGATGTTTCAGCGGCGGTAGTTGATTCCGTTGGTGTTGACAGCGTGGTTGCATCTGGAGTTGTGCCGTCTGATGGTTAAAAATGAGTAACAAACCGGACCTATTGTAATGCTTTGTGAATCTCAGCTCAGTGAATGCTCACATCACACGCATTCTTTGTTGTTGTTTTTGCTCTATACAGTTTTGTTCTTACGAACAACCTATAAACTTTAATACTGATTGTCTTCAGCAATCCGATATTTTTCATCTTTTTCCTTTTCTAATCATACAAATTAACACATTTGGTAGAATCAATGTACGAGTCAAATAGACCATCAAGAAAAGTACGTTAAATAGATTTGTGGAGTGCTACAGCCCTGTTTAATGTCATTCTTTGGTTATACTGCATTTGTAAGTATTCTAAATGAAGTCGCAGTATAACCCTACCTGTTGTAATCGCTTTTGTTTTAGTTTTGATTCCGTATGTGTGACTGTTTGCTTTCAACGTGAGTAGTACTATCTGATGTTTGAAAAAAGATTTCACCTCACGGAACTGCTATGATACTGAGTAAAAACTCGACTTCTAGTTGTGGGTGCTCGATCACAACCAGTTTCAGTAGTATGTGGAGATTTGAGTTTTGATGTTACAAGTAATCATGGAATCCTGGACTGATTATCTATAATGGGATATGTTTACAGGGAGGATTAAACGAGTCGTGATATTTTAAATGCAAGAAATGAGGCAGTTGGTGCAAGCAATCTGATGATTTTTCAACCCTTTCTTATCCTTTTCTCACCTCCAACAATAATACAAATACAAACATTCCGTAAATAAATGTACTAGTCAAATAAACGATCACGGAAAGCAGTATTTTGGAGTGTTAAAATTTGGGTAAATGTAGGAAACCGGACCTATTCTAATGCTTGTTAATCTTAGCTTAGTGAATGTTCACATCACACGCATTCATTGTTGTTGTTTTTTTTTGTATCAATACAGTTCTGTTGTTAAAAACAACCTATAAATCCGGAGTGATTGTCTTTAGCAATTTAGTATTTCTATTTTTTCTTTTCTATTCCCACCTCCCACAATGACACAAATAAACACATTTGGTAGAATCAATGTACGAGTCAAATAGACCATCAAGGAAAATACGTTAAACATAGTGTTTTGTAGTAGTAAACCTTTGTTTAAAATCATTTTTTTTTTTGGTTATACTCTATTTGCAAAATATTTCAAGTGAAGTAGCAGGTATAGCCCTACCTGTTGTAATCGCAGTTGTTCCAGCTGTGGTTGTTATGGATTCCGTAGGTGTTGACTGTGTGCTTGCAACTGGAGTAGTGCCATCTGATGTTTGAAAAGGATTTTACATCACGGAAATGTTAAAAATGTTGAGTTAAATTTCGACTTTTAGTTTTGAGTGATCGATCACAACCAGTTTCAGTAGCATTTGTAGATTTCACTTTTGTTTTTACAAATACTCATGAAATCGTGGAGTGATGATCTATAATGTGATGTCTTTAAAAGGAGGATTATACGGATCATGATATTTTAAACACAACAAATGAGGCAATTGGTGCAAGCAATCTGATAATTTTTCAACCCTTTCTTTTACTATTCTCACCTCCAGCAATAACACAAATAAAATCATTCTGTAAAATCAATGTACGAGTCAAACAGACCATCGAGGGAAGTAGTATTTTTTAGTATTAACATGTTGCTAAAAGTCATTCTTTACCTCTACTGTGTTTGTAAGCATTTCAAATGAAGTAGCAGGAGCCCTACCTGATGTAATTGCAGTTCTTTCAGCTGTGGTAGTTGATTTCGTTGGTGTTGGCTGCGTGGTTGCAACTAGAGTAGTGCCGTCTGATGGTTAAAAGGGATTTAAAATATGGAGCTATTGTAATGGTGCGTGAAGCTTAAACTTAGTGAATGCTCAATCACATGCATTTTTTTTTATTCATATAATTCCGTTTTGCTCTATACAACAATTTATAAATCCTGAGTGATTGTCATCATAAATTTGATATGATCAACATTTTCTTTTTCCTTTTTCTATTATCACCTCCAAAGAAGAAACAATTGAACCCATTTTGAAAAATCAATGTATACGATTCAAATGGACCATTAAGGAGTATAAATTATGTAAATATAAGTATTTTTCAGTAATAAGATTTTGTTAGATATAATTGTTGGGCTACAACATATTTGTAAGTATTACAAGCGAAGTGGCTGTAAAGCTCTACCTGTTGTGAATGCAGTTGTTTCAGCGGCGGTAGTTGATACCGTTGGTGTTGAGTGTGCGGTTGCGACTGGAGTTGTGCCGTCTGATGGTTGAAAAGAAGTAACAAACCGGACTTATTGTAATGCTTGTGAATCTGAGCTTAGTGAATGCTCACACCGCAGGCAGTCTTTGTTGTCGTTGTTACCGTTGTTGTTGTTGTTGTTGTCGTAATGTTGTTGTTATTGTTGTATTCATTCAGTTATGTTGTTACGAACAACCTATAAATCCGTAGTGATTGTCTTTGGCAATGTGACATTTTTTCAACTTTTTCCGTTTCTATTCTCACCTCCAACAATGATAAAAATTACCATATTTGGTAGAATCAATGAACGAGTCAAATATACCATCAAGGAAAGTACTTTAAATAGTGTTGTGGAGTACTAAAGCTTTGTGCAATATTGTTCTTTGGTTATACTGTACTTATGAATATTTCAAGTGAAGTAGCAGTATAGCCCTACCTGTTGTAATCGCAGATGTTTCAGCTGTGATTATGGATTCCGTAGGTGTTGACTGCGTGCTTGACTCTTGAGTAGTGCTATCTGATGTTTGAAAAGAGTTTTACAACACGGACCTGTTAAAATGCTGAGAAAAATTTCCACTTCTACTTGTGAGTGATCGATCACAACCAGTTTCAGCAGTATTTGTAGATTTCAGTTTTTTTTTATTTATTTTGTTTTTACAAATAATCATGAAATCGTGGAGTGATGATCTACAATGGGATATGTTTACAAAGAGAATTGCACGAGTCATGATATTTTATACACAATTTTATACACAATACACATTCTGACATTCATCAGTGATACAAATGAACACATTTTCTAAAAGGAATGCACGAGTTGAAGACCATCAAGGAAAGTAGTATTTTTGAGTATTAACATTTTCACTACATTCTCACATCCAACAATGATAGAAATAAAAATATTTTGTAAAACCAAAGTACTACGAGTCAAATAGACCATCAAGGAAAGTAGTAATATCGAGTATTAACATTTTGTTTAATGTCAGACTTTGGCTGTACTGTATTTGTAAGTATTTCAAATTAAGTATAACAGTAGATCTACCTTTTGTTATCGCAGTTGTTTCAGCGGTGGTAGGTGATTCCGTTGGTGTTGACTGCGTGGTGGCAACTGGTGTAGTGCCGAGTCATGGTCAGGGAATTAAAATACGGAGCTTTGCAACTGATTGACAAATTGCCCTACATCGACGTAAATAAGCACTGAATTGATCAGTGTTTTAGTAGTAGCCATGATAAAAAATCATGGGCGTACATACTCGACTAGGATTCGAACCTACGACCTCCTGATCACCGGACAGGCGTCATCTCCACTAGACCACCGAGCTTTTGAATAAAATACGGAGCTATTGTAATGCTGCGTGAAGCTTTAATAGTAAATGCTCAATCACATGCATTTTTTCTTGTCTTCGTGCAATTCTCTTGTGCTCTATACAACAATCTATAAATGTTGAGTGACTGTCAACAGCAATTTCATATTATGAACATTTTCCTTTTTTTTTATTCTCACCTCCAATAAAGAAACAATTGAACCCATTTTGTTAAATTAATGTATGTGTCAAATTGACCATTACGGAATATACGTTAAATAATATTCTGGAGTTGGAACATTTTTATAATATCATTCTTGGGCTATACTATATTTGTGAGTATCTCAAGGGAAGTAGCCGTATAGCCCTACCTGTTGTAATCGCAGTTGTTTCAGCTATGGTTATGGATTCCGTAGGTGTTGACTGGGTGTTTGCAACTTGAGTAGTGCTATCTGATGTTTGAAAAGAGTTTTACAACACGGAACTGTTAAAATGCTGAGATTTAAATTTCACTCAAATAAAAACATTCTGTTAAATCAATTTCCCGGTCAAATAGACCATCACGCAAGATAGTATTTTAGAGTATTAAAATTTTGGTAAATGTCATTCGCTTTATTTGTAAGTATTTTAATTGAATTAGCTGTAGCCCTACCTGATGCAATGACAATTGTTTCAAATGGGGTAGTTGATTCCGTTGGTGTTGACTGCGTGTTTGCAACTGGAGAAGTGACGCCTGATGGTTAAAAAAGAGTAAAAAACGGATCAAATGTAATTTTTCGTGATTCTTAGCCTAGTGAATGCTCACGTCACATGTATTCTTTGTTGTGTTGTTGTTTTTGTTGTTGTTTTATTCAGACAGTTCTGTTGTTACAAACAACCTATACATCCGGACTGACTGTCTTTTAGAATCTGATATTTTTTGCAACTTTTTCCTTTTCTTTTCTTACTTCCAACATCGATATCAAAATAGATATATTTGGTAGAAATAATGTACGGGTAAAAAGACAATGAAGGGAAGTACGTTAGATAGTGTTGTGGGTTACTTAGGCTTTGTTTAACATCACTCTTTGATTATATTGTATTAACTATTTTGTGAGCATATTTAAACTGAAGAAGAAGTATAGCCCTACCTGTTGTAAACGCAGTTGTTCCAGCTGTGATTGTGGATTCCATAGGTGTTGACTGCGTGCTTGCAACTGGAGTAGTGCCATCTGATGTTTGAAAAGGATTATACATCACAGAAATGTTAAAATGTTGAGTTAAATTTCGACGTCTAGTTTTGAGTGATGGATCACAATCAGTTTCAGTAGCATTTGTAGATTTACATTTTATTCAAATAAAAAAAAATTCTGTTAAGTCAATTTACGAGTCAAATAGACTATCACGGAAAATAGTATTTTAGAGTATTAACAGTTTGGTAAATGTCATTCTCTTTATTTGTAAGTATTTCAATTGAATTATTGTAGCCCTACCTGATGTAATGACAATTGTTTCAACTGGGGTAGTTGATTCCGTTGGTATTGACTGCGTGGTTGCAACTGGAGAAGTGACGCCTGATGGTTATAAAGGAGTAAAAGACGGATCAAATGTACTTCTTCGTGATTCTTAGCCTAGTGAATGCTCACGTCACATGTATTCTTTGTTGTGTTGTTGTTTTTGTTGTTGTTTTATTCAGACAGTCCTGTTGTTACAAACAACCTATACATCGGGACTGACTGTCTTTTAGAATCTGATATTTTTTGCAACTTTTTCCTTTTTTATTCTTACTTCCAACATCGATACAAATAGATACATTTGGTAGAAATAATGTACGAGTAAAAATACACTGAAGGAAAGTACGTTAGATAGTGTTGTGGGTTACTTAGGCTTTGTTTAACATCACTCTTTGATTATATTGTACTTGTGAGCATATTTAAACTGAAGTAGTAGTATAGCCCTACCTGTTGTAAACGCAGTTGTTCCAGCTGTGATTGTGGATTCCATAGGTGTTGACTTAGCTGTAGCCCTACCTGATGTAATGACAATTGTTTCAACTGGGGTAGTTGATTCCGTTGGTGTTGAATGCGTGGTTGCAACTGGAGAGGTGACGCCTGATGGTTAAAAAAGAGTAAAAAAGGGATCAAATGTAATTCTTCGTGATTCTTAGCCTAGTGAATGCTCACGTCACATGTATTCTTTGTTGTGTTGTTGTTTTTGTTGTTGTTTTATTCAGACAGTTCTGTTGTTACAAACAACCTGTACAACCTGTACATCCTTTTAGAATCTGATATTTTTTGCAAATTTTTCCTTTTCTATTCTCACTTCCAACATGGATATAAAATAGATACATTTGGTAGAAATAATGTACGAGTAAAAAGACAATGATGGGAAGTAGGTTAGATAGTGTTGTAGGTTACTTAGGCTTTGTTTAACATCACTCTTTGATTATATTGTATTTGTGAACATATTTAAACTCAAGTAGTAGTATAGCCCTACCTGTTGTAAACGCATTTGTTCCAGCTGTGATTGTGGATTCCATAGGTGTTGACTGCGTGCTTACAACTGGAGTAGTGCCATCTGATGTTTGAAAAGGATTATACATCACAGAAATGTTAAAATGTTGAGTTAAATTTCGACGTCTAGTTTTGAGTGATGGATCACAATCAGTCTCAGTAGCATTTGTAGATTCAAATTTTATTCAAATGAAACAAAAATTATGTTAAGTCAATTTACGAGTCAAATAGACTATCACGGAAAATAGTATTTTAGAGTATTAACAGTTTGGTCAATGTCATTCTCTTTATTTGTAAGTATTTCAATTGAATTATTGTAGCCCTACCTGATGTAATGACAATTGTTTCAACTGGGGTAGTTGATTCCGTTGGTGTTGACTCCGTGGTTGCAACTGGAGAAGTGACGCCTGATGGTTACAAAGGAGTAAAAAACGGATCAAATGTAATTCTTCGTGATTCTTAGCCTAGTAAATGCTTACGTCACATGTATTCTTTGTTGTGTTGTTGTTTTTGTTGTTGTTTTATTCAGACAGTTCTGTTGTTACAAACAACCTATACATCCGGACTGACTGTCTTTTAGAATCTAATATTTTTTGCAACTTTTTCCTTTTCTATTCTCACTTTCAACATCGATATAAAATAGAAAAATTTGGTAGAAATAATGTACGAGCAAAAATACAATAATGGGAAGTAGGTTAGATAGTGTTGTACGTTACTTAGGCTTTGTTTAACATCACTCTTTGATTATATTGTATTTGTGAGCATATTTAAACTGAAGTAGTAGTATAGCCCTACCCGTTGTAAACGCAGTTGTTCCAGCTGTGATTGTGGATTCCATAGGTGTTGACTGCGTGCTTACAACTGGAGTAGTGCCATCTGATGTTTGAAAAGGATAATACATCACAGAAATGTTGAAATGTTAAGTTAAATATCGACGTCTAGTTTTGAGTGATGGATCACAATCAGTTTCAGTAGCATTTGTAGATTTAAATTTCATTCAAATAAAAAAATTCTGTTCAATTTACGAGTCAAATAGACTATCACGGAAAATGGTATTTTAGAGTATCAACATTTTGGTAAATGTCATTCTCTTTATTTGTAAGTATTTCAATTGAATTATTGTAGCCCTACCTGATGTAATGACAACTGTTTCAACTGGGGTAGTTGATTCCGTTGGTGTTGTTGTGTTGTTGTTTTTGTTGTTGTTTTATTCAGACAGTTCTGTTGTTACAAACAACCTATACATCCGGACTGACTGTCTTTTAGAATCTAATATTTTTTGCAACTTTTTCCTTTTCTATTCTCACTTTCAACATCGATTTTTACTTAGGCTGTGTTTAACATCACTCTTTGATTATATTGTATTTGTGAGCATATTTAAACTGAAGTAGTAGTATAGCCCTACTCGTTGTAAACGCATCAACATTTCGGTAAATGTCATTCTCTTTATTTGTAAGTATTTCAATTGAATTATTGTAGCCCTACCTGATGTAATGACAACTGTTTCAACTGGGGTAGTTGATTCCGTTGGTGTTGACTGCGTGGTTGCAACTGGAGAAGTGACGCCTGATGGTTATAAAGGAGTAATAGACGGATCAAATGTAATTCTTCGTGATTCTTAGCCTAGTGAATGCTCACGTCACATGTATTCTTTGTTTTGTTGTTGTTTTATTCAGACAGTTCTGTTGTTACAAACAACCTGTACATCCGGACTGACTGTCTTTTAGAATCTGATATTTTTTGCAACCTTTTCCTTTTCTATTCTCACTTCCAACATCGATATAAAATAGATAAATTTGGTAGAAATAATATACGAGTAAAAATACAATAATGGGAAGTAGGTTAGATAGTGTTGTACGTTACTTAGGCTGTGTTTAACATCACTCTTTGATTATATTGTATTTGTGAGCATATTTAAACTGAAGTAGTAGTATAGCCCTACCTGTTGTAAACGCAGTTGTTCCAGCTGTGATTGTGGATTCCATAGGTGTTGACTGCGTGCTTACAACTGGAGTAGTGCCATCTGATGTTTGAAAAGGATTATACATCAGAGAAATGTTGAAATGTTAAGTTAAATATCGACGTCTAGTTTTGAGTGATGGATCACAATCAGTTTCAGTAGCATTTGTAGATTTAAATTTTATTCAAATAAAAAAAAAATTCTGTTAAGTCAATTTACGAGTCAAATAGACTATCACGGAAAATAGTATTTGAGAGTATCAACATTTTGGTAAATGTCATTCTCTTTATTTGTAAGTATTTCAATTGAATTATTGTAGCCCTACCTGATGTAATGACAATTGTTTCAACTGGGGTAGTTGATTCCGTTGGTGTTGACTGCGTGGTTGCAACTGGAGAAGTGACGCCTGATGGTTACAAAGGAGTAAAAAACGGATCAAATGTAATTCTTCGTGATTCTTAGCCTAGTAAATGCTTACGTCACATGTATTCTTTGTCGTGTTGTTGTTTTGTTGTTGTTTTATTCAGACAGTTTTGTTGTTACAAACAACCTATACATCCGGACTGACTGTCTTTTAGAATCTGATATTTTTTGCAACTTTTTCCTTTTCTATTCTCACTTTCACCATCGATTTTTACTTAGGCTGTGTTTAACATCACTCTTTGATTATATTGTATTTGTGACCATATTCAAACTGAAGTAGTAGTATAGCCCTACCCGTTGTAAACGCAGTTGTTCCAGCTGTGATTGTGGATTCCATAGGTGTTGACTGCGTGCTTACAACTGGAGTAGTGCCATCTGATGTTTGAAAAGGATAATACATCACAGAAATGTTGAAATGTTAAGTTAAATATCGACGTCTAGTTTTGAGTGATGGATCACAATCAGTTTCAGTAGCATTTGTAGATTTAAATTTCATTCAAATAAAAAAATTCTGTTAAGTCAATTTACGAGTCCGGACTGACTGTCTTTTAGAATCTAATATTTTTTGCAACTTTTTCCTTTTCTATTCTCACTTTCAACATCGATATAAAATAGATAAATTTGGTAGAAATAATGTACGAGTAAAAATACAATAATGGGAATTAGGTTAGATAGTGTTGTACGTTACTTAGGCTGTGTTTAACATCACTCTTTGATTATATTGTATTTGTGAGCATATTTAAACTGAAGTAGTAGTATAGCCCTACCTGTTGTAAACGCAGTTGTTCCAGCTGTGATTGTGGATTCCATAGGTGTTGACTGCGTGCTTACAACTGGAGTAGTGCCATCTGATGTTTGAAAAGGATAATACATCACAGAAATGTTGAAATGTTAAGTTAAATATCGACGTCTAGTTTTGAGTGATGGATCACAATCAGTTTCAGTAGCATTTGTAGATTTAAATTTCATTCAAATAAAAAAATTCTGTTCAGTCAATTTACGAGTCAAATAGACTATCAAGGAAAATGGTATTTTAGAGTATCAACATTTCGGTAAATGTCATTCTCTTTATTTGTAAGTATTTCAATTGAATTATTGTAGCCCTACCTGATGTAATGACAACTGTTTCAACTGGGGTAGTTGATTCCGTTGGTGTTGACTGCGTGGTTGCAACTGGAGAAGTGACGCCTGATGGTTATAAAGGAGTAATAGACGGATCAAATGTAATTCTTCGTGATTCTTAGCCTAGTGAATGCTCCCGTCACATGTATTCTTTGTTGTGTTGTTGTTTTTGTTGTTGTTTTATTCAGACAGTTCTGTTGTTACAAACAACCTGTACATCCGGACTGACTGTCTTTTAGAATCTGATAGTTTTTGCAACCTTTTCCTTTTCTATTCTCACTTCCAACATCGATATAAAATAGATAAATTTGGTAGAAATAATGTACGAGTAAAAATACAATAATGGGAAGTAGGTTAGATAGTGTTGTACGTTACTTAGGCTGTGTTTAACATCACTCTTTGATTATATTGTATTTGTGAGCATATTTAAACTGAAGTAGTAGTATAGCCCTACCTGTTGTAAACGCAGTTGTTCCAGCTGTGATTGTGGATTCCATAGGTGTTGACTGCGTGCTTACAACTGGAGTAGTGCCATCTGATGTTTGAAAAGGATTATACATCACAGAAATGTTGAAATGTTAAGTTAAATATCGACGTCTAGTTTTGAGTGATGGATCACAATCAGTTTCAGTAGCATTTGTAGATTTAAATTTTATTCAAATAAAAAAAAAAATTCTGTTAAGTCAATTTACGAGTCAAATAGACTATCACGGAAAATAGTATTTGAGAGTATCAACATTTTGGTAAATGTCATTCTCTTTATTTGTAAGTATTTCAATTGAATTATTGTAGCCCTACCTGATGTAATGACAATTGTTTCAACTGGGGTAGTTGATTCCGTTGGTGTTGACTGCGTGGTTGCAACTGGAGAAGTGACGCCTGATGGTTACAAAGGAATAAAAAACGGATCAAATGTAATTCTTCGTGATTCTTAGTCTAGTAAATGCTTACGTCACATGTATTCTTTGTTGTGTTGTTGTTTTGTTGTTGTTTTATTCAGACAGTTCTGTTGTTACAAACAACCTATACATCCGGACTGACTGTCGTTTAGAATCTGATATTTTTTGCAACCTTTTCCTTTTCTATTCTCACTTCCAACATCGATATAAAATAGATAAATTTGGTAGAAATAATATACGAGTAAAAATACAATAATGGGAAGTAGGTTAGATAGTGTTGTACGTTACTTAGGCTGTGTTTAACATCACTCTTTGATTATATTGTATTTGTGAGCATATTTAAACTGAAGTAGTAGTATAGCCCTACCTGTTGTAAACGCAGTTGTTCCAGCTGTGATTGTGGATTCCATAGGTGTTGACTGCGTGCTTACAACTGGAGTAGTGCCATCTGATGTTTGAAAAGGATTATACATCACAGAAATGTTGAAATGTTAAGTTAAATATCGACGTCTAGTTTTGAGTGATGGATCACAATCAGTTTCAGTAGCATTTGTAGATTTAAATTTTATTCAAATAAAAAAAAAAATTCTGTTAAGTCAATTTACGAGTCAAATAGACTATCACGGAAAATAGTATTTTAGAGTATCAAAATTTTGGTAAATGTCATTCTCTTTATTTGTAAGTATTTCAATTGAATTATTGTAGCCCTACCTGATGTAATGACAATTGTTTCAACTGGGGTAGTTGATTCCGTTGGTGTTGACTGCGTGGTTGCAACTGGAGAAGTGACGGTTGATGGTTATAAAGGAGTAAAAGACGGATCAAATGTAATTCTTCGTGATTTTTAGCCTAGTGAATGCTCACGTCACATGTATTCTTTGTTGTGTTGTTGTTTTTGTTGTTGTTTTATTCAGACAGTTCTGTTGTTACAAACAACCTATAGGCCTACATTCGGACTGACTGTCTTTTAGAATCTGATATTTTTTGCAACTTTTTCCTTTTCTATTCTCACTTCCAACATCGATATAAAATAGATACATTTGGTAGAAATAATGTACGAGTAAAAATACAATGAAGGGAAGTACGTTAGATAGTGTTGTGGGTTACTTAGGCTTTGTTTAACACCACTCTTTGATTATATTGTATTTGTGAGCATATTTAAACTGAAGTAGTAGTATAGCCCTACCTGTTGTAAACGAAGTTGTTCCAGCTGTGATTGTGGATTCCATAGGTGTTGACTGCGTGCTTACAACTGGAGTAGTGCCATCTGATGTTTGAAAAGGATTATACATCACAGAAATATTAAAATGTTGAGTTAAACATCGACGTCTAGTTTTGAATGATGGATCATAATCAGTTTCAGTAGCATTTGTAGATTTAAATTTTATTGAAATAAAAAAAGATTCTGTTAAGTCAATTTACGAGTCAAATAGACTATCACGGAAAATAGTATTTGAGAGTATCAACATTTTGGTAAATGTCATTCTCTTTATTTGTAAGTATTTCAATTGAATTATTGTAGCCCTACCTGATTTAATGACAATTGTTTCAACTGGGGTAGTTGATTCCGTTGGTGTTGACTGCGTGGTTGCAACTGGAGAAGTGACGCCTGATGGTTATAAAGGAGTAAAAGACGGATCAAATGTACTTCTTCGTGATTCTCAGCCTAGTGAATGCTCACGTCACATGTATTCTTTGTTGTGTTGTTGTTTTTGTTGTTGTTTTATTCAGACAGTTCTGTTGTTACAAACAACCTGTACATCCGGACTGACTGTCTTTTAGAATCTGATAGTTTTTGCAACTTTTTCCTTTTCTATTCTCACTTTCAACATCGATACAAATAGATGCATTTGGTAGAAATAATGTACGAGTAAAAATACAATGAAGGAAAGTACGTTAGATAGTGTTGTGGGTTACTTAGGCTTTGTTTAACATCACTCTTTGATTATATTGTACTTGTGAGCATATTTAAACTGAAGTAGTAGCATAGCCCTACCTGTTGTAAACGCAGTTGTTCCAGCTGTGATTGTGGATTCCATAGGTGTTGACTGCGTGCTTGGAACTGGAGTAGTGCCATCTGATGTTTGAAAACGATTATTCATCACAGAAATGTTAAAATGTTGAGTTAAATTTCGACGTCTAGTTTTGAGTGATGGATCACAACCAGTTTCAGTAGCATTTGTAGATTTAAATTTCATTCAAATAAAAAAATTCTGTTAAGTCAATTCACGAGTCAAATAGACTATCACGGAAAATAGCATTTTAGAGTATTAACATTTTGGTAAATGTCATTCTCTTTATTTGTAAGTATTTCAATTGAATTAGCTGTAGCCCTACCTGATGTAATGACAATTGTTTCAACTGGGGTAGTTGATTCCGTTGGTGTTGACTGCGTGGTTGCAACTGGAGAAGTGACGCCTGATGGTTAAAAAAGAGTAAAAAACGGATCAAATGTAATTCTTCGTGATTCTTAGCCTAGTGAATGCTCCCGTCACATGTATTCTTTGTGTTGTTGTTTTTGTTGTTGTTTTATTCAGACAGTTCTGTTGTTACAAACAACCTGTACATCCGGACTGACTGTCTTTTAGAATCTGATAGTTTTTGCAACCTTTTCCTTTTCTATTCTCACTTCCAACATCGATATAAAATAGATAAATTTGGTAGAAATAATGTACGAGTAAAAATACAATGATGGGAAGTAGGTTAGATAGTGTTGGACGTTACTTATGCTTTGTTTAACATCACTCTTTGATTATATTGTATTTGTGAGCATATTTAAACTGAAGTAGTAGTATAGCCCTACCTGTTGTAAACGCAGTTGTTCCAGCTGTGATTGTGGATTCCATAGGTGTTGACTGCGTGCTTACAACTGGAGTAGTGTCATCTGATGTTTGAAAAGGATTATACATCACAGAAATGTTGAAATGTTAAGTTAAATATCGACGTCTAGTTTTGAGTGGTGGATCACAATCAGTTTCAGTAGCATTTGTAGATTTCGATTTTATTCAAATAAAAAAAAATTCTGTTAAGTCAATTTACGACTCAAATAGACTATCACGGAAAATAGTATTTTAGAGTATCAACATTTTGGTAAATGTCATTCTCTTTATTTGTAAGTATTTCAATTGAATTATTGTAGCCCTACCTGATGTAATGACAATTGTTTCAACTGGGGTAGTTGATTCCGTTGGTGTTGACTGCGTGGTTGCAACTGGAGAAGTGACGGTTGATGGTTATAAAGGAGTAAAAGACGGATCAAATGTAATTCTTCGTGATTTTTAGCCTAGTGAATGCTCACGCCATATGTATTCTTTGTTGTGTTGTTGTTTTTGTTGTTGTTTTATTCAGACAGTTCTGTTGTTACAAACAACCTATAGGCCTACATTCGGACTGACTGTCTTTTAGAATCTGATATTTTTTGCAACTTTTTCCTTTTCTATTCTCACTTCCAACATCGATATAAAATAGATACATTTGGTAGAAATAATGTACGAGTAAAAAGACAATGAAGGGAAGTACATTAGATAGTGTTGTGGGTTACTTAGGCTTTGTTTAAGACCACTCTTTGATTATATTGCATTTGTGAGCATATTTAAACTGAAGTAGTAGTATAGCCCTACCTGTTGTAAACGCAGTTGTTCCAGCTGTGATTGTGGATTCCATAGGTGTTGACTGCGTGCTTACAACTGGAGTAGTGCCATCTAATGTTTGAAAAGGATTATACATCACAGAAATGTTAAAATGTTGAGTTAAACATCGACGTCTAGTTTTGAGTGATGGATCATAATCAGTTTCAGTAGCATTTGTAGATTTAAATTTTATTCAAATAAAAAAAGATTCTGTTAAGTCAATTTACGAGTCAAATAGACTATCACGGAAAATAGTATTTTAGAGTATCAAAATTTTGGTAAATGTCATTCTCTTTATTTGTAAGTATTTCAATTGAATTATTGTAGCCCTACCTGATGTAATGACAATTGTTTCAACGGGGGTAGTTGATTCCGTTGGTGTTGACTGCGTGGTTGCAACTGGAGAAGTGACGCCTGATGGTTATAAAGGAGTAAAAAACGGATCAAATGTAATTCTTCGTGATTCTTAGCCTAGTAAATGCTTACATCACATGTATTCTTTGTTGTGTTGTTGTTTTTGTTGTTGTTTCATTCAGACAGTTCTGTTGTTACAAACAACCTGTAGGCCTACATTCGGACTGACCGTCTTTTAGAATCTGATATTTTTTGCAACTTTTTTCTTTTCTATTCTCACTTTCAACATCGATACAAATAGATGCATTTGGTAGAAATAATGTACGAGTAAAAATACAATGAAGGAAAGTACGTTAGATAGTGTTGTGGGTTACTTAGGCTTTGTTTAACATCACTCTTTGATTATATTGTACTTGTGAGCATATTCAAACTGAAGTAGTAGTATAGCCCTACCTGTTGTAAACGCAGTTGTTCCAGCTGTGATTGTGGATTCCATAGGTGTTGACTGCGTGCTTGGAACTGGAGTAGTGCCATCTGATGTTTGAAAACGATTATTCATCACAGAAATGTTAAAATGTTGAGTTAAATTTCGACGTCTAGTTTTGAGTAATGGATCACAACCAGTTTCAGTAGCATTTGTAGATTTAAATTTCATTCAAATAAAAAAATTCTGTTAAGTCAATTTACGAGTCAAATAGACTATCACGGAAAATAGCATTTTAGAGTATTGTCACGCATTTTGGTTCAGATGTTCGATGTAATATTGTGTACATAGCATTACTTGTTTTTCATTGTTTTCATGATTATTGTACAAGTCTATGTAAAGGATGTCTCGCTAGCGCTATCACAAATTACTAGGTTAGCAAGCCCAATCCCAATTGCTTTGCATACAGCGGAGTACTCTCTTTGGCCATCTTCTTTGTTCTTCTGACTTTCACATGTCATTCTGTGCCTCCCTCGCTCTGACTTTGCTTTCACCTTCAGTACTTTCGCTTTGTCCCTTCTCACTTGACTTTGTCTTGTCTTTCAGAACTCTTACCTTGCTCTCCTCAGTTCAACCTTGTCCTGACTTTCATAATCCTTGCCCTTACCCTTCGCCCTTGACTCTCACTGTCCTTCAGCCTTTTCAGCCTGCTCCCTACGTCCTTGACTATCACTGTCCTTCAGCCTTTTCAGCTTGCTTCCTTTCCCCTGACTTTCACTGTCCTTCAGCCCTTTGTGCTTGCTTCCTATCTTGACTTTCTCCTGTCCTTGTATCCTCTCCTTGCCTATGACTTTCAGCTCTTCATCTATGCGCTCAAAGACGTCCTTCTCCTATATTCTCCGCAGCGCGACAAACGTCTTTCTCGTGACTTTCATGACTGGTCCTCTCTATCTCTCTCGAACAAGAGGAGCTTGTTTGACAGCGGTATATAAGACAGACTTTGCGCTTATCTCGAGAGAATTGACCTAGAGGAGAGTGTTACTGTGTCCGCCAAGAGTGAAACCCGTGTTTGAACAGCGAGAGAGTAACCTACCTACGAGAGAGATAAAGAGTCAACCTGTCCAGAAACGGTCTTCAGTCTTGTTAGCTTTCCGTATTAATTAGTCTAAGTCTTTCACCGCATCGCATCCCTCATGCCTGGCGAGACATCCTCAAAATCCACCCTTGTAAATGTGTTCGAGTGATTCTCCACAATAAACTTCTTTAACCGTGACTTCTGCCTGACAACTGTAATTTCTATGTGTCCCTCGGCATCCATCGACAAAGAACTTCAACATATAGCGGGACTTTATTTTGGGACATTTACAGAATTGGAATTATATTCTGCCCATCATCGACAAATATAGGTCGCCGTTACACTGGTGTCAGGAGTGGGATCCAGACTTTAACACGTGCTTTGGAAAATAACAAAAACAGCAAAACTGTGCAATGGCTCCGAGAAAGCGAAAGGCAGATTTGGAAAAAGAGATCAGAGAGTTGAAGGCAGCACTCAGCTACGCTAGGAAGCAAATCGAAGAGGCAAACAACGTCGACATCACTGACAATGATGGAAGTGAAACTCGAGAACTGAGTGATGGAGTTTATGTGTCCCACATTGGCGGTGGAGTAAAAGTTCAACTGCCACCTCAAGAGCCATATGATGGAAATACTGGAAGATCGTGGGAGAGTTTCATATCTTCCTTCAGAAATCTCGCTGCAACTTGTGGCTGGGAGGAGTCAGAGCAGCGTGTTCGCCTTCTCGCCTGTCTCCGAGGTGATGCGGCCGATTTTGTTTTCCAACAGCTTCCCCCGGCGGACATCGCCGACCTCGATAAATTAGTATCGGCGCTGGAGCATCGTTTTGCTGCCAGGAAGACACCATCCACATTTGTGTCGCAATTAGAACTACGCCGCCTCGGTCAAAGAGAGACAATTGCTGACTACGCAGCCGATATTCGCCGCCTGACAACATTTGGCTATCCGACAGCGGACGCGGCGACAAAGGAAATGATCGGGATCCGCCATTTTCTCCGAGGGCTCGGCGATAGCTCTATGGCTATGGCTATAGGTATGCAAGAGCCCGCCACTCTGCAAGCAGCTCGGGAGATTGCAGAGCGATTTCATCACCTTCGCGAGGAATCTGGCCGAGGTGCCCGACAAATTCGTTCGGTGTCGGCGATGTCGGATCCCCACGCGGTGAGTGATGAGAAATACGCCGAGTTGAGGCGACACATCACGTCCATTGACGATCGAATTGACCAATTAACTCGATTAGTTCAGCAGCCGTCACAAACTAATTCAGACAGACCTGCGAAACAGCAGCGGGGGCAGCAATCTCGAGATCGACCAGCACCTCGTTGCTATAATTGTCAAAAGCTTGGTCACCTTGCCCGTGACTGTCGCGTAGCGCCCCAACACAATAGCCAGCCTCCGGTGCCCCAGTATTTTATCAGTCGACCAAACTGGGTGCCGCAAAAACCGCTATCACCTCCTCAGTGGCAGCAACCTCGGCCATTTCCACCGCAACAGCAGCAGCAACAATTTCCGCCACCCCATCAATGGCAGCAACCTGTACCATTCATGCCGCAACCACCCCCGCAACAACAGAGATCAGAACCAGCAATGAACAATGCTTCGGGAAACTAAATAGGGCCGACCTCATCGACCAGGTCGAGGCCCATAAAAATGAACCGGGCCCCAGAATAATTCGCATTGATGAATCAAACGGACTTGCAGCGTACGTTACAGCTGATGTGAATGGGGCCTCGTGCAAACTTTTGGTCGATTCTGGGGCTGCGGTGACAGTTATGTCAACAAAACTGTATGAACATATGCCTACGGAAACTCGCCCAAAATTAATCCCTTTATCGGACCAAGTTCAGCTCCAGTCAGCGAATAAAGGAATTCTAACTGTACATGGAATTATTGAAGCAACTGTGAGTGTTGGTTCTCGAGATTTTGTTTGGAATGCATACATTGCGGATATTAGCGATGAAGGCCTGCTTGGCTTTGATTTTATGCATCATTTTAATTGCACACTTGAGGCCAGGCGTGGGCTTCACATTGATAATCTTGTGATTCCAATCGAGCTTCAGGACTGTAATTCTACTTGTGGTGCTGTGTATGTGAAATACGATGTTGTGGTGCCACCCGATTCGGAGTTCATTGTCCCAGGAAAGATAGACAATTGTGATTTTGATCAACAACCGTGCGCAATTATTGAGCCAATCGCTCATAATTGGAGTGTACAGAATCTTCATGTCGCAGCTTGTCTCGTTGATTTAACTCGTAGTGATATCGACATACCTGTGCGAGTTGTTAACACGTCGAGTGAAGAAATTAATCTTCGTGCTGGAATGAGAATCGGTTCAATGGAGTTAATCAGTGATGTATGTGACACGTGTGATAATGATGTTGTCAAGCATTCAAGTCCTAGCGTTCGCACAATTAAGGCTGATAAAGCGGTTCCGCAAAAGAGCTGGTCAGATGATTTACGGTCATTATACCAGAAATCCTGTGAAGGACTAGACCCGCAGATCCAAGATCAGCTTTGGACTTTGCTGGATAAACATTCGTGTACATTTGCATCTTCTTCTAATGATGTCGGACGAACCTCCATTGTTCAGCACAACATTGACACTGGAGATGCAGCTCCTATTAAGCAGCGACCTCGTCGCCCACCTCGAGCATTCATAGATGAGGAGGAGAAAATAATCGAAACACAACTACAAATGGGCATCATTCGGGAATCAACGAGCGCGTGGTCGAGCCCACTTGTGTATGTCAGAAAGCGCGACGGCACGACCCGGCCCTGTGTCGACTATCGAAAATTGAATGACGTCACAAAGAAGGATGCCTATCCACTGCCTCGCATAGAAGACTGTCTAGACTGCCTAGGAGGTGCAAAAATCTTTTCAACCTTAGACTTGCAGTCAGGCTACTGGCAAATCGAAATCAAGGAGGAAGACCGTCACAAAACAGCATTTAGTACACGAACTGGACACTATGAATATGTCACCATGCCGTTTGGACTATGCAACGCTCCTAGCACATTTGAGCGAGCAATGGAACTCATTATGAAAGGTCTTCAATGGCGAACCTTGATTTTGTATTTGGACGATATCATCGTTATGAGTTCTACTGTCGAAGAGCACATCAGCCGTCTTGATGAGGTTCTTGCGCGTCTTGGACAAGCAGGGCTTAAGTTAAAGCCTAGTAAGTGTCATCTGTTTCAAACTGAAGTATCGTACCTTGGACATGTTGTCAGCGCTTCCGGCATCAGGCCTGACCCAGAAAAAGTTGAACAAGTGCAAAGCTGGCCGACACCGTCATCGATAGGCGATGTTCGTTCTTTCCTGGGGCTGTGCTCCTATTATCGCCGGTTTATCCGCGGCTTTTCAACAATAGCAGCTCCTTTGAACAGGCTACTCGAAAAGTCTAGCAAATTCGAGTGGAATGATGCTTGTCAATTAGCTTTTGAACAATTGAAAGACGTACTGGTAAGCGACAACGTCATGGCCTACCCCGATGACCACGGCATGTTCATTCTCGACGCCGACGCATCTTCTTCGGGAATAGGCGCGGTCTTATCTCAACTCCAGTGGGATGACGTCACCCAACGAGAAGTCGAGAGACCAGTCGCTTTTGCTAGCCGGACATTGACTAAAACTCAACGCCGATATTGTACCACACGACGGGAATTGCTGGCAATTGTCTCGTTCGTTCGCCATTTTCGACATTACCTACTTGGGAGAAAGTTTCTTATACGCACAGATCATTCTTCCATCAGATGGATAATGTCATTCCGCGAACCTACAGACCAGCTTGCCCGTTGGTTTCTTTCTCTAATACACGTACTACTGGTACCCAGACTAGCCAGAAGGACACCTTCTCCCCTCGCCGTTCTTCGAGAAAACTGATGGCGCCTGACTGGTTTCGGTACTAGATTAGCATAGATAACCTTCTCCATCATAAACTTGTGGTTTCCGCCCCTGTAGACGGCCCGTGAGATGTTGTGCTGGTCGCTAGTTTGTCATTCCTGCTTCGATTTTTCACTAAAGAGAGACCTGTCCGATCTTGTGGAACTAGCTTCACCTCGGGAGTCAACCACCTGGCTTCATTGCTTGGGAGGCAGAAAAGGAAAATTCACCAGGCGTCGTCTCTCCTCACCGAACTGCTAACTGATGATGGTGAATAACTTTCCCCGGGAATATTTTTTTTTTCTTTCGGACTTTAAATGCCTTATGTTCTATCGGACGACTTGACGTGCGGACTGTCAGTTTTATGGACTGCCTGAAAGCTCCTTGCATAATTTATTATTCATCTTTGTACCACATTTTTCTACATGTATTCATGTTGTCTGTTTTTTTTTTGTTCATAAGTATATTACATTCCTGTTATGCCCTTTTTGTCTGTTTTCTACTGTTCTCTCCCCTTTTCATTTTCTTTTATTACCCTCCTCTTCCCTTTCTCTCTCTTTCTTTCTCTTTCTCTCCATCGGATTGCATTGTGCTTTTCGTCTCCTATCATTTTCTTCACAATTATGTAATTATGTATATAGCCGTTACGTTTTTACTATTTCGGATTCTATGTCTTTCTTCTCCGGCTGATATTTAACTTTTGCAAAATGGTGCAGAGTGTGCACTAACTTTAATAGTTTTTTTTTTTTCCTTGCCATGATGTTCTAATTTCTTTTTTTTTCTTTTCTTTTTAACTATCATCGTATTATCATGTAATTATAATGCTTGGTTGCAAATTCGTTTTTTTTTTCTTTTGTAATTTGTTACATCCTGCCTCAGCTTTTTCTGTGCCCCTCCGCAAGCTGAACTCACTTTCTTTATGCATTTACTATAGTAGGGTTGTATTCTGTATCTCTGCTTATCTTAATTTCGTTATGCCTGCAACAACTATTTTTGATACAATCATGTCCATTTCTTTTTTTTTTTCATTTTGATAAAGGGCTTCTCCCTCTCAGTGTATATATCTTCTATCCTCTATGCGCTTCCTTCGAATTTTGTTTTCCATGCCTTGTTGATCGAGATTAACTGTGCGTATACAATGTTATCATGCTTATCTTCGCCTCGTTTGTCAAACTCGCACTTGCCAGTTTTGTACATACCGTAAAGCCTTTCGTGGCAAACAAGACATCTCTCTCTGTCTCTCTCTGTTTCTCTTTCCCTTTCTCATCTCTTTTCTGCCACCTTGTCCTCTCCTCTCTCTCCTTCAGTATCTCTATCTTTTCTTTTCCTGTTACTGGATTATTATACTGTTGTTTTTTTATCCTTTTGCATCATTGCGCTTGTTGCTATGGAGGTTAACTTTTAGGAACTCTTTCTTTATCCTACTTTTTGGTGTGCGTCGCCTATGTGTTCATAATTTATGTTGTATATTCATTTATAGGTCTCTGTGTTATTTCTCATATTTTTAACTTATTTGCTTTGCTAGATTGCTTTTCCTTTCTACTCTTGTCTCTCCCTTCTCTTCTGGTGTTCTTTCTTTCAATTTTCTCTTCACCCCTGTTTTCATCGCTGGGGACAGCGATATCTTTCCATAGGGGGAGGATAGTGTCACGCATTTTGGTTCAGATGTTCGATGTAATATTGTGTACATAGCATTACTTGTTTTTCATTGTTTTCATGATTATTGTACAAGTCTATGTAAAGGATGTCTCGCTAGCGCTATCACAAATTACTAGGTTAGCAAGCCCAATCCCAATTGCTTTGCATACAGCGGAGTACTCTCTTTGGCCATCTTCTTTGTTCTTCTGACTTTCACATGTCATTCTGTGCCTCCCTCGCTCTGACTTTGCTTTCACCTTCAGTACTTTCGCTTTGTCCCTTCTCACTTGACTTTGTCTTGTCTTTCAGAACTCTTACCTTGCTCTCCTCAGTTCAACCTTGTCCTGACTTTCATAATCCTTGCCCTTACCCTTCGCCCTTGACTCTCACTGTCCTTCAGCCTTTTCAGCCTGCTCCCTACGTCCTTGACTATCACTGTCCTTCAGCCTTTTCAGCTTGCTTCCTTTCCCCTGACTTTCACTGTCCTTCAGCCCTTTGTGCTTGCTTCCTATCTTGACTTTCTCCTGTCCTTGTATCCTCTCCTTGCCTATGACTTTCAGCTCTTCATCTATGCGCTCAAAGACGTCCTTCTCCTATATTCTCCGCAGCGCGACAAACGTCTTTCTCGTGACTTTCATGACTGGTCCTCTCTATCTCTCTCGAACAAGAGGAGCTTGTTTGACAGCGGTATATAAGACAGACTTTGCGCTTATCTCGAGAGAATTGACCTAGAGGAGAGTGTTACTGTGTCCGCCAAGAGTGAAACCCGTGTTTGAACAGCGAGAGAGTAACCTACCTACGAGAGAGATAAAGAGTCAACCTGTCCAGAAACGGTCTTCAGTCTTGTTAGCTTTCCGTATTAATTAGTCTAAGTCTTTCACCGCATCGCATCCCTCATGCCTGGCGAGACATCCTCAAAATCCACCCTTGTAAATGTGTTCGAGTGATTCTCCACAATAAACTTCTTTAACCGTGACTTCTGCCTGACAACTGTAATTTCTATGTGTCCCTCGGCATCCATCGACAAAGAACTTCAACATATAGCGGGACTTTATTTTGGGACATTTACAGAATTGGAATTATATTCTGCCCATCATCGACAAATATAGGTCGCCGTTACAGTATTAACATTTTGGTAAATGTCATTCTCTTTATTTGTACGTATTTCAATTGAATTATTGTAGCCCTACCTGATGTAATGACAACTGTTTCAACTGGGGTAGTTGATTCCGTTGGTGTTGACTGCGTGGTTGCAACTGGAGAAGTGACGCCTGATGGTTGAAAAAGAGTAAAAAACGGATCAAATGTAATTCTTCGTGATTCTTAGCCTAGTGAATGCTCACGTCACATGTATTCTTTGTTGTGTTGTTGTATTTGTTGTTGTTTTACTCAGACACTTCTGTTGTTACAAACAACCTGTACATCCGGACTGACTGTCTTTTAGAATCCGATATTTTTTGCAACTTTTTCCTTTTTTATTCTCACTTCCAACATCGATGTAAAATAGATACATTTGGTAGAAATAATGTACGAGTAAAAAGACAATGATGGGAAGTAGGTTAGATAGTGTTGTAGGTTACTTAGGCTTTGTTTAACATCACTCTTTGATTATATTGTATTTGTGAGCATATTTAAACTGAAGTAGTAGTATAGCCCTACCTGTTGTAAATGCAGTTGTTCCAGCTGTGATTGTGGATTTCATAGGTGTTGACTGCGTGCTTGGAACTGGAGTAGTGCCATCTGATGTTTGAAAACGATTATTCATCACAGAAATGTTAAAATGTTGAGTTAAATTTCGACGTCTAGTTTTGAGTAATGGATCACAACCAGTTTCAGTAGCATTTGTAGATTTAAATTTCATTCAAATAAAAAAATTCTGTTAAGTCAATTTACGAGTCAAATAGACTATGACGGAAAATAGCATTTTAGAGTATTAACATTTTGGTAAATGTCATTCTCTTTATTTGTAAGTATTTCAATTGAATTAGCTGTAGCCCTACCTGATGTAATGACAATTGTTTCAACTGGGGTAGTTGATTCCGTTGGTGTTGACTGCGTGGTTGCAACTGGAGAGGTGACGCCTGATGGTTGAAAAAGAGTAAAAAACGGATCAAATGTAATTCTTCGTGATTCTTAGCCTAGTGAATGCTCACGTCACATGTATTCTTTGTTGTGTTGTTGTATTTGTTGTTGTTTTACTCAGACACTTCTGTTGTTACAAACAACCTGTACATCCGGACTGACTGTCTTTTAGAATCCGATATTTTTTGCAACTTTTTCCTTTTTTATTCTCACTTCCAACATCGATGTAAAATAGATACATTTGGTAGAAATAATGTACGAGTAAAAAGACAATGATGGGAAGTAGGTTAGATAGTGTTGTAGGTTACTTAGGCTTTGTTTAACATCACTCTTTGATTATATTGTATTTGTGAGCATATTTAAGCTGAAGTAGTAGTATAGCCCTACCTGTTGTAAACGCAGTTGTTCCAGCTGTGATTGTGGATTCCATAGGTGTTGACTGCGTGCTTACAACTGGAGTAGTGCCATCTGATGTTTGAAAAGGATTATACATCACAGAAATGTTGAAATGTTAAGTTAAATATCGACGTCTAGTTTTGAGTGATGGATCACAATCAGTTTCAGTAGCATTTGTAGATTTAAATTTTATTCAAATAAAAAAAAAAACTGTTAAGTCAATTTACGAGCCAAATAGACTATCACGGAAAATAGTATTTTAGAGTATCAACATTTTGGTAAATGTCATTCTCTTTATTTGTAAGTATTTCAATTGAATTATTGTAGCCCTACCTGATGTAATGACAATTGTTTCAACTGGGGTAGTTGATTCCGTTGGTGTTGACTGCGTGGTTGCAACTGGAGAAGTGACGCCTGATGGTTCTAAAGGAGTAAAAGACGGATCAAATGTAATTCTTCGTGATTCTCAGCCTAGTGAATGCTCACGTCACATGTATTCTTTGTTGTGTTGTTGTATTTGTTGTTGTTTTACTCAGACACTTCTGTTGTTACAAACAACCTGTACATCCGCACTGACTGTCTTTTAGAATCCGATATTTTTTGCAACTTTTTCCTTTTTTATTCTCACTTCCAACATCGATGTAAAATAGATACATTTGGTAGAAATAATGTACGAGTAAAAAGACAATGATGGGAAGTAGGTTAGATAGTGTTGTAGGTTACTTAGGCTTTGTTTAACATCACTCTTTGATTATATTGTATTTGTGAGCATATTTAAACTGAAGTAGTAGTATAGCCCTACCTGTTGTAAACGCAGTTGTTCCAGCTGTGATTGTGGATTCCATAGGTGTTGACTGCGTGCTTACAACTGGAGTAGTGCCATCTGATGTTTGAAAAGGATTATACATCACAGAAATGTTGAAATGTTAAGTTAAATATCGACGTCTAGTTTTGAGTGATGGATCACAATCAGTTTCAGTAGCATTTGTAGATTTAAATTTTATTCAAATAAAAAAAAATCTGTTAAGTCAATTTACGAGCCAAATAGACTATCACGGAAAATAGTATTTTAGAGTATCAACATTTTGGTAAATGTCATTCTCTTTATTTGTAAGTATTTCAATTGAATTATTGTAGCCCTACCTGATGTAATGACAATTGTTTCAACTGGGGTAGTTGATTCCGTTGGTGTTGACTGCGTGGTTGCAACTGGAGAAGTGACGCCTGATGGTTATAAAGGAGTAAAAGACGGATCAAATGTAATTCTTCGTGATTCTCAGCCTAGTGAATGCTCCCGTCACATGTATTCTTTGTTGTGTTGTTGTTTTTGTTGTTGTTTTATTCAGACAGTTCTGTTGTTACAAACAACCTGTACATCCGGACTGACTGTCTTTTAGAATCTGATAGTTTTTGCAACCGTTTCCTTTTCTATTCTCACTTCCAACATCGATATAAAATAGATAAATTTGGTAGAAATAATGTACGAGTAAAAATACAATGATGGGAAGTAGGTTAGATAGTGTTGTACGTTACTTAGGCTTTGTTTAACATCACTCTTTGATTATATTGTATTTGTGAGCATATTTAAACTGAAGTAGTAGTATAGCCCTACCTGTTGTAAACGCAGTTGTTCCAGCTGTGATTGTGGATTCCATAGGTGTTGACTGCGTGCTTACAACTGGAGTAGTGCCATCTGATGTTTGAAAAGGATTATACATCACAGAAATGTTGAAATGTTAAGTTAAATATCGACGTCTAGTTTTGAGTGATGGATCACAATCAGTTTCAGTAGCATTTGTAGATTTCGATTTTATTCAAATAAAAAAAAATTCTGTTAAGTCAATTTACGACTCAAATAGACTATCACGGAAAATAGTATTTTAGAGTATCAACATTTTGGTAAATGTCATTCTCTTTATTTGTAAGTATTTCAATTGAATTATTGTAGCCCTACCTGATGTAATGACAATTGTTTCAACTGGGGTAGTTGATTCCGTTGGTGTTGACTGCGTGGTTGCAACTGGAGAAGTGACGGTTGATGGTTATAAAGGAATAAAAAACGGATCAAATGTAATTCTTCGTGATTTTTAGCCTAGTGAATGCTCACGTCATATGTATTCTTTGTTGTGTTGTTGTTTTTGTTGTTGTTTTATTCAGACAGTTCTGTTGTTACAAACAACCTATAGGCCTACATTCGGACTGACTGTCTTTTAGAATCTGATATTTTTTGCAACTTTTTCCTTTTCTATTCTCACTTCCAACATCGATATAAAATAGATACATTTGGTAGAAATAATGTACGAGTAAAAAGACAATAAAGGAAAGTACGTTAGATAGTGTTGTGGGGTACTTAGGCTTTGTTTAACATCATTCTTTGGTTATATTGTATTTTTTTAGTTTTTTTTATAGTATATTTAAACTGAAGTAGTAGTATAGCCCTACCTGTTGGAAACGCAGTTGTTCCAGCTGTTGTCATGGATTCCGTGGGTACTGACTGCGTGCTTGGATCTGGAGTAGTGCCATCTGATGTTTGAAAAGGATTTTACATCACAGAAATGTTAAAATATAGAGTTAAATTTCGACTTCTAGTTTTGAGTGATTGATCACAAGCAGTTTCAGCAGCATTTGTAGATAACACTTTGGTTTTTACAAATACTCATGAAATCGTGGAGTGGTGATCTATAACGGGGTTAGTAGGAGAATTATACGAATCATGACATTTCGAACATAAGAAATGAGGTTTTAGGTGCAAGCAATCTAATATTTTTCAACCCTTTCCTTTATTACTCTCACCTCCAACAATGATAGAAATAAAAACATTCTGTCTAATCAATTTATGAGTCATGTGACCCTGCACCACAAAACCAACAAAAAGTCGCCAGACACAGATATTTAGTGAAGGGCAGATTCTGAAAGAACAGACTCTAAGCTTTAAAATGATGTATAACTCAATTCAAATGGACTCTCCTAACCCATCTAAATCTTGGAAAGAAAGCACATACTCAGGAAAAGTGTGAACTGAGAAAAGAGGCTCTGAAGTACAGGGAGTATCCAAGCGCTTAATCTTTATCAAGCCATGATGGCTGTGTGATGAATGGGACAAAAAAACAGGATGGAAACCACTGTAGCAACAATAATGAAGAGATTATCAGATTAAAATGAAATTAAACATACTCTATTAACACATTCTGCCCATGATTGATGCCTATTTTTAAAGTAGTAGCATTATCCTTTAAAACGTTATTAAAATTGAAAGTGAAGCGTTTGCAAAGGATTTTCAAGAAATGAAAATGGGCCTATGTAACACACCAAATCACACTACTCTACCAGAAAAGGGGTTATAGAAAATTGCTGAAACCCCATTCTCCAATTCATTTTATGATCCCAAACTTGTGAATAATGTATAAAAAGAATAGCTCTTTCAAAAAATAAGGAAAACTTAAAATTTACTTGGTTGACCCATTTCATCTTTTTTGAGTCCTCACATAAAATCAAGGGGTGTGACTTTTTGTTTGTTCTGTGATGCACAGTCACATGTAGACAATCAATATTTTGGAGTATTAACATGATGGTAAATATCATTCTTTATCTATATTTTATTTGTAAGTATTTCAATTGAAGTAGCTGTAGCCCTACCTGATGTAATCGAAGTTGGTACAAATGTGGTAGTTGATTCCGTTGGTGTTAACTGCTTGGTTGCAACTGATTTGATTTTTGATTTGATTTGATTTATTTCTGCTTAATTCCGTTACATCAGGTATGAGATTGTACATGTCATTTATGACAAACAGTATATCGACACATAGTTTTTAGTACAATTATACAAGACAAATACCAACAGCTTATGGAACTTAAACAGAACGGTCTCCAAAATAAGCCGAGGCTTGACGGTATGGAGACTATATGCTTACCTACTCTGGATAGAATAGGGAATAGAGAAAGAGAGAAATAGGGAAGGGTAGGGGGAAGAGGGAAAGTTACAGAGTGTATGTGTACCACTCCAACTACTTTACAATAATAGTAATGATGATAAATACAATATAATAATGATATTAAAGTTTACACGTTCAGTTGCCTTTGCCGGAGTAATGACCGAATATGCACTATGAAAATAATAATGTGTGAATACAAAGTATCCTATACATATTGTTATCTGATATGGAATGAAATATATCGTGCTTATTTTATGTACGCAGTAATGGTAAGGCACATCGTACACGTACATATACATGCTCATATAATATACATGATGTACCTATCCTATACATACATATATATTCATATTCATAATATGGATAGATAAATACATCGATATATGTATGCACACATACATGCATTATGTACCACGTACACACACAATAAAGGAATCAGAATGTTATCCTGGGGAATACTGCTTAAGGAGTAGTGTCGTCTGATGGTTATTAAAGTGAGTTACAATACGGAGCTATTATTGCAATGCTTCGTGTAGGTTTAAATTAATTAATGCTGAAGCACTTTTTTCTTGTATTCATTCAATTCCGTCTTACTCAATGGAAACAATCTTTAAATCTTGAGTGATTGTCATCAGCAATTTGATTTTATCAACATTGTCCTTGAACCTTTTTTTTTTTTAAATCAATGCAAGAGTCAATTAGATCACCAGGGAAACTACGTTGAATAGAACTTTTTGAGTACTAACATTTCGTTAGTTATCATTCTTGGGCTATACCATATTTGTAAGCATATCAAGCGAAAGAGCCGTATAGCCCTACTTGTTGTAATCGCAGTTGTTTCAGCGTCGGTAGTTGATTCCGTTGGTGTTGGCTGCGTGGTTGCAGCTGGAGTAGTGACGCGTGATGGTTAAAAGGGAGTAAAAAAGAAGACATATTGTTATGCTTCGTGAATCTTAGCCTAGGGAATGCTCACATCACATGCATTCTTTGTTGTTGTTGTTGTTGTTGTCGTTGTTGTTGTTGTTGTATTCATACAGTTCTGTTCTTACAAACAACGTATAAGTTGTCTTTAATTGTCTTTAGCAATCTGATATTGTTTTGCAACTCTTTCTTATCTATTCTCACCCCCAACAATGATAAAAATAAACACATTTGGTTAAATCAATGTAAGAGTCAAAAAGACCGTGAAGAAAAGTACGTTAGATGTTTTTGTGGGGAACTTAGGCTTTGTTTAATATCATTCTTTATTTATATTGTATTTGTAAGTATACTTAAACTGAAGTATATTATAACTACCTGTTGTAAACACAGTTGTTTCAGCTGTGGTTATGGATTCCGTAATAGGTGATGACTGCGTGCTTGCAACTACAGTAGTACCATCTGATTTTTGAGAAGGATTTAACATCACGAAACTGTTAAAATAGTGAGTAAAATTTCGACGTCTAGTTGTGAGTGCTCGATCACAGCCAGTTTCACTTTGAAGATTTCATTTTTGTTGAAATCGTGGAGTAATTGAATCTGTTTACCAGGTGGATTATACTGGTGATGATAATTTAAACACAAGAGACAAGTCAGTTGGTGGAAGTAATTTGACTGGCGATTTTTTGTTGGTTTGTGGTGCAGGGGCTCATTTGTACAATTCAGTTCTGTTGTTACAAATAATTCGTAAATCCTGAAGTGATGGTCTTTAGATGAATACGTGTGCAAAGAGTGTGATATTTGTTTTGATATTGCAATGACAACCCGACTGGTAATGGGCTTTGAGGGAATAATACGTTTGAAAAGAGGATGATACATACAAATAGGATGTTAATAAAACACATAACAGAGTGATTATTTGGTGTAAGCAATTTGACAATTTCAACAGTTTTGCTTTCTTTTCCACCATGCAGCAATGATAAAACGGTAATGCTTTCTTTAATTTCCCCCCAAACTTTACCAAAAGACAATCCCTGAGAGTACTTTGGATGATAACTTGAGGTAATAATATCGTGTTCATGCCATATTCTTAAATAATGAAGTAGTACTTGTCCTACCTACTGTAATAGCAGTTATTTTAGCCGTGGCTGTCGATTCCGTTGAGGTCGACTGAGTGGTTGCAACTGGAGTAGTCCCTTTTGAAAGTTGAATAAGAGTTACAATATAACATCTGCTGTTTAAAACTTTGACTTCAGTGCTTGAATGCTCAATTATAAACGCACTTTAAGTACTATTCTTTTATACGATCATTTTTTGTCGTTACCTGTAGGCCTATCCTATAAATTCTGAAAATGATTGTACGTCTTTCAAAGAATACTCGTGCAATGAGAATAGTACAGGTTTTGACATTGCAAACACAAAACAGAGTGGCAGGTTCTTTTGCTACGGAATTTGACATTTCTCTACGTGTAAACCCCCCAAAACCAAAACCAAAACAAAAACAAAAAACAAAAAAGGTTCGGCATTCGAAGAACATAACAAAATTCTTTATTGGAATAAACAAAAATACTGCATACAATAGTGATACGATGTTGGTGTACATGAGGCACTGAATTTATGGTAGACTGGGGGGGGGGGAGATGATGTACTTTATTATATTATTTATTTTACCTCTATAAACCTGTTCACCTAAATACTTGTTCGCAAAATCCATGGAAGATGTACCGTTTTTAGTTTGATTCTAATTCACACAAAATTTGAACAACGTAAACTCGCGGAAAGGGTACATCGTCTCCAAACTCACCCGCATGTATAGGAGGAATGATGTAGAGAAGAGATATGCATCCACAAATGAACGTTTTTGCCACCAAGACAAATCTCCGATTGTTTAAACCCATTTCCACAGTGAGTCATATGATGCCCACCGCTTGCTCTGCCGCGAGGTTGTCACCTATAAACCAAAAGTATAAAAATATTGTTATGTTTCATGTTATTCTTTGTTACAATCCAGTTTATTAGGCCTTGGCACGTCGTCTATATGTTTCCTAGAGGGAAAATGGATGCCTTACCAGAAGAAACAAGGCCGCACTGGATCAATGGGCTTAATTGATAAGAGATGAATATATCACAACAAAATAAAAGCGATACCTCAAGACCAATATAAAAAGCAATGTCACATATGTGCCATAATTTGCTATACAATTACTTATCTTCCGACGCAAGAATTTCCAATTGTAATTGATAGAGAAAACTCGACCGCTGCTGTAAAACACCCTGTGAAATATTAGGAAACATCCTTTATGTTTCTTTGTACATATGATATTGAGTTAACTTTGTAATTGAATAATTACACAAGTCATCTTCATCATCAAGTCTGATAAAATCCCGGTGTAGATCCCCCCCCAAAAAAAAAAAAAAAAAATCATTGCGCCTCCTTTTCTTTAAACTAATTTGATAATGCAGTTTCAAATGATTTGATCAGAAAATGAGAAAAGCATTTGGCAATCATAGAATTTATTTGTGCCTTTTGTTAATTTCTTGTGTTTCATGATTCAAGTTCTTGTTATCCTATTATGGGAGTAGTCATGACATTATCATAATATCTGTCACCCCTGCATTCACTGCCCTTGTTTTGTAAATTAAAATGAGTACTATCCACCTCTCAAGACTGAGTACGCCTACACAGTAAAGATGCATACACTTTTTTCCTGAGCATAGTTTTCTTATTTTTTTTTAATTCCTATATTCTACTGAAGTGCGAATCTAATCGCAGTAACTTAATTCCAAAAATGAATGAATGAATGAGTGAATAGATAGATAGATAGATAAAGAAAGAAAGAAAGAAAGAAAGAAAGAATGGAAGAGCGCCCCATAACGTCAACACACAGTGAAGACGCAAATGCGGTCAGAACGATAGATGCCATATATCATCTGTACGTGAGCAAGACCTCGGAAACAAACAAACATCGACCAACTTTATATCATAGCCCTTTCTGATGAGAAAACCATTACTGCACGTGACATTTTCTCTCACTTAATCACTTAAGAGCTGTAAATCTTTTGTATTTCTTTCTAAATCCGCGTTGAACTTAAACATTTTTTTTTTCCGTCTGCGTCTTTATATCCGCCAACTTTGTTCTTGTTGTTCTGTGATAGCATATCGTTTAGTACTTGGAATGGCACAAACAACGGCGTAGCCAGGATTTGATCTTGGGGGGGGGGGGGGGCGGTTAGTCTGCGAGGGAGCGAAGCTACCGAGCCCGAGCGAGCGGAGCGAGCGAGGGGGTGAGGGTGTGGGAGGGGGGTGTCCCCCCTTCTACGGTAAGAACTTTTTGCATTTTGATGTTGTAAATGGTGCAATTTGATGCATGTTTTTGCGCGTTTTATCGACGTGAAACAGTCCCACTTGTTTAAGATAGCAGTATATTTTGATGTAGATTGCGTTTTTAGAATTGAAATAAAGCGATCTGGAGCACACTTTTTCGTGGAAAATTCGGAAATTGTCATTCCCAAAAATGTACTAAGTCTATAGTGGGTAACAAGCAATGGAAGGGTGGCAAGATACCTCTCCCATATTCAAGGGAGCCTTTTTTTTTCAGTTTTAAGCTTTTAGAACTGAAATTCAACAATGTGGCGCTCACTTTTGTTGGAATATCTGGAAATTTGTCAAGCAGAAGAGAAGTGTAGCAAGTCTGTGGAAGGAGATTCTGTATAATTTTCTGATTGCAGTTAAACGTTTTGGTGCTCACATTTTGTGTCATATTTGGAAAACTGTTTATGTTCAAAGTGTAGCCACAGTCTACTTCTATGCATGGGGGGGGGGGGGGGAGGGGCGGGCGAGCAGGGAGAAGGCGTGGGCGGGTGTTATCTCCACCCTTCCCGTACGATGGAGCTTTTGCCTTGTTAAGGTTTAAATTGAGATATCTCGTATACACATATTTTATGAAATATTTGGGAAATCATTGAAAAAAAGTGATAGGGGGGGGGGGGACTGAGAGAGGAAAGGGTCGATTAAAAGGGGAAATTCCCCTTGTACATGAGGGAATTTTGAGTTTTCGGAAATAAGTGATAAGTCTTGTGCACTCAGAATTATTCATAATTTTTTGTAAATCTAAAAAGTGTATCTAAGCTAGGGAAAGAGGCAGAGAGGGGGAGGGTTTGGGAGGGGGATACCCCCTCCCAAGCACGAGAGATTTTGCATATTTTGAATTGAAATTCAACGATCTGGTGCACACTTTGAGTGAAATATTCAAAAAATATGATCTCATTTGATAAAAGGTTGCAAAGGAGACCCGCTTCATGTGCATGGATACAGTATACACGCATTTTTTTTCCGCCTCCCAAATCCCCGGTCCACTCTTGGGGGGGGGGGGGGACCGCCTCCCCCCCCCCCCCCGGCTACGCCAATGGGCACAAAATACGTGGACAGGCAAACCAGTAAAATATACAGATGACATTCCATCATGTTGGGGTATACTGGCGAAAATAATTAACTGTATCCATTCCTCGTAAACTCACACGCGCACACACACACACACACACACGCGCGAAAAAAAGAATCAAAATCCTTTATTCCCAAAACAAATACTAATCTCTGATATCGCATGTATATTTTCTTGTTATATTTAAAAAAGAAATTTATAGGAAATAATATATAAATTGACTGTTTTCCATCATTTAATGTTATTTTGATTAATTTCTGACATAAATCATGCAATAAAGTTGTCTCTGCTTTGAATATAAGAATCTTTATTTTTATCAAATTTGAGCACTGGAAAAAGTTCGATGCGGCTACGAAAAGTGCCAAATCTGTGACGTCACCACGTGTGTATGCAACCCAGTGGGATTTACGTATTTATAGGCAAACTATGTGCACTTTTAAGGAAATTGGTGTGTAATTTGTTGTCAATCTAGAATAAATCGTCCGCCAAAACTATATATTCAGGTCGTGAAATTGTTTGATTGTTTGCGTTCATTGGAATCATATTTTACACCCATAAATTTACGGAAAAACAAAGTTTTAAAAGCACAAAATCTATCGTCAGCTCAAGATTCACGATTGCCGTGATCAGCTGTTCCTTCGTACAGCTACAATTTGCTGTTATTATTGACACAACAAATCGATCATTGTGGGGGAATTGCGTATAGCTGAGGTAATCTTACATACTCATGAAGGATGATAACTAAGTCAAAGAGCTGTAATTGATTAGAAATCATTTTTACGCCCATAAATTTACGGAAATACGACGTTTGAAAAGCACAAAACCTACCGTAATCAGCTCAAGATTCGCGATTGATCAGGTGTACGCACAACAGTACCAGCAGGAATCGGCAGTGAAGAGGTATTCCTTGATGCCGTGATTTCAGCTTGATTCTTCTTCGAAATGGCATGATGAAGGTTTGTTAGATAAATGTGACCTTCTGTTTCTCTTGTGTGTTAATTTAAATTCTAATTTCTACCTCAACTTGCTATAAAAAAAAAAAACAGTCTAACAAAGCGGGAAACTGCAACATTTCCGTGCTGAGCAGCAGTCACGATATACATGCGTTGCATGCAAGCATGCACCGCTGCTGCAGCGATCCCCATAGTATAACACGTAGGTTGCTTGTAAACAAGGGGGTCCTCGGCGCAGTTGAACAATCGTGAACACGAATTTCGATCACGTGTCTTGGTAAGCAACAAGGCTGTTTACCGTCTGGGAGACGATTTGCATAAACTTACGCATGTTTCAGACGAATTTATGTATAAAAGTGAGTAGCATGACATCATGCCATTACCATATTTGGAATAAGCAGAGGTAGAGCTTTCTGTAGGTACCAAATGTGTCAGGGTTCAACGCAGAATATCTAAGACACGATCGCCAAAAGAACAGTCATTTTCGCCGTAAGCGAAGGCGATTTGGTCTTTAGACGTAAGATTTTGGCCAACATTTGATATTTGACATCCCACTTTTCTCTTCAAAATTCCACATTTTGTAGGTTGTATTTCGAAATGTTGTTGATATCAATCAGAAACTAGGAAATTTCCCCTACAACGTGATACCAAAATGTCAATTTGGTCCCTGAGGTAGGTCATTTTTTGACCTTTTTCGGGCTGTAGCGCGAAATCACATTTGCCGAGAAGTTTCGGGTTTTGCCAGAGCGTGTCTCATATAGCCGTACGGCAAATCAGCTCATACACATTAGGTGACGTCGCTCAAATCCGATGTTTCTTGTAGCGAACGGAGCTATGTGGTCATGGAAATTGGGTGTTTTTTCAATCTCAAAAACAGTTTGGGGGTAAAGTTACATCGTCTAAAAGATATCCAGTTTTGTTAACTAGCTTCTTAGCTTTCCGTAGATATCAAACTTGTCATATTTCTAGATTCTCTATAAATTTCTGCTTTAAGAAAACACTCCCATATGCAGAGATCCATTGACAGTGGAAGAATGAAGTGCAACCACATCTTAATCTCACTTCAAAGTGAGGTGATATAAGAAATGTGTGATTTTCTTTTTTTTTTTTTTTAGCAATCCGTTTGCCAAGGACACGACACAGTTTCTCTCCTTACAGTTTTGAAAATGCGGAACCTGGTATACCAAGTTCCCGAAGGTAAGGGGATAGTAGTATGTTATCTTAATGCTTATAATTGTGTATATTAATTTGAACTATAATAGCGAAAATGACCTACAAAACTGGCCAATCTCTTCATTCTTTTACATAGTGTATCTATACATAATATTTCCATTTCAATTCTTGATTATTAAAGTGTAACTCCAAGTACTTTGCTTTCTGTTTTAGGTTGATACCCTTGCCACTTCAATACGTCTACACTTTCAACATGCGTTTATTTAACATAGCTGGTGATCCTCTTCTTAGACATTTGGTTTTATAGCCACTAAGACGAAATCTTTTCAAACACATCCATCTTTTATTAGAATCACTTTGCTTTGGATATTTCAGCCATTTTAAAACAGATTTTCATCAAATAAACTTTGAAAATCTCTTAGAATTATGTGCTCTTTCATGTTTCAAAAGATGTGTCTCAATTTCTGACAAAAACAGTTGAGAACATGAAGTCCCATATCAACCAAAACTATACAATCCCTTTATATAACGTACTAATATCAGTACTGCTTTACTGTATATAAAGTCTTGAATAGATGAGCTCCATCTTGTTTATGCAGGCTGTTCGGTGACAAGTCAGGTACGACACTAGATAATGCCCTATCATGCCCATTGTTTATCATCTAAAGCAGAAATGCCTGCAGAATACAAAAAAGTACATTGTCCTGTTTTGCCGGTTCGCTTTTCAACAATCTTTTAAGGTTCATCCAAATTTGTATAACAGTATTGAAATGTTGAAAAAACAAACTTCATCAGCTATTCTTAAATCAGTACTGACGTGTCACGCAACGAGCAACGAGACAGTCAGCTCTATCTTCGGTACATTCGTTTGTGTTCATTACTGTATCACTTTAGCTCTAATTGCTTATTGCTTTTGTAATGTACTTTCGTACCGTCATTTCATGAATGAACTTTACTTTCGAAAATCTCATATTTTTTTTAAATCTCTGTATGCATGTTTTTCTTTCTATAATAAAACTTGATAAAGTAGAGAAGCACTCTGAGAGCGCAGACCTCCGCCAAGCAGCTTATTTCCACCGCTGATCTTGCTCTTCCATAGAGATCAGTAATGTCCGCCCATACGCTTATAGAATCCAAAAAAACTCCCGGATCGCTCCCGAAATTTGATACTGGTAATCTGTTCCTTGCGTTATTATCAACCTTTTCTGTAAGTCTCATCCAAATCCGTTTTCAACTTTTTAAGTTATTTTGCACACGGACAAACCAACGCCGATGAAAACGTAACCCCCTTTCATAGCGGAGGTAATAAATTAATGATCAAAATGAATGAATATGATGACTTGTGGTTGATGGCCAATTCAATGCATATTATACTGTGGCACGTCACAGTGGGAGGAACACTGTTTTGCCACAATTCAATTCAAAAGATTGGATGACGCTTGCCAAACATATGCATGGTATGTCAAATAATTTTACCGGTTGAGACTTCTTCGAAACTGAGTTTACGGCCAGACGAACTATGGTACTATTGTTATTTTAGTTTGGTTTTCTTTCTCGCTATGATATATTAAATGGTCATTGAAATAAAGAATAATCCATTTAATAATCTGTTCCTTGCGTCATTTTCAACCTTTCCTGTAAGTTCATCCAAATCCGTTTGCAACTTTTTGAATCCTTTTAAACACGAACAAACCAATACTGATGAAAACATAACCACCTCCCTTGGCAGAGGTAATACATGAATGATCAAAATCAATAATATGATGACTCGTGGTTGATGGTCCATTGAATTTATTATTGTATGTCACAGTGGGAGAACACTGTTTTGCCACAACTCAGTTGTAAAGATTGGATGACGCTTGCCAAACATATGCATGGTATGTCAAATAATTTTGCCGGTTGAGACTTCTTCGAAACTGAGTTTACGGCCAGACGAACTATGGTACTATTGTTATTTTAGTTTGGTTTTCTTTCTCGCTATGATATATTAAATGGTCATTGAAATAAAGAATAATCCATTTAATAATCTGTTCCTTGCGTCATTTTCAACCTTTCCTGTAAGTTCATCCAAATCCGTTTGCAACTTTTTGAATCCTTTTAAACACGAACAAACCAATACTGATGAAAACATAACCACCTCCCTTGGCAGAGGTAATACATGAATGATCAAAATCAATAATATGATGACTCGTGGTTGATGGTCCATTGAATTTATTATTGTATGTCACAGTGGGAGAACACTGTTTTGCCACAACTCAGTTGTAAAGAATGGATGACGAATTGCAAAATATATGCATGGTATGTCAAATAATCATGTTGGTTTAGACTTCTTCGAGAATAATGAGTTTCGGGCCAGACGAACTACGATACTATTATTTTTTTTTTCTCTTTCTCTCGATAACAAATGAACATGCATGCATTGATCCTGTATAACCTGTGTTATGTTAACAATGCAGGGATAAAGAACTACATTTTTTTTTCTCCTGAGGGGACGGATGACAGAGAAACCAGATAGATTTATGGAACACAGACAGTCAGACAGACACACATGCAAATACGTACATTCCTCTGTGTGTTTCTATGTTTTTTTCTTTTGTCTGTATTACTTTTTCGGCGGGGGGGGGGGGGGTGGAGTTAGCTGTGAGAATTTGGTAGGAGAGCACGTAGCAGAGTATACAGAAATATAAATATCAAAAATGGCTGGCGCCACGTTTTGATAAGTGGGGGTCCACGTTATTTTTTTTTTTCTGATGCCACTTCCGGGTTTCATCAGCTGACAAGCAATTCAAACAAAACAATAATAAAGGTCTTCAGCGCTGCAATTTCTGGTGCAAAAAAAAAGGTCTTCAGCGCAACTTTCTGACTCTATTTCCGGGTTTCTTCAGGGGAGGTTTCTTTAGGGAGATTGGAAAAAAAAACTGAAGCGAATAATACATATGAGGAAAATAAGAAACTAAACATATCATGGTAACATGATAATTATCAAATCATTCATAATTGCGCAAAACATTTATGTAGCAACAATTTTTACGATTCCCTCAAAATGTATAACTGATATCAACAAAGTTTCGTTTGCAATACTCTGAAATTGCAAAAGAGAAATGTGAATAGAAGTGTAATAATTAACTAGACTCGGAATTTGTCAAGACTGACAAATTAGGTGATCCGATTTTTTTTTTAAATCAATGATTCGAGTTTTCACCTGAGATTACGGACATTGGTCATGTGATGTTTGGATTCTCATTTTGAAAAGGGAGTCAGACCTGCCATCTTGGGTACCGAATTCCGTATACACTATCAAAGATGCAGAATGGAGTATATTTGACCTTTGACCCCACTTTGCACCCCCAAGATGGCATCTGAGCAAAAAGTGGTTATTTTGTGAAATGATTCTTGTACCATGGTCTTTGCGTGTGCAGAATATAAGAAAGGTAAGACATGTATTCACCAAGATACAGGATGAAACATTTATGACCTTTGACCCTAATTTACATACCCAAGATGGTGTCTGATCAAGTAGTTGTTATTTTATGAAATAATGTACGTAACATTAACTAAACATGTGCAAAATATGGGGTTGATAGGGGCTATTTTTCTTGAGTTATTGCAAAGAACATTGGAAAAAGAAAGAAATATGAAAATACATCGAAGATAATTTTTAATTTCAACCACGTTTTTGGATGTGATCCCGACACCATATGAAAAACAAAGGGAACACGTACGATAGCGCAAAGTCTCAGCTACAACATATTAAAATCTTGGAGAAGTTCACCGAAGGGTAAGTGAGCTAGTGCTCGATAAAGACAATCATGTCAATTTTCACATCTAGAAAAATTCCCTCCCATAGAGATAACACGTCATAACGAAGATAAAGAAAGAAGTACATATGACCTTTGACCCCGATCTGCACAGACAAGATGGCATCAGAGCAAAAAGTGGTTAATTTGTGAAATGATCCTTGTAACACGGTCTTTACGTGTGTAAAATATGGGGAAGATAGAACATGTATTCACCAAGATACAGGATGAAACATTTATGACCTTTGACCCTAATTTACATACCCAAGATGGCGTCTGATGAAGTAGTTGTTATTTTATGAAATAATGTACGTGACATGAACTAAACATGTGCAAAATATGGTGGTGATAGAGTATCTTTTTCTTGAGTTATTGCAAAGAAAGTTGGAAAAAGAAAGAAATATGAAAATACATCGAAGATAGGCTTTGATTTCAACCAAGTTTTTGGACGTGATCCCGATACCGTATGAAAAAATTAAGGGCACACACCCGATAGCCAAAAGTCTCAGCTACAACATATTAAGATCTTAGAGAAATTCACCGAAGCATAAGTGAGCTAATGCTCGAAAAAGATAGTCATGTCAATTTTCATTTCCAGAAAAACTGCACTCCCATTAAGATAACACGTAAACTGGTCAAATTTGACAAGATTACTTTTAATCCAATATTACGAGGTGATGCCGTCATCTAATCAAAATGTTGTTAGCATATTAATGAAAGAGCATTTAATAAGCTACAACATACTGAAATCTGAGTGAAAATGGGCAAAGGATAAGTGAGATACGCTCGAGTGAACTTGTAATTTGATGACGTCATTTTGAAAATTGACTCTTTTTATTTTATAAAAAAAGAAATTTGATATCTTTTAATCATCTTTCCAGCATCGCCAACCCATGAAATGACATGACCAACTCATCAGCTTTCAGAATATGTAAAGAAAATGGGGGGTCACCGTCCATCCTGACGAGTAAAATCGGATTTAAAATTGGCGGTTTTTTGGCATTGTTGCACTGTATATCGCCATTGACGCGCGCGCGGAATTTCAACTTTGACGGGCCCGTATGACGTCATATTGAGTCGGATTGACTTGAAACTTGGTAGACATTTTCCCTGACATTTCAGGCAGGCGATAAGTGTGAAAAAACGGGAAATTTCTATTGCATATGAGCTGTGCGTGCGTATATGCGCGCGCGCGTACGCGTCCGTAAATTTTTTTCAATTTTTCAAAAAATGCTCTAAATGGTCTGAAACGTGTGCAAAAAAAAATTGAGCTCGATTTGAGCATACAAATATTTCAACGCGCGCGTACGCGCACGTTTTAAGGTATAGATGAATTTTGAGAATATGAGTAGAATGCGCTTGACTTGAAATATATGCGACATAAATTTCATTGAAAAATTCCATTCTATTAATGAGATATGATTGAGAATGTGTTTTCATATAATGACGTCATTGTGACGTCACGGTCGACTGATCACTTTGATTTTAGTTTGATTGCCGTCTTTGGGAGACGATATATATATGGTATAAGTTTGAAATTGATAGGAAGAGGACTTTCTGAGCTAATCGATGCACAACTTTTGGGGAGAAATAAGAAAAAGACTAGAGATTGCAATTTGTCATCACTGACAAATTAAGGTGATCCGATTCTTTTTTTTTAATCAATGATTCGAGTCCTGATAGTGCAAAGTCTCAACTACAACATATTAAAATCTGAGAGAAATTCACCCAAGCATAAGTAAGATAGTGCTTGATAAAGATAGTCATGTCAATTTTCACATCTAGAAAAACTCCCTACCATAGAGATAACACGTAAAAGCGAAGATTGAGAAAGAAGTACATATGACCTTTGACCCCACTTTGCACACCCAAGATGGCATCTGAGCAATTAGTAGTTATTTTGTGAAATGATCCTTGTAACATGGTCTTTACGTGTGCAAAATATGAGAAAGATAGGACATATATTTACCAAGATAAAGGATGAAACATTTATGACCTTTGACCCTAATTTACATACCCAAGATGGCGTCTGATCAAGTAGTTGTTATTTTGTGAAATAATGTTCGTGACATGAACTAAACATATGCAAAATATGGTGGTGATAGGGTATGTTTTTCTTGATTTTTTGCACAGAAAGTTGAAGAAAGAAAGAAATATGAAAATACATCGAAGATAAGCTTTAATTTCAACCAAGTTTTTTGACGTGATTCCGATAACGTATGAAAAAATGAAGGGCACACTTACGATAGCCCTATGTCTCAGCTACAACATATTAAAATCTTAGAGAAATTCACCGAAGCATAAGCGAGCTAGTGCTCGATAAAGATAGTCATGTCAATTTTCATTTCCATAAAAATTGCACTCCCATAGAGATAACACGTAAACTGGTCAAATTTGACAAGGTTACCTTCAATCCATTTTTTTGAGGTGATGTCGTCATCTAATCAAAATTGTGTAATTACATTAATGAAAGAGCATTTCATAAGCTACAACATATTGAAATTTAGGTGAAAATTGACAAAGGATAAGTGAGATACGCTCGAGTAAACTTGAAATTTGATGACGTCATTTTGAAAATTTACTTTTTTTACTTTATTAAGAAATCTGATATCTTTTAATCATTTTGTCAGCACAGCCAGCCCATGAAATGACATGTGCAATTCATCAGCTTTCAGAATATGTAAAGAAAATGGGGGGTCACCGTCCATCCTGACGAGTAAAATCCGATTTAAAATTGGCGGTTTTTTTGGCATACTTGCACTGTATATCGCCATTGACGCGCGCGCGGAATTTCAACTTTGACGGGCCCGTTTGACGTCATATTGAGTCGGATTGACTTGAAACTTGGTAGAAATATTCCTTGACATTTTAAAAATATATTCCGTGTGATAAAACGGGAAATCTCTATTGCATATGAGCTGTGCGTGCGTATATGCGCGCGCGCATACGCGTCCGTCGATTTTTTTTGAAATGCTGTAAATGATCTGAAACGTGTGCAAAACAATTTTAAGGTTGATTAGAGCATGTTTAAATTTCAACGCGCGCGTACGCGCTCGTTTACTATGAACGTGACTAAATTTTATGAAATATATCAATAGAACTTGACTTGAACTATATGATATTCTAATTTCATTGAAAAATTCCACTCCATTAATGAGATATTAATGTAAACGTGATTTCAGATAATGACGTCATAATGACGTCACGATTGACTGATCACATTGATACACTAGATCTGTCGTCCTTAGGACATGATACATAATTATATGGTATAAGTTTGAAAGTGATAGGAGGGGGACTTTTTGAGTTAACCTCTGCACAAGTTTTGAGGAGAAAGAAATAAAGAAGAAGAAGAAGAAAAAATCCGTACAGATACAATAGGTGATCCGAGAGGATACTCGGATCACCTAAAGAAGAAAGAATCCGTACAAAAACAGGTGATCCGAGAGGATACTCGGATCACCTAATTCTCCAAAAGACGGTGGTCTTGGTATGGTAGACATTGAGTCAAACATAAAGGCCACCCTGGATCAATGGGCTTGATTGATAAGAGATGAAGACGCAAATGCGGTCAGATCTACTTGTCATATATCATCTGTATGTGAGCAAGACCTCAAAAAAAAAAAAAAAAAAAAAACAACCAAACAAACATCGACCAATTTGATATCATAGCCCTTTCTGATGAGAAAACCATTACTGCACGTTTGATTTTCTCTCACCTAATCACTTTAGAGCTGTACAACTTTTGCACTTCTTTCTAAGTCCGTGTTCAACTTAAACATTTTTTTTTCGTCTGTGTCTTTATATTCGCCTACTTTGTTCTTGTTTTTGTTCTGTGATAGCAAAATGTTGTTCTGTGATGGCACAAAATATGTGGAAAGGCAAACCAGTAAAATATACAGATGATTTTACATCATGTTGGGGTATACTGGGGAGAATAATTAACTGTATCCATCCCTCGTAAAATCACACACACAAAATGCAAAAAAAAAATCTAAATTCTTTATTTCCACAACAAATACTATCTCTGACATCGCATGTATATTTTCTTGTTATCTAAACACTCCCAGCTCCCATTGACATTGAAAGAATGTAGTGCAACCACATCTCAATCTAATTTTAAAGTGAGGTGATATAACAAATGCTTGATTTTTTTTTCAGCAATCCGTATGCTTAAGACATGACACAGTTTCTCTCCTTTGCAGTTCTGAAAATGCTGAACCTGGTATACCAAGTTCCCGAAGGGAAGAAAGGGGATTGTAACATATTATCTTGATGCTTATAATTGTGTATGTTAATTTTAACTATAACAGCAAAAATGGCCTACAAAACTGACCAATCTCCTATCCTTTTACATAGTCTATCTATACATAATAATTCTATTTCAATTCTTGATTATTAAAGTGTAACTCCAAGTACTTTGCTGTCTTTTTTAGTTTGATACGCTTGCCACTTATAAAGCTTCTACATTTTCAACATGCGTTTATTTAACAAAGCTGGTGATCCTCTCCTCAGACATTCTGTTTTATAGCCACTAAGACGAAATCTTTCCAAACACATCCATCTTTTATCATAATCACTTTGCTTTGGATATCTCAGCCATTTCAAAACAGATTTTCATCAAATAAACTTTGAAAATGTCTTAGAATTATGTGCTCTTTCATGTTTTAAAAGATGTTTCTCAATTTCTGACAAAAAAAGTTGGAAACCTGAAGTCCCATATAAATCAACGGTGAGTTGGCTCAGTCGGTAGCGCGTCTGCCTCATGATCACGCGGCCCGGGTTCGAACCCGAGTCTGGACTGAGCAATGTTGTGTGTAAGCATACCGTCCCCTCTAGCAAGAGGCAAAACACTCTGTCCCTCGGATAGGACATAAAATGGAGGTCCCGTGTATGAGAGAGTAACAACTCATGCACGTAAAAGATCCCGCTTCATTCATTCATCGCAAAGAGCAGGGTGTTTAACCCGGTGAAGTGGTCCCACCTCACATCCACCTGGACCCCATGGAAGACCAGCTTAACGTAGCTGAATATGGGCTATCCAGCCATCTTCTCAGATGGAAACTGAACAAACAAACCAAATCTATACACCCCTTTAAGGAAAGCGCCTAATATCAATACTGCTTTACGGTATCAAAAGTCTTGAATGGATGAGCCCCACCTTGTTTATGCAGGCTGTTCGGTGACAAGTCACGTACGACGCTAGATAATGCCCTATCATGCTCATTGTTCATCCCCGCACCTTCACAGAAATGTTTGCAGAATACAAAGAAAAAGTACATTTTCCTCTTTTGCCAGTTCTCTTTTCAACAGTCTTTTAAGGTTCATCCAAATTTGTATAACAGTATTGAAATGTTTAAAAAACAAACTTCATCAGCTATTCTAAAATCAGTACTGACGTGTCACGCAACGAGCAACGAAACAGTCAGCTCTATATCTTCGGTACCTTAGTTTGTGTTCATTACTGTATCACTTTAGCTCTAATTGCTTATTGCTTTTTGTAATGTACTTTCGTACCGTCATTTCATAGATGAACTTTGCGTTCAAAAATCTCATTAAAAAAAATCTCTGTATGCATGTTTTTTCTTTCTACAACAAAACTTAATAAACTAGAGAAGCACTCTGAGAGCGCAGACCTCCGCCAAGCAGCTAATTTCCACCACTGATCTTGTTCTTCCATAGAGAGATCAGTAATGTCCACCCATACACTTATAGAATTCATAAAAATTCCCGGATCACAATACCGAGATTTAATCATCTGTTCCTTGCGTCATTCTCAACCTTTTCTGTAAGTTACATCCAAATCCGTTTGCAACTTTTGAGTTATTGTGCACACTGACAAACCAACGTCGATGAAAACGTAACCTCCTTCTATAGCGGAGGTAATAAATTAATGATCAAAATGAATATGATGAATTGTGGTTGATGGTCCATTCAATGTACTGGCGCACGTCACAGTGGGAGGAACACTGTTTTGCCACAATTCAATTGTAAAGAGTGGATGACGCTTGCCAAACATATGCATGGTATGTCAAATGATTATACCGGTTTAGACTTCTTCGAAACCGAGTACGCGGCCAGACGAACTATGGTACTTTTGTTATTTTTGTTTGGTTTTCTTCCTCGCGATAATAAATAAAATAGTACATGAAATAAAAAAACAATCCATTTAATTATCTGTTCCTTGCGTCATTTTCCACCTATCTTGTAAGTTTCATCCAAATCCGTTGGCAACTTTTTGAATTATTTTGCACACGAACAAACCAACGCCGATGAATACATATCCTCTTCCCTCGGAGGAGGTAATGAATGAATGATCAAAATTAATATGATGACTCGTGGTTGATGGTCCATTGAATTTATTATTGTATGTCACAGTGGGAGGAACACTGTTTTACCACACTTCAATTGTAAAGAGTGGATGACGCGTTGCAAAATATATGCATGTTATGTCAAATAATCATGCCGGTTTAGATTTCTTCTTCGAAATTGAATTTCGGGCCAGACGAACTACGGTGCTATGTGTACTATAATGTTTGGTTTCTTTCTCACGATAATAAATATACATGCACGCCTTGATCATGTATTACCGTTGTTAACAATGCAGTGTTAGAGAACAGAATCTTTTTTTCTCCTGAGGGGGTGGATGACAAAGAAAACAGAGGGATTTATGGAACACAGACAGACAGACAGACACACATGCATATATGTAATCTACATGCAATCTATGTACATTCCTCTGTCTGTTTCTATGTTTGTGTTTCTGTATCACTTTTTTTTTGTGGGGGGGGGGAGGGGGTGGGGAGTGATAGTCATCAGCTGTGAGAATTTGTTAGGAGTGCATGTAGCAGAATATACAGAAATATGAATATTAACCAGGGCCGGCGCCACGTTTTGAAAAGTGGGCGCCCACGTTATTTTTTTCTGGTGCCACTTCCGGGTTTCGTCAGCTGACAAGCAATTAAAATAAAATAGTAATAAAGGCCTTCAGAGCCGCTACTCCTGGTGCAAATAAAAAACAACAAAAAAAAAAAAAAGGTCTTCAGCGCAACTTTCTGACTCTGTTTCCGGGTTTCTTCAGCTGACAAGCCATAAAGAAAAAAAACGAAAACAAAAACGCTTTTAATCGGCTGGGAAACGTCAAAAGCTTTTTTTTTTTTTCTTTTTTCCTGGTGCCACTTCCCGGATGAAAAAAAGTTGGGGGACAAAGTGGTTACACCTATGTATTTCTATGTATTGTGAAAAGAAATGAGCCCGAGTTCCCCTCCCCCACCGGTTCCGTTGGCACTGTTAACTACAAGAATGTCTATTTTCAAGTGTATAATGAGAGGAAAATTAAGGTTTTTGGTATGTATGCAGGCCCAAAATTGAACTTTGTGAAAACACAGGCTATATGTTAAGATGGAAACTGCAATGAGTGTATTGATGGATTACAGTGGTCTGAATAACCAGTCAAGTATCTTGGAGTGTTCTTGAATAGTCATAGTGACAACTTTTGATATTTGAATTGGTTTAGGAACATTGAAAAAAAAATGAAACGAATAATCAAAATGTGGAAAATAAGAAACTTAACATATCATGGTAAGATAGTGATTATCAAATCATTGTTCATTTCGCAAATCATTTATGTAGCAACAACGATTCCCCCAAAATGTATAATTGATGCTAACAAGGTTTCGTTCGAATTTCTCTGGAATTGCAAAAGAGAAAATTGAAGAGAAGTGTAATAATTGGTATGGTAGACATTGAGTCAAATATAAAATCGCTCAAATTTTCTGATGATTATCCTCGCCTCCCCCCCAAAAATGGTAATTTTTGGCTTCAAAAATGGTTAAACCTCCCACATACCACCTTTAAAGGTCAAGTCCACCTTTACGTACATGTGGATTGAATGAATGTAACAATATTAGTCGAACACATCAGTGAAAGTTTGAGGGAAATCCGATAATCCGTTCAAAAGTTATGAATTTTCAAAGTATCTGCACAATAACTGCTGGATGAGAAGACTACTGCAGTGTATGATGTCACATGTGTAGAACGATATAAGGAAAATAAAAAGAGAATTTCACAAAACTTTACTTTTTGAACAAAGTGCACATTTCTTCGACTTGTTACTGACATATGTTATACCCCGTTCCCACTGCCGATCAGATCAACTCGATCAAGCGAGATCAATCCCGATGACCTATTTTCACCAGAGCAATCACGACCAAATGCTCGATCGTCCTTCAACACGATCCCTTCCCGACCGCTATTCGATCTTGTACGATCCACACCCGACCATTCTCGACATCTCCAGAATCTCTCCTCGACAACCACATAGATCTCTACTCGAACATCCCGATCTACACACAATCAATACACGATCGCTACACGGTCAATACTCGATTTCTACTAGACTTCTTAGACCAGCTCGACATGACACGATCTGTGAAAGATCTTGCATCGAACGGGTCGGCAGGTTCGTACAGTGATCGAGTGAAAGAAGAATCGGTTACAATTATTCGTGTGGTTATATGAGACAACTCAGTATTTATACCTGCATACGGCGTGGCCCAAAAGAGTGCTATAAAACTGATTATTAATTGCAAAAGCATGAATGAACGAAAGAAATAATTATCTTTGGTATAGGTTTTCCCGGCCAATTTCGCACTTTTGTCAGTCCATTTGAGAAAAGGTTCATTCAATTTAGCGAAATTCTCGTCACTGCACATTCTGTCATTCAAAATTGCAAGTTGCTCGTTCAATTAGCATTCCGATCCATGAGATTTGCATATACTGTGTGCCTTTCGAATTCGTAAAACGGGCATTCAAATTGGCACGTGCTCTTCAGTCATTCAAAATCGCCAGCACTGGCGAAAGGGGTACTTCAGTCATTTACTTTCGCATATGGGCAGTCAAATTCCTAACATGTTCATTCAAATTAATGTCATGTTTTTCTTTCTTGAAAAGTTGATAACATTTAAACGCGTATTTGTATGTGACTTATTGTTTCATGCACGCACTGTTAATCAGTAAAAGTATCGTATTTTTGACCATTACTCGAGTCTGCTGTTCTGTAACGCCCCTTTTCTTTCATACATGCCATTTTAGGCCTACATGTACCAACACTATTATATAGTTTAACTTCATCATTTTCCAGTCATGACGGCACAAGTTAGATACATACGTATTACAATTTTCTCAAGGGGACAGAAAAAGGTTTATAGGAATATTTGATGATCATAACCTTGACTTCCTAGAACTGGCCGACACACGGAATAAAGCGCTCAACGGCGAGATAAGCTGTGGCCATGCACATGTTGCATTATCTTCGGACTTGAAGAGTCACTAAGCACATTAAAGAAAAAAAAAATATTGCCAAAATGTCTAAAATGAGTACGAAAATATGAAATGTAATGACGCTTGGAAAACAATAACTATGTTAAAAAAAAAATAAAGAACCAAACCATAAACTTGCGTGCTAAATTGACTGCAAAAGATGTTAAATTGATTGCCAAAAATGAATTTGAATGAACGAGAGCAGCATGCCCGTGATCACGTGACTATATCATTCTAAACTGAATGAACGAATAACGAAATGGCGCTTGTTTTACGAATTTCAATTGATAAAGTGTTAATTAGAATGAGGCTAAAGGTAATTTGAATGCTCCAAAATGAATTTGAATGAAGAGATCATAAAATTGAACTACCGAACATGTCATCTATGCTATATTTTGCTAAATTGAATGCAGCAATTAGGAACTGGACTGACAAAAGTGCGAAATTGGCCAGCAAAACCTATAGTTGATAGAAGAACACTTCCTATTTTGAAACCACAATCATCAATTCTCGCGCAGGCGTTTCGATTCTATAGTCATTTTTCCTGAAAAACGATGATAAAGACTGATCACTCTGTTTGTGAGCCACTCAAAAAGGTACCCCCCCAAAAAAATGCATTCACTTGCATTCATTCATTTTATCTGTTTTCAGTCGTTATTTTGGACGCATTCGTTATCAGTTTTTACGGCTTCACTATCGCTCAGTCAAGGAGGATATCAGTGCCCAAAAGTTACAGATTTTGTAAATCACAAATTTTCATGGAGATCAAAGCGCCTGCACGAAGATTGATTATCATTGTGTCAAATAGAATTTGAGGTGGTTTTTTTTTCCTATTGAATAATGTAAGGATTTCATTCAGTCGCTCATATCTTTTTGAATAAGAGACAGTTTTGTAGCACTCTGTCTGCCGGGACACCATATTTTAATAGGTTCGTTCATATTATACATTCAATATTTGTATTGGATGTGAAGAATAGTAAATCAAAGTTTGATATCTCATAAGAAAAAAAAAATGTTACACCGCCACGCTTCGTAAGTGCATTACATATAGGTGGGCTGAAATTAATTTGGTCTAAAATGAAACATAGGCCTATATGCCCATAAATGCACCATTATATAGAGTTTAAAAAATGACTGTTCTACAACCCTATTGAGTCGTGTTATCTTTGTCATTGTTGTTCTCATTATTTAAGAATGAAAAAGTGAATGAAAAATATGTATGTATTCATTGATAAAGTATAAAAGCCCAAGAGTGTGTAAAAGAAAATGCATGTATCACATTAATTTATGAATTCATGAAGTGTGCTGATATGTGGAACAGAGTACATTATTATGAAAATTAAAACAATACAACATTTTACATTAGCAAAAATGATGAAAATCTTGGTTGTTTTTTTTTTGTCAACTCATCCCAGCCAATCGATATCAAGGTGGACTTCAAGCAATGTACATGCAACTCTCAATAAAAAAATAACATTATTAAGCGAAGCAAAAGTGTAATATCTACGTAAATAAAAGTACTGAGCATTTATGAATCTAAGTTACAACTACTGTTTTAACACGTCAGCGTAAGAAATAGATTTTATATCAACGTAATCAACTTCAACTTTGAAACAGACAAGCTAGCAAAAGAATTCAAGAAACAGTTCTCAGATTATAACTAAAGTAAATAATTTCTTTTCACATTACAGTCATATAAGCCAGTTCGGAGTTCCACTTTGCGCATGAGCAGAAACAAGGTCATTCGGACCAACAGGCATGTTGTTTTTTAAATATACTGGGATAAGCATCTGTCATGTAATGATTATTCATGTAATCCCTGCAAATGCCGCTTGCCAGCACATCCACCTGTCAGCAAAAGTGGTATTTGGCAATATCAATAGAAAGAGATTGTCAATACATTCAATGCAAAATAATGAAATGGATGCTTTCTCAAGTGTGAATTGACAGATCATTCTGCTCATCTGGTCTACGCAAGTTTATTCTTTGTTTGAACGGGATTGATGAATCCATAAATTGTTACGTAAAGCTTATGCATTATGTCGCTCTGAAAACGAGTGAAGTGCCCCTAACCAACTGAGAAAAAAGAAAGGTCATTCGTACCAATGTGCCCATGAGCTAACTCCGAACTGGATTATTGCCAGAGTACCGAATTTTTCTCAGTTTCAGTCGTGTTTCCTTTCTTTCTTCTGAAATTTTTGTCTGGAAAGTCTAATTCTGCCATGTCTGCTGTTTAGGATTTGTTGTCTTTTCTCTCTTCGTGGCCCTTTTCTTTTCTTCAGTGGGCCAGGACTGGCTGAAGATACTGACGACATTTAACTTTTTAACGTGACCAAGGACTGCTTATATTTTTCATGAACAATAAATGAGTGTTAAGACAGTACGTCTGCACCTGCTGCAAGCACTTTCAAAAAGTGCTCGGTATTTGATCGAGTGCCGGTCGAAGCATGATCGAGTTTAGTCGAGTATCAATCGACCGCAGTCCTGTATCGGTCGTGTAGCGGTCGAGTTATTCATGAAACTGATGAATCCTGGATCGAGATGATCTGAAATCAATCGTGTAGCATTCGAGTATAACTCGAGATGATCGGGAACTGAGCTCGGGGAAAAGTCGGTCCCGACCACACTAGATTTCTATACGACCGATTCCCGATCAGCTCGCTCTCTTCTCGATCACTACCCGAGCTGTTGGTGTTCGGGCTTCCTACTCGAATATTTTGGACATGTTCAAAATTATCGTGAAGGAAGCAGGAGCGATGCCGATCAAGGTAGATCGACCCCGAATACCAATGCCGAGCGAGCCCGACCAGGCCAAAAAAGCTTGATCGGGATTGATCGAGTTGATCTGATCGGCAGTGGGAACGTACCATAAAGGGCCTTCTGAAAAAAAGAGAAGTCGAGTGTCTTTGTTATGCGAGAAAAGTGAAAATATGTTGAACTAGAAAAGCACTCTGAGAGCGCAGACCTCCGCCAAGCAGCTACTTTCCACCGATGATCTTGCTCTTCCCAAAGAGATTTTTCTCCTTTCCACCACTGGGGAAAAGGTCTTTGGGCTCTTCCATAGAGATCAGTGATTTCCACCCATAGGTTTACAGTATAGTATGATAGAAAATCGCCCAATTTCCCAATATAGAAGCCTTTGTTACGTCATAAACCCTCAGCTGCGCGGCGCGCCTCGCCCTAGCAGAAACTAGAGCACGCACTTCAGTACGCGTTTGAAAACCTCAAAAATACGCAGCTTGAACTCCCAAGTTCATTGACCCTACCTGTCAAAATATCAAACATCCTTCATAAATTACCAAACAATTCTCGAATCGCTCTCACAAGTTGATAATTTGTTACTTGTTTCATTCTCTACATTCTCTACTGTAAGTTTCATTCAAATCCGTTGACTACTTTTTGAGTTATTTTGCACACGGACAAACAAACAAACAAACGTACAAACCAACGGTAACGAAATACTTTCTTCATATTGTACACATGTGACATCACAAGCTACAGTAGTCTTCTCATCGTCACTGAACAGAAACTTCAAATATTCATAACTTTTGAACGGATTGTCCATTTTTCCTCAAACTCTCACTGATGTGTTCTATTAATACATCTTTCACTCAACACACATGTCTATGAAGGTGAACGTGTCCTTATAACTGGTATGCTGCCTGGTGAAATAACAATTCTTCCTAGAATGCTGTGTAATTACACCTTTACATTATGGTTAACACATATTTCAAATTTGTTTTAACGCTTAAAAAAAAATAACTTGACATATTCAAAACAGCCAAAATGATTATTTGCGTAACATTATTCAGAAAAGATTTTCTACGTGATTGTACTACCTCATTGAACAGTGTTAAAGATGCCCAAGATACCGACGATATATCCCGTTATTTACTCCGTGAAAAAGCTACCACTTGACTGTATGACTGTGTTTGGAATCCATTCTACCCAAGTTTGGACTGAAACATCTGAAGTCACACTATATTTTAAGCTGTTTCACCAAAATAACCCCATCAGATTATGTTTTGACCATGTTCTGAGCAATTTATGAATGCCAAACTAAATGGATTACGGTATTGTAGGCCATATTCATTTGGTTCCATGATATTTGCTTCTCAGACAATTGCTCCTATGATATATCTGCACGCTAAAAAGTAAATTTAAAACCATATCACAACCCTAACCCTATTATAACCCTAAATCCTTGGAGAGTATCCGGGCACTTACCCCCTGGGCAACTACCCTCCGGATAACTACCACAAGGATAACTACATTGTACCCCCCCCCCCGGGCTATTCCCCCCCCCCCCCGGATAACTACCCCCCGGATAACTGCCACCAAGATTATGGAATGGAATGGCCTACCAAAATATCTTAGAGAAGCATCTTCCATTGATGGTTTCAAAAAGAATCTCAAGACATATATTTTCAATTGAAATTGACAACGTATATAGGCCTATTGTTTGTTGGCTTATAGTCTTATTTTTTTGTGATACTGTTGTAACGTGACACATGTACTGTGTTCTATAGCGCCTTGAGTATCTTTTTTAGGTAGAAATATGCGCTTTATAAGAGTCTCACATTATTATTTTATTATTATTACTACCACCCGGATAACTGCCCCCCGTATAACTACCACCCGGAAAACTACCACCCGGAAAACTACTCCCAGGATAACTACCCCCGGATAACTACCACCCGGAAAACTACCCCCAGGATAACTACCCCCCAGTTAAATACCACCCGGAAAACTCCCCCCCCCCATAACTATCCCCCCCCCCCCCCCCGCGGGAAAGAAAATCCCCTGGATAACTAGGGCCTATACCCCCTGGTTAAACACCTCTCTCACCGTCAAAGACGTTAGCAGCTGTAGCCACGTTCTCCGACATTTTGTGTGTGCATTTCATGCGATATAAGACATTCATGTATTATTATCATTATTGTATACATCTGGAATGTAGCCTACTTTTATGTAAGCCTACATCTACATTGTATAGGTCCTATACGTACGCACACGTGTGTTTTACGCACTGAAAATGATGATTATTGAGTTGCTGCAGAGAAGAATTATGTCAGGATTGGTTATTGGTTATTTGTTATTGGTTACCCCAGGGTTCTGTTGGAGGCCCGTTTTTGTTTTTGTTTTTTGTCTGTTTACGTAACTAATCTGTAAAGTATTGCGCAAACATTGTATTGGTTATCATTGTTATGCATATGATACACAACTTCATTTTCTCTCAAACCTGCTGTGTCTTCACTGTCATCGGCCATTGCAAAACATGAAGCATGTTGGCAAGACCTGAAGTATCTGGCTTACATCCAGTGGCCTTAAACTAAATGATGATAAATCTTGAGTTATATATATATATATATATATATACATAAAAGTGCTACAGACAGGACCGATATGGACATAACATCATTAATGATCGACTTTACTTAACATATAATTCTTTAAACCAATAAATGTTATACATTTATATATATACATATATTGTTCTTGTTTGTTTGTTTTTTGCTTGTCAGCCGACTTTCGGCGGAAAATCACACTTTAAAGTTATGAAGGCTTTTTTTTGTTGTTGTTTCTCTTGTCTTTTGATTTTCTTCCTCTTGACTGAAAGGCAATTTTGACCCCCCTTTCAAAAACGTAGCGCAGCCCTGAATAATACCGAAATAAATTCAATAAAATGGTAACATTCCTTTTATGTAATAAAATTATGTAATAATTAGAATAGATATTTTCCTGTAGCTATTGTATTTTTCAATTTTCTTGATTTAAGTCAATAAAGCAATCATCCCGGGGGCATCGTTCCGTTTTAATAATGGTGGGTGGGGGAGGGGCTTGGAGTTTGGATATCTGTGCGACGGAGCGGAGCGACGGAGCGGGGGGAGGTTGTGGGGGATTGGGAGATTTTGCATTTTCAGACCTGAAATTCAGCGATCTTGGCTCACTTTTGGTGACATTTTGGATTTTTTCCTATCAAAAAACAAGTAAGCAAAAGAAATATTCATAGACAATTGAATGACTAAATCGTGGTATCTCAGCTCTTGCTCCGCCTGTGCGACATCACTGTGAAGGCCTACTAAATAGTGGGGCCTATCACCGGCGTAGTCAGGATATGATCATTAGGGGGAGCGGTTAGATGCGAGGGAGCGAAGCGAGCGAGGGGGGTTTCCCACTCCCATGGTGAGAACTGTTTGCATTTTGATGTTGTAAATGGTGCACTTTGATGCATTTTTGTTGGCGTGTTTTATCGCTTGAAGCCGTCCCAAATGTTTAAGGTAGTAGTAAATTTTGATGTAGATTATTATTGAACAATTTTGCCTATAAAATTGTATGATTTAATAAACTTCTTGTATTATAAATTACACTGAATATCATAAACGCGACCGAGTCCGAGCGAGCGGAACGAGCGAGGGGAGGGGGTGGGAGGGGCTGTCCCCCTTCCATAGTGAGAACTTTTTGCTTTTTGATGTTGTACATGGTGCATTTTGATGCATGTTTTTGCGCGTTTTGTCGACTTGAAACAGTCTCACATGTTTAAGGTAGCAATATATTTTGATGTCGATTCTTAAAAAACAATTTGGTTATAAAATGGTATCATTTAAACAAACTTCTTGTATTAACTCTTACACTTAATATCATGAAAGCGACCGAACCCAAGCGAGCGTGTTGCGACACGGATTGTCGCCCCTACACGAATTGTCGCCCCCTACACGGATTGTCGCCTGGCGACAATCCGTGTAGGGGGCTGGCGGCACGGATTGTCGCTCGCCCTCGAAGCACATTTTGCTGGGTAATATCGTTCTGGACATAATCATTGAAATACTAACACATAACTTACATGGCGCTACATCCATGCAAACATGCCATGTAAAAAGTCATGGTGAGGTTTCAAGGAAGTGTGTATGTGCGCGTGCACATGATAAATTAGTGTCCGTTTGTGCGTGTGTGTGTGTGTGTGTGTGTGTTTTGCGTATGTGTTTTTTACCTGCGCGTGGGGAGGGATAACTAGTAAGCTGTTGCTGGCATAAACGTTGATATTGATTTTATCAGCAGCTTTGAATTTGATGAGTTTGTTTGGCAGATTTGTATAATTATGAATTCGGAGTGGAGCTTGCGTGCGGGCAGATGCTGCTTTTCTGCATACGGTCCATTATGTCTTATTTATCAACATTGGGAAATCGTTTCATCAGGAAGGAATGTGGTATCGGTTCGGGTGTGCGTCGGTATGTGGGAAGGGGGTTACATTTCGTTATTGCAAAAGTTTGTTACTCTGAAGGCTCATTCGTCCGAAGGCTCATTCGTCCGAAGGCTCATTATTCCGAAGGTTCGTTATTCCGAATTTCATTTTTGGATCAACGAACCTCTAGGTATAGGGAATTGTGTGTTTCGGATATTAAAATGAAGCCTCGGAAAAAAAACGAAACTTTGGAATAACGGAACCTTCGTGTGTGTGTGTGTGTGTGTGTGTGTGTGTGTGTATATGTATGTATTTGGGTTGGTGAATGTGGGTGTGGGATGATTTAGGTTTTGTTTAATCAGGGGTTGGTGGGTTGGGGATTGGATTTGAAGAAGGATAGTTATAAATGGTATGACAGATGTTGGTAGGATTTAATATTTAGGATAGATGTAGGCCCTAGATTTGTTTCGGATGGGGAGGGGAGGGGGTGGTCGGGTTTTTTAAGACTGATTTCAATCTAGATTCGTGTAATGTATTTGTGTTTTTTTATGTATATGCCCTTGTAAGTAAGAAGGTGTTATATGATCCAAACCAATGTATTCAAGGAATATAGGTTTGGTAGGGCCCTACATGTCAAAACTTTCTCGTGAAGAAATTGTTAGTAGGGTTGGTCTATAATCGAGTTATCTATGTTGAAGTGAGATTATTTGTGGTATAAATTGATAAATGGATTTGTTTCTGTTTGGAATTGCCATTTGTAACTTTTTTTTTTCATGTTACACCCAGAGTGAGTCGATTTATGAATGATTTGAATGAAATCAATGAATATCAAGGAAAAAAGTGTTGAGTTGGTTTATTTGCATTATGAGGATTTGTTTGAGTGTTTGTTGGTGTTTGTTTGTATTACGTATGTATTAGCGGTGTGCAATGGCAGTTCGTTTGTGCTAAAATCAACTAACGATTGACAAATTTTTTACGGCGTGTGGAAATTTTTCGCTCATGCATAAAGCATGCCAAACCTATTCTGGGACAAAGAATAGTGGTATGGACGTTCTAGTTTACAAGACTGATGGAAGAAAATGACTGCAGTGAAAAATTAACAAAGACAAATAACATTTGGGGAGGGTACCTCCCTCGTATGTATTTTCTCTCGGTCTCTCTCTCGCCTAGCCTGCCTCACCGCTGATATTGGTTCACACACCCATACTATTTTTAGATCAACGCTGGTGTGAATCTTTTAAACACGTGCTCATACACTCTGAAGGCGTTTGTATTGCCATAGTAGCGCCGCTATATTCCACATACACACGTAAGCATACAGGTACACGTATACACACAGACAAACAAACCACTACCACTATGACCACCACACATGCACAGTTTCTACATATTGTATTATTATACTCCAAACACACACACATACACACACTTACACACACACACCGACACACACACACAACAAGTCATACACATCACATATCATGGAGCTCTCAATACACACACACACACACACACACACACGCACACACCCACACACACACACACACACGCATAACTTACCAGTCATACCCGTCCCACCAAAGCTTAACACCGGAGGAACCACCCCGAGCCCGGGGCGACAATCTGTGACGGGGCGACAATCCGTGTCGCAACAATTTTTTTGCCAACACGGATTGTCGCCTTCGAGGTCAAAAACTGGGAACTGCACAAGCGTCACGGATTGTCGCCAGGCGACAATCCGTGTAGGGGGCGACAATCCGTGCCGCCAGCGCCCGTCACGGATTGTCGCCCCGAGCAGGAGGCGACAATCCGTGTAGGGGCGACAATCCGTGTCGCAACAGAGCGGAGCGAGCGAAGGAGGGGAGGGTGTGGGATGGGGATGTTCCCCTCCCACGGTGAGAAATTTTTGCATTTTGATGTTGTAAATGATGCAATTTGATGCATGTTTATGCTTGTCTTATTGACTTGAAATATTCCCACTTGTTTACGGTTAGCAGAATATTTTGATATAGATTATTATTGATCAATTTGCTTTTTTCCAAGCACAATTTCCCCCTCCCAAGCACGAGAGATTTTGCATTTTATTGAATTGAAATTCATCATTCTGGTGCACACTTTGGATAAGATATTTGGACAAAACGCAAAAATTTTTTCATAATTTCGAGAATTATTGGGGGACAAAATGACATGTTTGCCCCCCCCCCCCCCCCAGTCCTCCAGGATCGACGTCCTTGCATACGAGTGGGCTTTTGCATTCTTAGAATACAAATACAAATGAAAAATTTTGATGGAAAATTTGGAAAGTTGTCAATCCCCAAAGTGTACCAAATTTTTGAATGGGAAGCAAAGCGAGAAAAGGGTTGATTGAAAAAAGATATTCCCTCCCATCCGCGGTGGATCTCCTGTGTTTGTTTCTCCTCTTTTTTGTAACTGAAGTGACAGACCTGGTGCACACTTTAGATGAAACATTTAAAATCTAGAGTGTATTAAGTAGAAAGGACTGAACGGGGAGGGTATGGAAGGGATTAGACCTATCCCCCTCTTACGCGAGGGAGATTTTGTATTTTCAGAATTGAAATTCAGCCATCTTTGGGTGAAACATTTAGACAGTTTTCTTTCAAAAAAGTAAAAACATATCCACATCTCGGGAGTTACGAGGAGGAGGAAAATGATATGTTTGTCCCCTACACTTTTCTGGAGGAACCATCCTCCCCCCCCCCCCCATCAACGCCTCTGCATATGAGGGAGCTTTTGTAAGTGAAAAGATCTGCAGCTGCACACTCTTTGATAAAATGCAAGGAAATACGTCAATCTCAAAAATGTAAAAGTCTATCGAAAGGGACCCAGTTAGCGGAGCTTTTGCATGTTTATGATTGCAATTCAACGATCCGGTGCTTAGTTCTGGCGGTATTTGGACAATTTTCCATAAAGAAAGTTCGAGATTTGTCCTCATCTCGGGAATTGCTTGCATATGTGGGCCTATAACTAGACATGTAATTATGGGATATTGCGGCTACTCCATGACCTTTCATCCCAGGCAGAACTGCCTCTGAGTAGTTGTCTTGGGCCGTGGGTTCGGGGGTGCCAGATGGGGAATTGTCCTGGTGAATTGGCCTGGAGGGTAAGAAGTTTGATATCCGGAGGTAGTTGTACTGTAGGCTATCAAGATTGGTGGGAGAGCCTTATAGGGAGTAATCACCCGGTTGATGTTTATCTGGTGGGTAATTGCCCTGGTGAAATTGTCCTGGTGGTATTTATCGGGGGGGGGGGGGTGGTTGTTGTCGGGGGAGGGGGAAATAGTTGCCCTATGGGGAATAGCCATGGAGGGAAGTTGTTCGGGGCTAGCCCTGGGATTGCCCTGGAGGGTAATTCCACTGGGGGAGTTGAAGATTGCAGTGGTAATTCCCCAGGGTAGTATTAATTATCGGGTAGTAGTTGTTATACCAGTATTACTAATGCGGGTAATAGTTATCCCGATTATAGTGCTACCTTCGTCGTTTGTCGGTGTTAGACAATGTGTTGTCACGGAAACAGTATTTTTAGAAAAGAAAATATATTCCCAGTGTTTTGCTCACTCCACTGGTCAGGTTTCTGCATTGGGATTTTGGTAAGGATAATCAATTCTAAATGAGCTGAACATATCTTTGATCATTGTTGGGCAATGTGTTGCCGTGGTACTATAATAACACATTTGTTTTTCTGAAAGAACATAAATCCAATCACCAGTTTTGCTGGATGAGCTAACACCATCAGGTTAGGGTGGGGCATCGGTAATATTCTGTGATCGTTTAAGTTGTATTTTTATTTGACGTCACTGCTTTTTGTTGTTGTTGTAATAATGTATAGGTTTTCCCGGCCAATTTCGCACTTCTGTCAGTCCAATTCCTAATTCCTGCATTGAATTTAGCAAAATTTAACTTAGATAAAGGATGTTCGATGTTTCAATTTTATGATCTCTTCAATCAAATTCCTTTTTGGAGCATTCAAAATACTTTTAGCCTCATTCTAAGTGACACTTTTCCAATTGAAATTCGTAAGACAAGCACCATTTCGTTATTCGTTCGTTCAATTTAGAATGATATAGTCACGTGATCACGGACATGCACTCGTTCATTCGAATTCATTTTTGGGCATCCAATTTAACATCTTTTGCATTCGATTTAGCACGCATGTTTATGCTTTGGTTCTTTCCTTATTTCATTTAACATGGTTATTGTTTTGCAAGCGTCATTACATTTCATAATTTCGTATTCATTTTAGAGATTTTGGCAGCATTTTTTTGTTTCAATGTGCTTATTGAGTCTTCCAGTCCGAAGATAGTGCATGTGGCCACAACTTATCTGGCCGTTGAACGCTTTATTCCGAGTGTGTCGGCCAGTTCAAGGAAGTCAAGGTTATGATCATCAAAAATTAATGTTCCTATAATTCTTTTTCTGTCTTCTTGAGAAATACGTCTCTAAGATGTGCTTTCATGACTGTAAGAAGATGAAGTTAATATGTAGTATTGGTACATGTAGGCATAAAATGACATGTATGCAAGAAAAGGGGCGTTACAGAACAGCAAACTCGAGTTATATAGGGTCAAAATATGATACTTTTATTGCTTAACAGTGCGCGGATGAAACAAAAAGTCACAAAGAAATACGCGCTTAAATGTTCTCACCTTTTCCAAAAAGAAATATCATGACGTTAATTTGAATGAACATGTTTGGAATTTGACTGCTCAGAAGCGAAATTGTATGACTGAAATACCCTTTTCGGTCAGTGCTGGCGAATTTGAATGACTGAAGAGCACGTGCCAATTTGAATGCCCGTTTTACGAATTCGAAAGGCACATGTGCAAATTTCATTGATCGAAATGCTAAATTGAACGAACAACTTGCAAATTTGAATGACAGAATTTGCAGTGACGAGGATTTTTGCTAAACTGAATGAACTTTCTATCAAATAGACTGACAAAAGTGCGAAATTGGCCGGGAAAATCTATATTATTTGATAGTGCTATCTGGGGGTAGTCATCCGCGGGATAGTTATCCAGGGGTGGTTACCCGGGCGGTAGTTATCCAGGGGGTAGTTTTCCGAGGGGTAGTTATCCAGGGGTAAACCCGGGGGGTAGTTATCCAGGGGGTAGTTATCCGTGGGGTAGTTATCCGAGGGGTAATTATCCAGGGGGTGGTTATCCGGGGGGTAAATATCCAGGGGGTAGCTATCGGGGGGGGGGGGGGGTAATTATCCAGGGGTAGTTATCCGTGGGGTAGTTATCCGTGGGGTAGTTATCCGTGGGGTAGTTATCCGTGGGATAGTTATCCGTGGGGTAGTTATCCAGGAGGTAGGTATCCGGGGGGTAGTTATCTGGGGGTAGTTATCCTAGGGGTAGTTATCCTAGGGGTAGTTATCCAGGGGTAGTCATCCTGGGGGTGGTTATCCGTGGGGTAGTTGTCCTAAGGGGGAATCGCCCAGAGGGGTGATTGCCCTAGGAGGGTTGTTGTCCGGGGGTAGTTGTCCTAGGGGGTAATTGCCCTGGAGGGTAATTGCCCTAGGGGGGTAGTTGTCCGGCGGGTAGTTGCCCTAGGGGAGAATTGTCCTGGGGGGGGGGGGTAATTATCCCAGTGGTAGTTATCCGGAGGGTGGTCTTCCAGGGGGTAGTGTTCCTAGACCCTTGGAGAAAATACGACCGGATAAATCGTCGGAGGAGCAAGATGCTGTGTCACCGTTCTTTGTACTTATACAGTGCGCTCCCGTTATAACAAACACGGTTATAACGAAATTACAACGAAGTAAAAATTCAGGCCACTACGTAATCGGCCCAATGTTTCTTATTGTCTGTTTGTTCGGTTATAACGAAATTTCGATACATGGAAAGAAGTCTGCCTGTCTCGAGGACTACGTTATAGCAGGAGTCCACTGTAATCACAAATGAAAGACTTAACAAGAAACTAAAAAAAAAAAAAAAATGAAAATCACAAAGTGCTAAGTCAAAATACGTGCAAGAAAGTTGAGGTGATGATGATATGGGGTGTTCGGGGAAAACGGGTTCAAAAATAAACCGGCTAATTTCCAAGATCTGAATTTCACGTCCGCACTAAAAAGACATTTGTACCGTTGCGTTCGCTTGATCTTATTTTATCAATTTGTTATAAATTCAACTTTAGCACGGAATGGCATTGTACACGTGAACTTTGTCGTGCTCATCGGAGACCCGCCATTCACCTTGACCCTTCCAACTCCATTCAACTACAGGGACAAATAAAAGAGATAATCTCTGCAGAGTCATTCATCAACAAGTCGTTGGAGCTGATCACGGACGCCATCATGGAACGCGTATCACTGGCAGAACGGCTACGAAGCCATAAACCACGACCTTGAATCAAAAAGGAGAGGAAATGGCTGCTCTGCAATCCAAGATCAAGCGTCTTGAAGAAGAGCTGCAAAAAGGCAGAGACGTCGAAGAGGAACACGAGCAATACTCGAGACGCAACTCCTTGCGACTGCATGCAGAATCAAGGAGGAGAGTGGTGAGATAACCGATAAGGTCGTCGTAGACTTCATCAACACGAAACTACAGCTCGACGTAACAGTCACTGAAAGCGATCTCGACAGAAGTCATCGTGTCACTCCAAGGAAACCATCTTAGCATCCACGACCCATCATCGTGAAATTTGCAAGACACAAAACGAAGCAGAAAGTGTATGCAGCGCGATCGAAGCTGAAAAGAACGAAGATCTACATACACGAGGACCTCACACCCCGACGACAAGAACTCATGCGGAAAACTCTCAAACACGACTCGGTGTCGAAAGCCTGGTCCAACGACGGAAGAATTCGTGCTCTCACTACGCAGAACAAAGTAATAAACATCGCAAACACACGTGATCTTGACTGTCTCTGAATGGATTTATGCAGTTTGTAATACAGAGATAGGTATTTTTTTATTTCATAATGTCGAGTATTCAATTTAATTCTAAACCTATAGATATATCAGACACGTTATGTATCCATGTCTTGCATGCAACTTACCTGTAAAAAGTAATTAGAATGCTATACTCTGTGTAAAGTGTAAACAATGGTGTCATTTAAAGTGCAATGTTCCACTTGACGTATATCAGAGTGATCAGGATTGGATTTGTAATGCATGCACATTTAAGGAGCTTACTTTTGTTGATGCTGCTCATCAAGAATATGAATTTGAACCAATTTCAAGCAATAATAGCGTGAAGGTTAGTCCGCCGATTGAGATGGATAATAATACTGTCATCAGTGAATTAAAAGGCACGGGCCTCAAGATTGGCCATTTGAATGTAAGAAGTTTAAGAATATAAGATTTTTTTTTTATTATACAACCCGATTAACGTGCTAACCATTTCGGAAAGTTGGTTAGATGACACAATATCTGACGATGAATTGCAAGTGAATGGTTATGATTTGGAAAGAAAAGACAGAAACCTCTGTGGAGGTGGAGTGATCTGTTATATAAAGTCAAATTTGTCGTATTCAAGACGATGTGATTTAGAATGTGAGCAACTAGAGCTCTTGTGGCTACAGATTAATATAAGACAATCCCAGCCATGGTATGTTGGAGTGGTATATCGACCACCAAACAGTACAGCACAGTTTTTCAATGAGCTAGAATCACGCATAGAATCGGTGTTAGATACTTCCAGAAATGTTGTAATACTCCGTGATTTTAACGTCAACATGTTAAGTCAAAACTTAATGTCAGACAAGATTCATAATCTATGTACTTACCTTCAGTTGCAACAGATTGTTGACAAGCTCACGAGAATTACTGATCGTAGTCGTACATGCATTGACCTTATGCTTGTACCAAATGGGAAGAGCAATGTAAACTCAGCAGTTATTTCGATGGGGCTGAGTGATCATTCGTTCATATATGTTAATTTGAAAATCAAAGTACCTCATGATATTTCTCAGAGTTGCATATTTCGTTCGTTTAAAAAAGTTTGACAGAGAACAATTTCGTTTAGACAGCAATGAGCTGTCGTGGTCCACATATTATCAGCAACGTGACGTAAATCAATTATAGAAAATTTCTAAGGAATCTTTTTTGAAGTTATGTGACAAGCATGCCCCCAAGATATCAATGAGAAAACGGAATAAAAATTCACCTTGGATAAATAATACTTATGTTGAATTGTCTAGAGAAAGAGATTTTCTGAAAAGAAAATTTGATGACACTGGTAATACAATGTATTGGGAAAAATAAAAGAGGGTCCGTAATTCACTTGATGATATGAATAAGAAGTTAAAGCGGCAATATTATTTTGATGAATTTCACTCTTGCAGCCACGATTCTAGAAAGACGTGGAAAGCGTTGCAGTCATTCACGACTAGTTCAAAGACTAGACAGGTTGACCTGAATGTCAATGGTACCAAATTATCGAATGCAGGTGACGTTGCCAATGCTTTCTATGAGCACTTCACTACAGTCAATGAGATACCGAAGTCAAATACAGGCTCTAATAACCCCCCCCCCCCCCAAATTCACTGACAGTAAGTTTATGTTTGCTCAAATAACAGAGGCAGAAGTGGCCAAAGCCCTAGATAATGTGTCTATTCACAAGGCACCTGGATTAGACGACATTCACCCTCGGCTGTTAAAAGAAGGTATCCCATTTGTCACACAGCCTCTTACTCATTTGTTTAATGCATCCATTGAAACAGGTTTAATACCCGGTGAATGGAAGCAGACGAGAGTCACACCAGTCATGCCGGTACATAAATCAGGTGAAAAGACAAAACCAGAAAATTACCGACCTATATCTGTGGTGTCAGTCATAATGAAAACATTGGAAAAATTAGTTCATGGTCAATTATATCGCTATTTGAATGATTTTGATTTGTTAAGCGGTTGTCAGTCGGGATTTCGTCCACTGCATTCAACAAGTACAGTTCTGCTTGATTTGAATGAATATTATGTTAAGGCAAATGTCAAAGTTATGCTGTTGGGGCGATATTTCTGGATTTAAAACGTGCTTTTGATACAGTGAATCATACTATATTGTTTGAAAAATTGAGTAGGTATGGTATTGTTGGTAAAGAATTAGAGTGGTGTGTTGATTGTTTCCGAAATAGAGAACAGTGTGTTTGTATTAATGGGGCCCAGTGTGGGTTTAGAAAAGTTTCTATTGGGATACCTCAAGGCTCCCTGTTAGGTCCATTATTTTTCACGTTATTTGTAAATGACATTTGTACCGTTGATTTAGGAAATGATTAAAAACTGTGTTTGTATGCAGATGATACTGCAGTGTTTGTTCGTTCGAAAAATGTACAGGAATTAAGTCAACTTTTGCAAGATCAAATAAATTTAATCGGTGAATGGTTGGAGATGAATTGTCTTGTTATGAACATTAAAAAAACGAAAGTTATGTTAATTGGATCGAAAGGGAGGATAAAGAAGAATAAGTTGCATATTGTGTATAAAGGTTGTAGTATTGAACATGTTGATTCATTTAAATATTTAGGTGTGATTATTGATAGTAATCTCAGATGGGATAAGCATATCAATGCAGTATTTAGTAAGATTTCTCGGATAATTGGATATATTCGTAGAATTAAGCATTATTTGCCCGAAAGAATAATGCATTTGTTATATAATAGTTTGATGTTGCCACAAATAGATTATTGTAATGTTGTTTGGGGTAGAAATGCACATTGTCATCTGGATAAACTCCAAAAACTTGAAAATCGGTATGCAAGAATTGTTCTGAAAGTCAGTATACTAACGCCGCATAAGCAAAATGCTCCCCAAATTGCAATGGCAATCAATATATCAACAAGTTCAGCATCAGAGTTGAATATATTTGTATAAGATAACCAATGGGATGAGCCCACGTTATCTCAGACAATTGATTGCTGTAAGACACACACCATTTCATACACGATATGCCGTTAATTGTCCCTAATATCTATAAATGCCCCCAAAACAGATTATTTTAAGAACTCTTTTCATTATCAAGCTTCAAATAATTTCATGTGGAATAATTTGGCAAATTTTATTCGAAATGCGCAGTCATTGTCTGTTTTCAAAAAAAAAAATATGCAGGGTACTCAGCATGATTGATAGGTTATGAAAGCATGCATATGGAAAATGTATGAGAGAGATTCGTGTGTTTATGTTATTTTGTGTTATATATCACTAAGTTCATTATTTTTTTTTTGTATGAAGAAATTATAATGAAGTCCGAAATTTGATGATATTGTATGATAACAATTGTAAGGGGGGGGGGGGGTAGGTGAAGTTGCCCTATCAAGCTGTTATTAAGCTGTAATTGTATTAATGTTTAAGTTTGTTTGTATACTTGTTATGGTGTAGTGGTTGATTTGTAGTATAAGTTATTTCATTGTTTGTACTTTGCTTTGATGTTCATGACATTTTTATCTGTACATAATGTGAGCAGGGCCCCTTGGTAGAACAGTTAACCAACTGAAAGGGCTACCCTGCTAAAAGAATATTGAAATGAATAAAATAAAATACCTTATGGTGAGAGTGTAATAATGTCCAAGTTTGAATGACAACAAACAAAATGCAAAGTGATAAGGAATGACGCTCAAACAAGAGAGTTAAGTATAAAACCGTTGGTGCATATATACGTACCGTTGATGTGCTTCAGTGTATTCCGAATAAATCCCTGCCGCAGAGCATAACTGGTGGTTGGAGAACGAAATGGGGAAAAGTGTCGATTGCTGAGTTTTAACGTGTGTATGGGTACAGGTAGCTGTCACGTACAGCTCGCTGCACTTTTATATGAGCGCTACTTCCTGCTGAAATTCTTATTATTACAATATGAGGTGATCGAAAATCATGCCAACCATGCAGCATTATAAACTTTTTTTTTTACCTCTCCCACAAAGGTTCATTTTTTTTTCTGCAACTCCCTCTCCCTCCACCCTCAATCTCTCTTTCTCTCTCTCTCTCTCTCTCTCTCTCTCTCTCTTTCACACACACACACACACACACACACACACGCGCGCGCTCGCGCGCACACACACACACACATAGTTTCGAACCTACCCCTTTGGTGATCAGGCCTTAACAAAAGAGTGAAAAATGGGAAAGACAACCTAGCCTTATTCTATTTAAAAGAAAACGCCCATGAAAGGAGGCATCAGACTTTGACCCGATGGCTTTGCTGTTCCACCCTCATTATTTTCATCACCGGTTCAAGGGCTCGTGTTTACATCGGAGCACCTTTCTGTATTCCCATTCATTATTTTTTCTTATAAAGGTATTTGAAATACGATTTTTTTTTTATGGTGAGATGTTTTGTGATAAAACTGACCTACATATATGCATCAAATATGATATCTCGAACATTTTTTTTAATCACTGCTCCTATATGTGGTAAACAGTACCTTCAACAGAAATCAACGTGTCATCAATATCTTTCTTTTCTCCTACTTCCCGAGTGAAAGATGGATTTGTGAAGCGCTGTGATACATATGTACTATTTGTAAGAGCGCTGTAGAAATACTGATATTGTATTGTGTTGTATTGTAATATCGCCTTTCCAAAAAAAGTCCTGTCATTAGGATTAATCTCTTGATATACAGCCTAGAACTCGGGAAATTTTTTTTTTTGTTTACAAAGAATTTTTACACACCTTTCAGACAAATCAAGGCATTCTTCCTGTTTCCTCAAAAATCTACTTTTACTACCTTAAATCAAGCCATCTAACAACATTTATTTCGAAAAGTTTCATACGGCCTAGATTGTTGAAAGTGAAAATATTGCATAAGTTTTTTTTTCTTGGGGAAAGGGAACGAAACTACAGCTGCTGCAGAGTTGAAATACTTCATTTTGTCAACGGCCTATGTGAGTAAGAAAAAAGACATCTACATAAGAAACAGTGTTAAAGAGAAGGGGCATTACTCTACTGTATGGTAGCAACGGATATTTCAACATAAATTATACAATACATGGATACGTAAAGGCTACAATGTGCAGTCGTTTTGTTTTTTTCCCCTTGTATTCACATACTGATACTGTGTCTGCATTGTACCAAAAAAAAATCCCACCTGAACTAAAATATGACCTTAATGATTCATTTTAATACCATGCAGGACAGTATACAGAAAGATGGCGAATCAATTTCGGGAGGGAATGCTTTAATTCTATGGACATGATGGGTGAGACGTTTAGTTTGAATCAATAGGCGCGGTGAGACTCGCTAAAGATCTCAAAGTTTTGATACTGATATGGTGTCTGCATTGTACAAAAAAAAAAAAAATCCCACCTGAACTAAAATATGACCTTAATGATTCATTTTAATACCATGGAGCACAGTATACAGAAAGATGACGAATCAATTTCGGGAGGGAATGCTTTAATTCTATGGACATGATGGGTGAGACGTTTAGTTTGAATCAATAGGCGCGGTGAGACTCGCTAAAGATCTCAAAGTTTTGCCATTGTGACTGCAACCTTCAATTCAATTTCAATTTCAATTTATTTGGCACAAAATAAATCAAAAGTACATTATGTACACAGTAAAAACAAAAACGATGTGTATAAACATACATGCACATATTTGGAAATTAATGCCGGGACCCCTTCCCGCGAAACTTCTCGCGAAACCTCTCGGGGAAACTTCCCTCTCAAACTAGGGATATCCCCCACCCCGAGTAACTTCTCAATCCTTGCAAGTGTGACCGCACCTATTGTTGCTTCTATTTGAACAATGGGTGTCTTATATATATATATATATATATATATATATATATATATATTTTTTTTTTTTTTTTTTTTTTTTTTTTTTTTTTTTACACAGCAATGCAATTCCATAGATTTCTGCGTTTTCAGCGGTTTCATTAAATTCAGGAGTGTTCAGGTTTCCGTGGCTCGGTAAGACACGAACAATAACATGCACAGTTGGTGCCAGCTTCGCACAAAATGAGGAAGTAGAATACATAATATTTCAGGGTATTTGTAATCTATTGAATCAGGTGAATGAGACTGCTGTACTATTCAAATATGGCATCATTTATTGACTGCTGAGGATTGACTTGAATGAAATGATTACCGCTTACTCAAGAAGCTGTGACTATTGCATCATTGATTTGACAAGTAACCCCCCTCCAAAAAAAAAAAAAAAAAAAAAAAAGAAGAAGAAAAAGACAAAAGTCAATGTGTCAGCCTAATCAGTCCATTAGTATCATCCTATGCCATTATACTATGAAGTCTATGGAAATTTAGTTGGATCATTACCTGAAATTGACACAGATTTAAATGTGGACATTACACATGTCTTTCCCTCTGTTCTAAATATTTATTCTTATGGGATATGGCATATACCTGTTCTCCCGTACATTAAGAGCCACCCAAGGGGCAAAATCATTATCATTATTGTGTATTTATCATTATCATTGTATAACTTACATCCATTCGGTCATTTTTCGACGCACCACCCTATAAAAATCTCGAGCGTATTTGGTTGAGCATTCACATGGTCATCGCAGGGGGAAATTTAGCGCACTACTTCAGAAATAAGTGCAAGATTTCATGGGTTTAGCATCGCTCTGTTGATCTCGTTAATTTGTGGGGTTTTTTTTTGTGCGTGTGTTTACGCCTGTAAAAAACTCGAGACTGCGATCGGTGCAAATAATGTCTTTTGCTACTCATATTAGTTCGTTAGCAATGGTTGGCAGAGTAAAATTTTGCTTTCGAAGGATTTTTGTGGACGGATCAATGTAATCTGAAGAAAAAGAGCAAGAAAATTACCATGAAATAAATGGAAGGTATTGACGTATTATTCTCGCCACTGTACACCCTATGTCGAGGGTATCATGAATCAATACAAATCAATAGGCGTTTGCTTTGAATAAATTCTCTATTGTAGCATTTCATTACAGTAAGGGTAAGGGTAAGAGTTCTTGTTAGAGTAAGGTTTTAGTAGGATTGGAATAGGAATAGCGCTAAGGTTACATGTAGGTTAGGGATATGGATAGGGTTATGGTTAGGGTTAGTGTTAGGGTTAGGGTTAGTATTAGGGCTAGGATTAGGGTTAAGTTTAGGGTTAGGTTTAGGGTAAGGGTAAGGATAAGGGAAGTATTAGGTGCTTAGTTAGTGGTGCAATGTCATAGTGAGAAAGTGATCATCCGCGGGTACGTGTTCATCCCTTTGTTATCTTAAAGTCTGATTCTACCATTTTATGTTACCAAGCGCTTTGATCAGATAACACAACTTTTTGTACGTACTAGTGTTTTGTTTGTAAATGTCTCCTGAAATCAAGGGTACTACGACTACCAAAGTGACAATGTGTCACAGGTTGGTAGTGGTAACAAAGAAGATGCATTTGTACAAGTCATCGGGCAGCGCCTTGGAACAGGTGCCAGCGTAGTCTAGCTTCTGGACTCTTTTTACTCGTAGGGGTGATTCAGTGTACGCGACAAGCCGTATGAGGGCGGAAGGTATTGACGTATTATTCTCGCCACTGTACACCCTATGTCGAGGGTATCATGAATCAATACAAATCAATAGGCGTTTGCTTTGAATAAATTCTCTATTGTAGCATTTCATTACAGTAAGGGTAAGGGTAAGAGTTCTTGTTAGAGTAAGGTTTTAGTAGGATTGGAATAGGAATAGCGCTAAGGTTACATGTAGGTTAGGGATATGGATAGGGTTATGGTTAGGGTTAGTGTTAGGGTTAGGGTTAGTATTAGGGCTAGGATTAGGGTTAAGTTTAGGGTTAGGTTTAGGGTAAGGGTAAGGATAAGGGAAGTATTAGGTGCTTAGTTAGTGGTGCAATGTCATAGTGAGAAAGTGATCATCCGCGGGTACGTGTTCATCCCTTTGTTATCTTAAAGTCTGATTCTACCATTTTATGTTACCAAGCGCTTTGATCAGATTACACAACTTTTTGTACGTACTAGTGTTTTGTTTGTAAATGTCTCCTGAAATCAAGGGTACTACGACTACCAAAGTGACAATGTGTCACAGGTTGGTAGTGGTAACAAAGAAGATGCATTTGTACAAGTCATCGGGCAGCGCCTTGGAACAGGTGCCAGCGTAGTCTAGCTTCTGGACTCTTTTTACTCGTAGGGGTGATTCAGTGTACGCGACAAGCCGTATGAGGGCGTGACACCCGAGGATTGCGATACGCCGAGAACTGCGATACCCGAGGCGCGCAGTCTCTCGATTATCGCAATCAGAAAATTTGCGCCCTCTCTTGGTCGCACCAAGGAAAAAGGGACGGAGCCCAGACTAGTGCCAGCGCTGATAGCTGCCCTTGTCTGCACTGATATTCCGGCGACTTGACGTTGTTTATTACCCGTTTCCATGGCGATGAATATGTAATGACCTGCCACCACGTGATAAGAGGAATTGATGTCTCACATGCCATGCACGTGATGCACTGTTGATTTCCTCCTGAATACTCTGCTTTTTTAAGTATTTCTTTCTTCAATATGTCTTGTTTCGTTCCCTTGCCTTGTGTTGTATAAACTAAATACAGGTAGGCCCCTACTGATATCTAAATAACATAATGATAGGTCTACATGTAAGGATACACATATTTGTGCGTTTGTGTGTATGCGAGAGTAAGTCTCCACAGTCAAATTCAGACATGGTGTGCACTTGCAGTATATGCAGGTACCCTAATAATCGCAACTGGTCAAAAAATTCGAAACACCAGAAGTACAAGACGGCCCGTTAACGATCGCCCCGTCACTGTACAGGCATGCTAACCTGGAAACATTAAACTGCACATTACTTGAATATGGGACCATTCTGAAGCAAATAATTTTCACACAACAATAGATATATAATGTACCCTTACATGAATCCCACAAGGATTGGAACTATCATCCCCCAGCATTCCCACTGATTCCCACTGATCAGTTACTAGTCATCCCCTTTAAAGACGAAGCTTTATTGTTGTGAAACCTAGACATTTTCTGACATTTGAATTCAGTCTTTTATTTTCAAGTTCTCCTCATTAATCCAGTCCAGAACAATTATGCACGGAACTGATACAGTCTAAAGATGACGCAAAGGTTGACGTTGGTATATATCAATGATGTAGTCCCTACACTTTGTGAAAGGGGGTTCTTCCGCTCTTGCCGAATAAAGTAAACAATAAGTTGTCGTGCACATTAGTGAATTTGAGTGGATTCTCATTTTATACTGTCTAACTTCACGAAACGGAAACTTTGTTACTTTTCATCACTGCAAGACAATGTAATATAGAAAAGTCACCGTTCATATTACCTACACACAGACACATACACACTCATCTTTATTTGCTCCTTGCGATGAATGAATGAAATAGGATCTTGTATGTGTGTGGATTGTTTGTTTGTTTGTTTATTTCCATCTGAGAAGATGGCTGGGTAGCCCATATTCAGCTACACTAAGTTGGTTTTCTATGGGGTCCAGTTGAATGTGAGGTAGGACCACTTCACCGGGTTACACACCCTGCTCTTTGCGATGAATGAATGAAGCGGGATCCTTTACGTTCATGAGTTGTAACTCTCTCCTACACGGGACCTCCATTTTATGTCCTATCCGAGGGACAGAGTGTTTTGCCTCTTGCTAGAGGGGACGGTATGGTTGCACACAACATTGCTCAGTCCAGACTCAGGTTTGAACCCGGGCCCTTAGAATCGTGAGGCAGACGCGCTACCGACTGAGCCAACTCAACGCCCTATTTCACAGACGGGACCTCAATTTCATGTCCCAGCTAACGGAAAGAGTGTTTTGCCTATATGTATATAGTATAGGAGACGGCTTGATAACACACAACATTGCTCAGTAAGACTCACTTAAATTCGAACCCGCCCGTGAAAAGAAACCATTTGATTCAAAGGTAAATAATACACTACCGACTGAGCAACCTTTCTGCCCATTAATCCGAAATATCACCTAGCAAAATACTTTGGTAAACATACATGTACATGTAACATACACGAATACAAACACAAACGGACAGGGTAAGATATCCTTTATTTAACAGCCCACATGGAAAATCTGTATTGCATAGCGTCAGGAAAAGACAGAAAAGACAAAACAAAAGTGATTTTACTGTTGTCTGAGCCTTATAAATCTTGTGAGATTGAAAGTCAACTGAGCGACATCAAACCTCCCTGAACGCTGATACACCACCACCACAATATACTTCCGAGTTCTCATAGCTTTCTTGTACTAGTCAATACAAACGGCAACATGGCAGTATAGATAACCTATGTTGTAATAATGTTCTGACACGTCATTAAGGGATTGGGGATTTACATATTACATAATAATACACGCCGAAAAAGTAAAAATAAAGCCCTATACTTTAAAGAGATGTAATCACTCATTAAGAATACATTCATACATGTGGTTTAAAACTCTTCAATTCGACACACATTTACACACCTGGGCGTACATCAACCCAACACGGTGTTGACTCATACAAAACATTATACGTATTAATATTTCCTCTAATGCTATGTATCTCTGTGACATTGATATTGATATTGTATTGCTGTACATATCTCTTCTAAGTCTATCATGTCTATAATCATCTATGTTACACGTTTGTTCTGTATGTATGCATTCTGTGTATGTGCTCATGTAATGTGTATGCATGCAAAAAGAAAGAAAGAAAAAGAAATGGACAATAAAATCGATTTGAATTGAATTGAATTGAAAAACAAAGTGGTCCTTATAAAAAATTGGGGCCCAACTTTTACTAGGGCCACTTTGTATTTTGATATTACAGCCAACTTTCATCTAATAAATCACTCATCAGATATAAAAGAGTGTACAGTTCTGAGAAGACTTCAAACTTCATTAAAACTAATTGAGGAAATTCGCTTTTGAAATGGCTAAGATATACATAAACAAACAGGTCCTTATCAAAAGGTGGGACCCACCTTCTATTAGGATCACGTTGTTTTTGTATATTGTGGCCATTTCAAAACCAAATTTTCATCATATAAACTTATAAAATAAACTTTGAATTCCTTCTAGTGCTGTGCTTTTTAATATTTCATAATGGTTTCTTATTCTCTCAAAAAAGTTAAAATCCTGAAGTCCCATCTAAACCAAGACTATACCATCTCTTTTAACTGTAAAGGTTGCGCAAATACTGACTACAGAAACTCTATACAGCCTTAATGTTCCAGTAGTTGCAAACTTTCCAAAAACAGTTTTTCATATCACGGTCATTTTTCGAGGTCAATTCTGTGTTCATCTGAATGCCACGCGTTAACGGGACCAGTGATAGATTAAAATAAAGAAAGATAAAGAAAGAGAGAAAAAAAAACCCACCAATAATTAGCCATAAAAAATATCTTTGTCAGGCGGGAACATACAATACCTAAATGCTTTATTGAAAATAAGATTACATATTCAATACTCAAATTTGTTTGACACTTAGTACACGTATTCACCTTTATCTATTTCCATCTAACATCTATGTGATAGAAAGTTTGTTACACCATCTGAGAACACTGTACCTTTGGTATTGAAATGTTCGAAAAAAAAAAAGAGCCAAAGTTTAAAATCACAAGCTCCAGTATAATTCGCGCTCATATGGGAATGCATACACCAATTATTGTTATACTGTAAAGTCAGTTGATGACGGATTCGTCATGTTAAAAACAACAAACTGTATATAAATTTCACTCTACATAAATTCAAATGTTAACCATGTATTCGGGGCTCTACATGTTATTCATACTAAAAGATGTCTTTTTGTAACGGTTCATAAGGGCTTCAGTATAATTATGAAAGTGAAATAAACGGAAAACTTAGTGACATATTTCAATTACATGCTCATTATGTTAATATCTGATTTTATTTTCCTGTTGTCATTTGTGACCGTGCACCACAAAACGAACATAAAGTCGCACACACTGATTTTGCGTGAGTACTGAAAATAAGTGAAATGGGTCAACCTAGCCGATCTTGACTTTTTCATATTTTCTGAAACAGCAGGTCTTCTTTTACATTATGCTAAAATTTGGTATCATAAAACGGGCGGAAAAGGGTGTTTTTTTAGCAGTTTATCTCGAACATGTTTGGTAGAATAGTGTGATTAGGTGTGTCTTTAGAGTCTCTTTTTCATTTCTGAAAAACCTTGTACACACTCTTCACTTTCAACTCTAATAACTTTTGAAAGGATAGTGCTACTGCTTTGAAAGTTGGCATTAATTATGGACAGAATGTGTTAATGAGGCATGCATAATTTCACTTTAATCTGATAATCCCTTCATTGTTGTTACTCTGGTGGTTTACTTCCTGTTTTTTGTCCCATTCATCGCACAACCAGCACGGTTTGGTAAAGATTAAGCGCTTGAATAGACACTGTACTTCAGAGCCTCTTTTCTCAGTTCACACTTTTCCCGAGTTTGTGCTTTCTTTCCAACACTTAGATAGGTTTGGAGAGTCCATTTGATTTGAGTTATACATCATTTTAAAGCTTAAAGTCTGCTCTTTCAGAATAGGGTCTTAACTAAAAATTCATGTCTGGCGACTTTTTGTTGGTTTTGTGGTGCAGGGTCACATTTAAGAGAAGACAAGCAGAGAGAGAGAAAAAAAAGCAGATATTCTTATGATAGAATTGCCTTTTCCAAATGATATTAAGGGTCTAGACAGACGAAAAATAAAAACAACAAAACAACACAGACATAAAGAGACAGGATATAACAATGAGCATTTCCGTTCAAAAGAGTTTGAAGCTTCTCTTTATCAATGTAATGATAAATCTTATATCGCATTCAACGTGTAATTGTTTTCTTGTTGGGTTATTCAGCAGTATCCATAACATTAAAGGGATGGTATAGCAGTGGTATAGTATTGGTGGAGATGAGGATTGGGCTTTTAACTTTTTGCGAGATACCTAGAAACTAAGATATGGAATATTATATATTTTATTTGTATAATAATACATAGCATATCATTTTAAGAGGAATTCAAAGTTTATTTGATGAAAATCGTTTTTTTAAAATGACTGAGACAACCTAAAAAACAAAGAAAGTTCATAATAAAAGATGGTCCCGCCTTTTATTGGGATTGCTTTGTTTTGGGTATCTTAGCCATTTCAAAACCAAATTCCATCAAATAAATGTTGAATTTCTCTTGGAATTACAGGCTTTTCCATATTTGACAATAGGTTTCTCACTATCTCCCCCAGAAATGTTAGAAACCTGACGTTAGGTGTCAACCAAATCTATACGATCCCATTAAGGTATAATAAATTGTAAAAATATTGTTCCATATATATGAAGCCCATTTCTGTTTCCATAACACCGATGTAGCTCTGCAATTCTTTCGTTTCACGTTTCAAATCCTTGGTTTTGGTAAGGCATCCTCCGCTTTTCATCTGGTAGAGTCATTTCAAAGCTTTCGGGGCGGAATCCTTGCGAACTCGAGTTGTTACTCTGCTTCGCTTTTCTCTTTCCACCAGACGGGGGGAGCCGTCCAGAACTATCCTTCACAGTTGAACCGCTGTCAGAAGTAAATCCTAAGCTAGAAGCCCGCATGGACTCGGACAAACAGCACAGGAATTGACTCCGCCAAATTCTACGCACTTGCGGTTGCCTCACGCAGTACAGCATGAAGATGACGAATCCCTGTAGCGAGTTAAGCACGGTGAACACGGCGATAACAGTCTCGCTCGCCGGTCTGATGACGCTCAGGTAGCCGAAGGCCCAGGTGAGGCCCATCAACAGCAGAATGCAGATGGCGTTTTGGAAGCGTCGGAGGCTCTGTTGCTTTTCTGTCTCTTTGATCTTTCGACCGGTGAAAGTTTTGTTCAATCGTCTTATTACACGAACGAAGACTACGAGGTTGAAAATCATGATTAGGCCGATAGGAGCTAGCACGCCGCCAATCAACGGCCAAAAGCGCAAGAAGCAACTGCAGGTCCAAACGGGAGGAAAACAAGCGATTTTCATCTTAATCATCTTTTTTCCCCTTTGCATAGCACCTCATGCAGTGTGGGTAGGGAATGCTTTCCGTGAAAAACACATCTTGACAGTGTTTTATTAATATCGACAACTTAAACCGATTTAAACTTATGATTTAAATTGATGATTCTTGCGTCGAGTTGTTTTTATTGCACCTGATTTTGTCAAATAGTTGCAATAAGTCAACTTGTCTAAGCCTACTTTGATCAATGAGAAAGGTGCTTTGTATCAGGTCTGAATGTAGACTATCAAGGTGACAGATGCTACGTAACACATGTGTTGTCTGAGTGGTTGATTAGCACTACGAGTACGCAGGACTGAGCCTCGACAATAAACGTGAAGTACGTAGTAACTTCACCTTGTTACATTCAGTATGTTGTGTTCGTGCCATTTATTGTGTGAGACTGAGATTCATAGGTTGGAAAATGGATCACAAAAGGATGACTTTGACTACAAATATCAAATTAGGTCTACTTTCATTCCCGGATTTACAAGTGATGGGCAATATGGAACAAATGTTCTGTTTGGTAGACTCAAAGGAAGGGAGGATATTCATTTTCGTTGAAGGTCAGTGATAAGGGCCTATCACAAGCTTCGGATGTTCAAACAAGATCGAGGTCTTAAGTTCGAACCCCGTCCCATACATGTTCTTAGACCAGGGGACTGTTTCATAAAGAGTTGCAATTGATCTTACGCTCTTTTTATCAAACGCAACCCGGTTAATCGAGAGCAAAGTCCCATCTTGATCGTAAGACTGCTTCATGAAGATACTTACGCTTGATTCCATGAAAAATCAAGCCCAGTTCTTAACAGGTTGAGAGTAACTTAACGACTGATAGGTATGAAGCGTGAGTCCAAGGACTTAATATCAATCAAAACGGGATTTAGTGTGATAAACAGTTATGAAACACTAATAGAATATAGTGCCGTTATGTTATACTTTCTCTTTACTCAGGCTCACACTCGATCAGACCAACTTAAGCCTAGCGAATTCGATTATGAACTCATCAACGAGGCATTATGATCGATCATTCACTTAACAAGTGCTTTTGGTTAAGAACGGTTGCCGTTTATTTCGTGCAGTGCTCTCCTCTGGGAACTTGTTCGCTTGCCCACTGGCTCACGTACGTGTGTGCGCGTGCAAACTGAAAATGAACGAGGAGCTTTGGGAACTACACAATACGGTTAATAGCTAGACCTAGAACTCCAGTCTAGGTTTATGTTACGTTCACTTTACGTTCTGAATTCAGTGTTCGATTCATTTCATCAATTATATGAGGTACACTTCGCGTGTGATATATTTCTCCATTTCTACTTACCTATAACTAAACAAATATCAACAAAATTATTTCTCTTCATATGTAAGCGAAAACCTACTGGACTGCAGCTATGAATCTGAGATTAGCAACACACCTGCACCATACCACCACATACCTACTCACAATCACCCACGACGCAAATCTAAAGCCCCTTTTACACTTTCACGGATTGCTTCACGGATGACCACGGATCGTCATCCGTGGTGTTCCGGCATGCAAAATATCGATTTTCCAATCAATGCCGGTGTTAATACGAGCCCATCTGGGTGTCTACACGGACAAGTACGGAGTCTACACGGCCAAGTACGTTACCTACACGGACAGACAAGGAATGAACGCGCACCACAGCGGAAACGATACTGAGCTAACACGGATATCAAGGATTGAGCACGGATGGAGCTAGGTGTCTTCGTGGTCTTTACACGGATATCCCCAAAATGTTCACAGATGACATTTGCTTTTGCTTTTGATACTTTATCATTCTTGGATGACATGATTCCAGAGCTAAGTACAGTATAAAAGGTACACCAAAAAATCTACAGCAGCCTACATACGCCTCTAGTTGTCGACATCAATAAAGGCAAATCTCTTTGTCACGTTTGTTGCAAACTCTCATTTTACGGGAACATCATGACATAAACAAAATGAAACAAAACAAAACAAATCAAACACACACATACACAAAAAAAAAAACAAAACAGCGAGGAGATGACGTGTGTGGGTCACTGACGCTTCTCAGGCGACCACTATACGAACAGCATGAGGGGATGATGGCTGTACCGATTGGGAAAGATCTGAGCAAATTTCATGAACTTTATGAGCTTGTATGGCAAAATACACGAATTTTTCATCCCTGATGGAGCCGATGCTAATACGGACGTCCCGATGTCTTCACGGACTGTCCCGGAATGAGTACGGAGGCAACACGGAATAGCCGGTGCCTACAAGGAAGGAATACGGAGGCTACACGGAGTAGACGGTGCCAACAAGGAAGAGTTCGTATTGATTTTCATCCGTGATGTCCGGGATGAAAAATTAAGCAAGCTTAATTTTTTCCGCGGACATGCCGGATGATCAAGGATAATGCCGGATGACTTCACGGAGTCAACACGGCCATGCCGGAAACAGTGAGGATGATCCCGGATCGACGATCCGTGGTCATCCGTGATGCGATCCGTGAAAGTGTAAAAGGGGCTTAACGTTAGTCTTTTCAAAGACAGTAGATCGCTCCGCAGCTGTACCATTCCGGTGTGCACACTCGAGGCCGAGCACTCGACAATTTTCTCTCGTAACGAAATGTAACCAGGTATCCAAGTCATTCTAAATCCTTTTCTTAACATAAATGCCGTGCTCCTTTTGAGGGGTTCTGAGCAAAAACCAACAAATAGTCGCACGCCCTGATTTTACGTCAAGACCAAAAATAGGTAAAACGGGTTATAACCTAGTCAATCGTGAGCTTTCATATTTTCTGGAAAAGCGATTCTTCTACATTACTCTAAAGTTTGGGTTTATTAAACGAACGGGAAATTATGTTTTAACATTTTTTTTTCTAGAATGCTTGTCGGTGGAATAGAGTGATTAGGTACGTCTTAGAGGCCACTTTTCATTTAAAAACATTTTACACACTCTTCACTTTCAACTCTAATAACTTTTGGAAGGATAATTCTACTGCTTTGAAAGGTGGTGCTATAATGCATTGATATAGAATGTGTTAATAGTGCATGCTCAATTTCAGCTAAATCTGATAATCTCTTCATGGTTGTTGCTAAGGAATTTTACATCCTGTTTTTTTTTTTTTTTTTTTTTTTTTGTTTTTGTCCCAGTGACTGCACAGGGCACGGCTTGGTATTAAGCGCCAGAACAGACCTAATACTTCAGAGCCTCTTTTCTCAGTACACACTTTTCCAGTGTGTGTGTGTTTGTTTCCAATATTTAGATAGGTTAGGAGAGTTATCAACAACATTTTAAAGCTTAAAGTTTGCGCTTTTATCCTTATCTGACGACTCCTTTTTTTTTGGCTTTGTGGTGCAGGGTCACATAAAAACAGATATAGATGTAGTTCATTTCGAAAACGACTACAAGGCAAATATTTACCGTATTTTTGAAACACTTAACTGCCGATCTCCTTAGATTTATAGATACAAACTTACAGGTAAGGTAGACCTACTTTCGTATCCAAGTCGATGTCTCAAATTAACCTTACCAAAATGCACCATTATCACAGGAAATACTTCATAGCATATATTCAATCGTCACATATAGTTTCAAACCAAATCATTTATCGGGAAGCGTTAACTTGAATGTCGCGAGTTTGGCGATATATGATATACTGTGGCTGCCTACATAATCTTAAACTGAAGTTCGCTAGGTCTACATGTTACTTTACGCATCTACGAGATGCTGAATGTCGTTGCTCAAACAACTCACTCTACGCGCGCAAGTTTTACGGCTTTTACTGCCTACACAATCTGAAAGTGAAGTTAGTCACGTAATTCTACGCAAGTGTGAGGGTATTAACTTCAGTTTCAGTTAGACAACTGCGGCTGCCTACACAATCTTAAACTGAAGTTCGCTAGGTCTACATGTTACTTTACGCATGTACGAGATGCTGAATGTCGTTGCTCAAACAACTCACTCTACGCGCGCAAGTTTTACGGCTTTTACTGCCTACACAATCTGAAAGTGAAGTTAGTCACGTAATTCTACGCAAGTGTGAGGGTATTAACTTCAGTTTCAGTTAGACAACATAAAAATTGACGTCGGTATTTAACGTTTTCCTACAACTGACTTGGTTAACATTTACGTAAATAAGTATAGATACTCCATGAAATATTTGTGTGTGTGTGTGTGATTTTGGTGGAATTTTGTAAACTTCAATTTGAGAAAACTACCCCGAAACGAAAGTTCGCTTGCGCCGAAATGTCGCTTCAGACGATAAAAGGCTCGTGCAGTTTCATTGAAATAGCATTTAGTGCAGAAAATCGAGCGCAACTAGCAATCAATCGCAAAGTTGATTATGAGCGCACATTTGTGATTGATCGTAAGTTGCGATTAGCAGCAAATGAATTGAGCGCATGATTAATCTTAAACTCTGTTTATGAAACAGCTAGTCCCAGATTTTTTTTTTTTTTTTAACCCACGTTTTTAACCCATGTTCCTCGTCATCCAGCCAAATTGGTTCTTGTCAATGTCGGGTGATCGTAATAGCAGGGTACCCCTTAAACAGTATTTTACACCACTATTAAGAGGCTACCCTTGCTAATGTTATCAATGATTTCTAAAGCTGATAACATTTCCAGGTTTTTCAAAAAACTCTCTTCTATTTCTACTAAATGTACATACATATTCGTAAATTTTAAGCAGCGGAGTACATTTGGTCAAACGATTTCAGGCTTAGTGTTTCGTATTCGGTTTTGCCACTCTAAGCAATTGTCATGTGCACTAATCCAAATTCGGATGTAATCACCTAAATTCGTTTTTGGGCATGAGTTTTCAAATTTGTGCATTCAAATTTAGTGCGATGGACTTTCAGTTTCGTTTTTGAGTGATCGATTTCACAACTGAACATTCAATTTCCGAGGACCCACATACAAATAAACAAGAGCGATTATGTCCAGTTAGTGATTGAATGTGACTTTTAGCAAACTTATCTTCTATTTCATCATCATGATCAGTATTTCTCTATTTGAAAACCCAGACTTGTTTTCTTTAGGTCAACATTTGTGAAGTGCAATATGGGCTTAAGTCCTTCTTTTCATTATGATCATAGCATCTTTTTTAAATACCTTCACTTTAAATGTACATTTTCATCATGACCATATTGTGTTTATAGTCTTTATTTGATGTCTGTAATTTTTCTTATAATCGTTACGTATTGTTTTGGTGGTCTTCATTTTGTATATTAAATTTGTCATCATGATGTGTGATCTACATCGAGACGTTTTTAACAGTAAATTTAGAATATAGTTCAAGGAAGCAACTTTTTTTTTAATGCTCATCTCATGCTGGCTTAATTTGAATTCTCCTTTTATACACTTGTTTGCCTATGGCGACAGCTTAAGACGAAGTTGAATAACCTTTGCCGAAAATGTATATGTGCATTCAATGAATTAGAACATGCATTATGCAAAATCGGTTGCCGCATGCGTTAGTTTAAAACGAAAACGGAAAACGATTTTGAATGACCATATTTGGATGTATGATCGTATTTTACGAAAATGATGGCTTCTTATTTGAAAATGAATGACAAACAATAACATTGGTCTGGGAGAGCTATATCATGTAACAGGCCTGTCATTGTTCCCGAAGAAGGCAACCAAGAAGTTTACAAAGTCTGTACTGAAATACACTTTTAGGCACGAACAAAACTTACTAGTCACTTTCAGCGTAAGATTGACGTGCCACTCCAGCAGTTATGGCCACGATGAGGAGAGGACACCCTGTATTCAATAACCAAGGCGTGCTTTGTCTCAGTTAATGTAGATCGGTAATCTATATATCTACAACAATACTGCAAATATAAGTTATCGTTTTGTTTTTCATTCATCCAGGAGCATGAACAGGAAGGAATTCGTGACAAACTGAATTTTTTGTTTAAAGAGACATTATGTGAGTAGGTAAATATGTCTCTGCTAGATGCTAAGGAATAAAAAAAAAGAACAGTCCCATGCACTAAATACGCAGATTAGCAGAAGGATTCATTCAAATCTCGTCACAAATCATACACAAAGTAAATGCTATCAAAACATGAACATGAAATGTCGGAATATGATTCACTACCAGCTATTTAACCTATTCAACTTCAGGAACTGAAGCAACGGTAACGTGTGGATTAGTATGCAGACCGTTGGAAGAATTGAAAATTGATGTCGAAGTGTTGCACACGTGTACGTCATACTGATAAACCTCACTCACCCCATGCAACCAGCGACGCCTTGCGTAGGAAGTAAGAAATATAATTGTTGAACACGCGCACAAGTGAGTTGTGCATGTTGTAACCTTCAACCCCCATCCAAAAAAGAGACGCCAGCATGAAGTAGTGAAGAAAGCCCGCCAGAATGCAGCATGGGAGAGGCTCTACCTCTTCCACCCCTCGCTCCGTGTCAAAGGTGATCATCAGCACAAAGGTCACATACAGACCAAGGATTGCGCAGCACAACGAAATCAAGATTTGGTTTGGTCTCTCTTTACGTAATTTCCTGCAAGACATAAACAATCCCCACGCAATTACCGTTAACTCCTCACGTACATTTACCGTGCTCATGCAAATTACTTCTAAGCGCTATATATGTTATATAACTATAATTTCAAATAGCTTCTATATTTCCAAATGTATTCCTTCAGCCAAAGTTATGTATTCAACGACTATTAATGTCTGTAACTCCGACAGTTATGTGACAGCTAATATCAGCATTCACAAAATGCATGATCTCAACACTTCGTTCTAACCTCATTAAAATGTACACATAGCGCTATATGACTTCAAAATTTAATTCACACACGCGTGAGAGAAATGAAAAAAAAAAAAACCCAACTAAGGTGACAAGTTCTGGTCACATTAAGATGAAATGTTTTCATATAATATGTACATATGTATATATATATATAAATACAGGGTGTCTCAAATAAAACTATACACTTTTGAAATGGCTGCCGAATAAGAAATATATGATTCTTGGGGAAAAGGTTTATATGTATGGGTAGCTTATGGACTCAACTTTCATATGACACCAAAAATTTTACAAATAATTCATGCTTGAATGAGCACTGCTCACTTTTGTAAAGGGTATGAAAATTATGCTGCGCAGGAATTAGCCTTTTAAATTTACGTCAGGTGAGTAAGGATTAGGTGATGGTACATGTTGCAATTTCCATGTTACACACTCTTATTTTTTACATCTGTGACTTGAATGAAAACCTTTGCCCCACATTGCAGTTATTTTCAGATTAGTAGAATAGCTCATTGATTTACTTAATAACCAGATGGGGATTATGTAAATTCATTATTCAAATACATTTTGTTGAAAAAGGAATGTCACAGCTACACGGCTACTTCTTATTCAGGTTACCTATTGACCTGAAGAATAAATAGCCGACATGATCTTTGACATTCTTTTTTTTTTTTTGCAATCCATTACTGAATATTCAATGTAACATAATCCCTACCTGGGTATCAAGTAAATCAATGAGATGTTCAATGTGGGGTGGAGGTTTTGTACCATCACCTCATCCTGACTCATATGAACACACCGCTGAGTCTACTAGGGAAATTTGCAATGCTACAATAAAATAAATGCAACTGGGGTTTACTCATGTATAAAAGTTTGGTTTGATAAACCATAAAATTCACTCAGCAAACCCAAACTGATCGCAACTGATCATAAATTTATCATATCAACTTCAGTTTTGTAAGTTCCAGCGAACTCGTCTGTCGCAAATTTAAAAGGCTAATTCCTGCGCAGCCTAATTTTCATACCCTTTACAAAAGTGAGCAGTGCTCATTCAAGCATGAATTATTTGTAGAATTTTTGGTGTCATATGAAAGTTGAGTCCATAAGCTATCCCTACATATAAACCTTCCCCCCCCCCCCCCCAGAATCATATATTTCTTATTCGGTAGCCATTTCAAAAGTGTATAGTTTTATTTGATATACAACATTATGATATAAAGACGTTAAAATTCCACAGTTTTCTGTGCACTGACAAAGTAAGAGCCTCACGATTTGCAACCTAATAGCCAGTCAGTAAACTTTTTGCATATAAACGTTGTTGATATGTACAGGCAGTATAGATGCCATTGTATTTGTCTGCGTTGATATTTTTCGTTGGTTTGCATACATATTCAAAAAGACGAACTGAATTCCGGACTGCACTTGTAATAGTAGGCCCTATGTCTCTGCGCTTCACTGTTACATGTATCTGGACGGTTAAATCTGCTGAGATAAAAATTTGACCTCTTAAAAGCATAAGTTAGAATGGTGACTAGCAGTCCCCAGATCGACATGCAACATCCCACGTAACTGATGATTTCTAGGATGAAGTCAACTTGGTCTGAGATTGCAGAACCCCCGTATATATCCTGATAGAGAAAGAAAGAATAAAAGAAAAGTAGAATTCGATAAGAATTCATCCTTAACACACATTTTAATTTATACATGAAACGTAAAGCAGGATAGATCTTTGGTTTTGCCGTAGTCAGTTATTTGCTTATTCATGTTAATCATAATGAATGTTGACATAATCCTCATTAATCAGCAACTTAATCATTATGCTATGACAAAAATCCAGCTTTGACTTAATTTCACTTTTTTCTTAATTCAAGACAATTTACTTACTCATCAAACTTTTCAACTATGCAAAGCATTCATTGGTGCTATGGAACCATTGTATTTTCACAGATAGAGGCACGCAAAGTGGTGTGGTATTAATGTTGTTGATACAGACACCGTTAAATATCACTCCATCAAAAAGTTGTCAACTATATAAAACTTATTGTGTGCTGGTATATACTTTGCCTTATTTCTCATACACGTTCATGTTACGTCGTCTGTGCTCTATGATTAATGATTAGTCTGGATAGGTCCAAAATGACGTCATTGTCCCCGTGGAGCTGCGCGTTAAAGGTAGGGGATACCTTTTACAGACCTCCCAAAATGCAGCAAAACATTAAATATGAACCTCAGGGGACTTGCTTAGGCCACTACTTAGAAATTTGGAAGTCAACAGTTATCTAAAATTTGAATAATGCACAAAACTCAACTACTCAGTAGTTCTGTGTGTCAGCCACACTTAAGCCTTTTTGTTGCATTTTTCTGTATTTGTGATCTATAAACACAAATCTAAAAGTACAAGAGCTGATGTAATAACATATAGAGTGTGTGGCAAGAATGTATATAGAAATGTTTGTAAGTGTTGATGAACTTTCTTCACAAAATATACATGATGGACACACATGCAGTACATGGGTCTGCAAAGGTAGCCTAGTAATGTACTGGAATTTACGGTGAGCCCCGAAAACAATTCAATTCAAAATCTAACGGTCAAAATAATGTACTAAATGTCACCTTCCACTTTCAATACTTCATGGGAGTTTCTAAAATGATACTCTCTTCAACATACCACTGTATTTATACAACTCTTCATTTAAGGCGTGCAAATGGGATTCCCTACCTTTAAATGTACAAACGCCGGAAATATACAAATCTCTAAAATTGCATCAACGGGGAAATAAAATATTATACAAAACTCTTTCCGGAAAATGTTCAAACGTTCGATATTAGCAAGTAATGTACAGACGCATCCGGCAAATGTGCGAATTATCTATTTACGTATCGATGATACACTCGATCTGTATTAAAACTGCGCATGAATCTTTGCAGTTTTCATTTTCTTCTAAACCTCACAAAAGATTGTCACCAAACTTGACATATGGCATCCTTAGGGTGATAGGATCTCAATTAATCAAATGGGCACTCCCCCCTCGTCCCCCTCCTCCCGGTGGTGGGGGGGGGGGTGGGAAGGTGGCGAATCAAAGTCCCTAAACTACGAATATTTGATCTTCTTTAAAAAGATAGAGCTAAGATAGTGTTGTGATATCAATGACTGTAGTTTCAAGTTTTGCTTTTGGGGGATCCAGGGGTGCCCTGCACGGGGCAGGGGGGGGGGGGTGATATGGCAAAACTTTCACATTTTCACTCCTTCTTAAAACCATATGTGACCCTGCACCTCAAAACAAACAAAAAGTCGCCAGACATGAATTTTTAGTTAAGACCATATTCTAAAAGAGCAAGCTTTAAGCTTTAAAATGATGTATAACTCAAATCAAATGGACTCTCCTAACCTATCTAAATATTGGAAAGAAAGCACAAACTCAGGAAAAGTGTGAACTGAGAAAAGAGGCTCTGAAGTACAGTGTCTATTCAAGCGCTTAATCTTTACCAAACCGTGCTGGCTGTGCGATGAATGGGACAAAAAACAGGAAGTAAACCACCAGAGTAACAACAATGAAGGGATTATCAGATTAAAGTGAAATTATGCATGCCTCATTAACACATTCTGTTCATAATTAATGCCAACTTTCAAAGCAGTAGCACTATCCTTTCAAAAGTTATTAGAGTTGAAAGTGAAGAGTGTGGACAAGGTTTTTCAGAAATGAAAAAGGGATTCTAAAGACACACCTAATCACACTATTCTACCAAAAATGTTCGAGATAAACTGCTGAAAAAACACACTTTCCTGCCCGTTTTATGATACCAAATTTTAGCATAATGTAAAAGAAGACCCGTTCTTTCAGAAAATATGAAAAAGTCAAGTTCGGCTAGGTTGACCCATTTCACTTATTTTCAGTCCTCACGCAAAATCAGTGTGTGCGACTTTATGTTCGTTTTGTGATGCACGGTCACATATAACAGTTTCTTGAATAACCCCCCCCCCCCCAGCGGATTTTCATCAACCTAGAGGATTACATCCTTAGGGCAGAAGGATCTCAATTTGTTGGGAGGGGCGCCAAGTCCATAGGGTTGGGTTGCTTATTTAAACAAATAGATATCCTGTGATCCTAAGAATGCTTTCCTCTAAGTTTGGTGACAATCCGTTGTGGTGTTTTTCAAGAAAGAATGTGAAAATGTGAATATTCCGCCCCCACGCTTTGGGCATCCCCTCATCCGCCACATTCAAAAATGCATCCCCGACCCGGTGCAGGGCAGCCCTTATAGATCCGCCTTAATAAGGACACTTGAAACTACAGTCATTAACGTCTTCATAGTACTAACTTAGCTCTATTTGTGTGTGTCAGTGTTCAGGTCAGTTTATTCAAACCAAATCAAATATAACAAAAATACAAAACATAACTGCAAAAATTCAGAAAGATAGGTTTATGACCCCAGTGAAGCACAGCTTGTAGTAGGCCGGGGGCCCCTTTACACAATACACTACAGTATATGGCAAGGTGTAACATATATTTACATGGAGTATAACATAATACAAATTATACAACATAATAAATGCAGACAAGTACACGTATACCACCTCCCCCAAACACAATACAACACACACACACACACACTCACACATACACACGCATACACACAGGCATGCACACTTCACACATGGCTACCTCATCTCATTTTCTACATTCATGTACCTAATTTCAATCTGTCTAAAAGGTGTCTTTTACACAAAATTTTGAATCGAGACAGTGTAGTGGAATTAATTATATTACGGGGCAACTTATTCCACTCTTTAACACAAACTATTCTGAATGAATTTGAGGTAGTTTGTGTTCTTGCATATGGCTGATGCATGAGGTTACTCTGGCGAGTATTATAACGATGGATGGAAGAATTTTCCACAAACACATCAGACAAAAATGTATTTTGAGGAGATCGACATTTAAACATAAATATTAAGCATTGAAGAGAAACCATTTCATCAAACGGCAAAATATGTAGCTGCAAAGACAAAGGAGTACTAGGTGATCTATAGTTTGAATTTGTTATGTACCTGACAACTTTCTTTTGAAGAACATACAACTTGTGTACATGAGTCATAAATGTGTGTTCCCAAGCAATATTGCAATACATCAAATGAGGCATAACAACTGCATTGTATAAAGTAACTAGGGTATACTGGGGAAGGAAGAAACGAAGTTTGGATATTACACCAACACTGCGAGACACTTTAGTACGTACGCTATTAAGTTGTTCTTTCCAAGATAAAAATTCATCAACTGTAACCCCAAGGAATTGCACATGTTGACTGCGGTTTATCTGATGACCACCAACATCTAAGGGAATAACATTTTCAGGGATTTCCTTCCCTCTGAATCTAAATAATACACATTTAGTTTTACCAGTATTTAATAACAGTTTGTTACAGCAAAACCATGCAAAGAGTTTACAAATTTCAGAATTAACTGACTGCATTAGGGTGTGAACATTCCTGTGAGAATATAACAAGCATGTATCATCAGCAAAAAGAGAATAAGTAAATAATTGAGACGAATTAATGACATCATTTATATAAAACAAAAACAGTAACGGACCAAGAACAGATCCCTGTGGTACACCATGAGTTACATTACTGGATTGTGATTTGGCACCATTAACGACAACAAATTGTAATATTTCTTTCAAGTAACTTTTAAACCAAGTCAAAGCTATTCCTCGAACACCATAGCGTTCAAGTTTGTTTAAGAATATATTGTGGTCAATAGTGTCAAATGCTTTTGACAAATCTAAAAATACACCAAAGCAGTACTTCCCATCATCAATTGCACTAATGATTGTATCTACTAAATTTAAAACACCCATACTAGTGCAGTAATTTTTACGAAAGCCAAATTGCTGGGAGATCAATTATTATCAAGAAGCAAAAAGTCATTCAATCTTTTATAAACTATTTTCTCCAGAATCTTTGAAATATTGGTAACAAGGCAATGGGTCTATAATTCTCAATGCATTTACGATAATTCTTTTTGTACACCGGAACTGCTTTTGCTATCTTTAACTTGTTAGGAACCAAACCTTGAGACATTGACTTATTGAATATGTACAGAGCGGATCTGCAATAACATGAATACAATCTTTTACAATTCTAGGAGAAATATCATCTGAGCCAGATGACTTGGATGGTTTTAAGGCCAAAGCAAACTCACAATCTCATGCACAGATGTTGGTCTAAAAAATAAAGAGGATGAGTTATCCTGATTTAACAAATAATTTACAAATGATGTCTGCACAGGTGGAATTTCTGTGCTTATTCTTGCAGGCAAATTGATGAAATACTTATTAAAATACTCTGCATTAGCCAAGTCTGATTTTAAGTGTGTGTCTCCATGGAACATTTCATCTGGTATGAGATCTCTTTTTCCCCTCCCAAGTAACTCATTTATGTGAGACCAAGTCTTCCGAATATCTCTCTGAGTATTTTTAAAAACATCATCATAATAATTTTTCTTATTTGTACGGACTAAAGTAGTCAATACGTTTTTATAGTCTACATACTTCTTTCTATTTGTCTCATTTCTATGTTTAATGTATATACAATAAAGCTTATTTTTATAATTTATAGACTTCAGAAGACCCTGGGTGATCCAAGGTTTTTTACACTTCTTTTTCATGCTCATCTGAACAAGAGGAAAATGAAATTCATACAAATCAGAGAAAACACTCAAGAAATAATTGAACCTATCATCTGCACTAGTAAGACTATAAAGAAAAGACCAGTCTATTACAAGAAGATTTTGCCTAAAATTTTGAGCTCTTTCATCTGTAATCACAGACCTATACACTGTATCATTCTTCTTGTTATTTGTGAGTGACTTCCCTTTATTGATGCTAAAAATGGGCATATGATCAGATAAATCAGAGCAAAAAATTCCACACTCAAAATCATCTTGAACACAATTCGTAAAAATATCTATTAATGTTGAAGAAGAAGAAGTAATACGAGTCGGTTCAGTAGTCAAAGCAAATAAACCATAAGATGTTAAATAATCAACAAAATCCTTTACTTTACCATCAGAATCGTAATTCATTAAATTTATATTAAAGTCACCCATAAGATACACATCTTTCTTTTCCTGGCCAATAATTTGCATGTAATGGTCAAAAGATTGAATGAAAGAAGGAATATCATTATCAGGTGCTCTATATACACAACCAACAATGGATTTCGCATTATCAATCTCTATTTCTACAAAAAAATAGATTCAAAACTACCATGCTCGCCTGATAAATCAGTACGCAACATATAATCAATACCATCCCGAATGTATGATAATACCCCACCACCTCATTTATTGGATCTACAAACTTGCAAAAGAGAATACCCAGGGATGTCAAACATACGCATATCTGTTGTTGGCTTGAACCAAGCTTCTGAAATCCCAATCACAGAAAAGTTATGTCTTATGCACGACAAGAAAACCACAAAATTTTCATAATTCTTTAAAAGACTTCTTGAATTAATATGCATGATAGAAAGTTTATTTATATTATTACATTGAAAATCACTACAGTTCATATACTTACAGTCACTACCTACAAGATCAAAATAATCTTGAAAGTCATTATTCATAAGAAAATTTTGAGTTTGGATAGTAAACCACTAAGTATAAAAAAAAAAAAATAGAGTTCCAAATTATAAAAAGAATATACATGTAGGTAAAAGACAAACAAGACTTAATGAACCAGTGAAATCGTCGAGGAGGAGCCTTCACACACACACACACACAAACACCAGCATCAACACAGACACAACACTAGCTACCAAGTAAAAGAACAATGAATGAAGACAGAATATGTAATAAAAAGCAGCGCAATCGTACATGATTACACAATAAAAGTTAGAGAAACATCAAAAAGACTAATGTATACAACACAAGCAAGAAAGTGGATCAGTAATGGCGTCAAAATGGGAACCTCAGGGATTGATGGATGACCAAGTGGGTAATACTACATGTTTCCAATCCACTATAAAATTGAGACTTGTCGAAGGTTAGAGAATGCCTTCTTCATGGAGATCCCCTCCTCAGTGGTCTTTAAGGCTGCCATGATTCTCCCGTCAACCGAAGAAGATAATTAGAACAATTCCACTTAAAAGGGCATTGTACCGGTTTTTTATTTTTTTTTATATGTTGTTCTTTTAATTCCAAAAGACCCAGCGGTGCAAACAGAATCAAAATTTCATAATGATTAAGTCCGTAATTTAATGTTAAAAATGGAACTTTTTAGGTGAGAATTATGCTAATGAGCTGACGAGCCCGGATGTTGTGATGTCACAGGTGCTCTCACTATTACTGATTACAAGTGCTCGCATACGCGTGCGTTAATTCGTATCGAGTAGCAGACGACGCTTAGGCCTAATTTAGCTAGCAGGCGGCGCTTGTGTACTGTTACAGACGACGCTTAGGCCTAATTTAGCTAGCAGGCGGCGCTTGTGTACTGTTCTATCCATGTAGATATCTCAAATTTCACTAAACCAAATCGCACCAAAATTACAGGATATACTTCATAGCATATTTCAAAGTATTCTCTTACATTTGAACGAAATCAGTAATCGAGAAGTATCAATATTGACGTCGACTTTCAAGTCGTCACTCAAGAAAAACTCACTCTTCGCGAGAGATGTTGGCGAACGCAAGATGCACAATCTAGAACTGAAGTTAGCCGACTAGTACTGTGCGAACGGGGAATTTACGCGAGAACTAAACTCAAAAGTGTAATGATTTTTGCGACTTGTGTGATATAGGAACTACATTTTTCATTCAACTTACCACAAATAATTTGTAAATTTATTTATTGCCCCGGATTACTTGAAAGATTTGTCTCATGATATTAAATGGCTAACTTCAGTCTGTGCGTGTGCAGCAGGTAGGTAGGGCCTGGCCGCAATCACTCGTGTTAGTCGTAGAGCAGATTATTTTTAGCGACGCCGACAGGAAAGTCGACATCTACACTTGCGCTTCCCGACATGTGATTTGTTTCCAATTAACGTGAGCTGTTGGATATGAATCATAAAGTATTTCCTGTGAGTTTGGTGCCATTTGGAAAGGTGAATTTTGAGATATATGGATACGGAAGTACGCTAGCACTATACCTACACCAGCGCTTGAATCGCGAAGCGGCGACACTGTGTTAGAATCTACGTGGTCAGGCCACTCTTCCGAGATATGGGTCCTAGTAGGCCTACTGAAACAAACTGTTAGATCTAACATTAGTCCTTGGTGTAAATAACACCACTATGAGATTTATCTCGACTACAAAACACCGGAAATCCATAAAGCAGATACCTTACCTGAAAAATCCAGCACAGGAACAACAGTGCCTACAGGATAAGGGTCCAGATCTAGATCTGGAGTCTGGACTTTTGTCTGGACTTTCTTTAAGTTCTGGCAGCAGGGGTATGTAACGTTACGCTGTGCCTTATTAGCGCTGTGCACATAGGGCCTACAGTTGCAATGTCGACGGTGAGTGAGTGTAGGGCCTACTCATCAAAACTTGGACAGCCACGTAGAACCTACTCCTTGACTGCTCAGTAGTCCTAGTCCTAGTTCTAGTATTTCAGAGTCTATGTGTACTAGGTACCGTTTTCATCTCACTAAGCGTAAATCGTGCGTGCCGTTGAAGAGAGTCTATCTACATTTGGATTTAAATTCACTCAGCCCTCATCAACGTTAGATAGTTTGAACTGGCGAACCATCGCTCGATCATGATCATCAATGCGTAACGTTACTTACACACAGTCTTCTATGGGCAGCACGTTCGGATAACGATGCCAATTTCATTTTGCATATCTGGAATTTCCCCACAAGTTTTATCTAAATAAAAAGCCGTTGAAGAGATTGCTTTTAAAGATTAATAGATATTGTTTAACATGTTTATTACAGCTCCATATTGCAATTATACTAAATAACAGCTTTTGCAGTACTTCGTGTGAGATTTCATCAGTAAATTGGCATTATGTAGTTCGTCTTGGTAATGTCGGAGTTGTGCACCAAGAGCACCTGTGACGTAGGCCAAATTGTGTGGATCGTTCCATGGCTTGCTCGTTTTCATTTTTTTTTTCAAAAAATCATTACAGGCTTATCCTGGGTTTTAGAATCCTCTCTTTCCAGTAGTAGGCATCAAAAAATGTAGATTAGAATTATCAGACAATTAGAAAATATCAGCACAGTTTTCTTTTAAGGGATTTTTTTAAGGCTCAACCTCGATTTATGCATGCTCTCAGTCAATGAAGCACCCGAGTGCAATTTTGTACAGCATATGTCTTGAGAAATCACCAACACCGAATTTCTGTTCTGTACATTATACCACTCGTGCCTTTGTGCTATAGAAGATATCTATGCAACTCTTTGTTATTATTCGAGAGTTTTAACGTCTACCAGTAGATCATTGTGAACAAAAAGCCCTTCTTTGTTTGTTTGTTTTTTTCGGGCGATTAGCGTCCGATCTGTGTGGATGCAGCGCTTCCTTTTTCTTTCCTTGCTGTTTACTTGTCCATCATCTTCTTCGTCATTCTCTTCTCATCTGATGTTGATTCTGATCTCAGTTCGATGAGGCAAGTTGGCAGACTGATTTTTTTTTTCTTTTACAAAACTATCATCAATGATACCATTTCTAGGAGAATTATTGTTTGTTTGTTCGTTTTTATTTCTGCATTCAATCAGATGCAATTTGAATACAAACTTCAAAAAGTACAAAGAACAAAGAATAACAGGTGCAGTGAAATAAATCGATAACAGTAAATAGATATAGAGCAATGTAGATACACAGAAACATAAAATAAGATATACAGTATTTTTTCAGTAAACAACAGAGATCAATGAATGCAGGAGACCACCATCATAAGCGATTAAGCTTGAAATGGATGGAGGCCTCATAAAATGACTATCCAACGACATAACTCCTTGGAGGAAGGTGATCAGGTGAGTGCAGTGCAGTTGCAGGTGAGAGTGCAAGATGCAGTTGAAGGAAGAAAATAGAGATTGACAATGAGATGACAATCATTTACTATAAATATTTGTTAGCTTAATTGGTTTGGAGAATATAATTGTATCATTTTAGTGAGGCTTTCAAAGAATAAATACTTGAACAGGACTTTATATCATCCGGGAGATTATTCCAAATGTCTGGACCCGAATGTCTTATAGATTTATGTGTCTGATTATTCTGTGTATCAGAAGAATAATCTTCCATCTTATTGACAAGATTTTATTTTGTTTTTAGAGGTTTTAGACGGCTTGTAGAGCTAAGTGAGATGAACAGAACGTCTATACAAAGTTGAGCTGAACATTGTTAATCTTTATCCTTTCTCATGACTTTCGGTCTCTCATTATTTTTCATTATTATCTTGTCACATTTTCCCACTTTTTCTCCCCTTCTTTCCTCTTTCTGTCAACCATTGTTTTTCCCTTACGTCATTCTGTCATCTTCACTTCTTATTCTGTTATGTGCTATTTCTCTCTGTATATTATTTCGATCGGTTTTTATCCCGTGATATGGACTCTTTTCGATGTGTCCCCTTGAAGACACCATGCAGCTTTAACGGCTAATTTCGCCCAAGCGAGCCGCGCCGCGGTTTAGCAAATGCCAATAATAATTTGAACATTTGACGAATGCGTTTGTACATTTCCCGGCTCCATAGTACTTCTGTGGGTTCGTTATCAATATAATGTCGTTTTCATGATTTTCATCACTGTAATATTCATTTACAAAACATTTGACTCACCATGAGAATACCGAAATTTGTGAGATGGTCACATTCACACTCTGGTCGTTCATCGGTGCTGGAATTGCTCAGCCGGCAGCCCCTCGTGGACCAATTACCCGTGCCGCTGTTAGCGTCAAAGTCCCAATACACGCAGATTGGATTCGTAGCATTCTATGTGATTTCAAATTTTGCATTTCATGATTATATACGGCTAGAACAAGCGAGCTAGCCTATCAAGGAAAACGAATTCCTTTTACTACAGTCTCATTACTAACCACAAGACAATTTCGAAGAAACGTGACGAGCTGGGATGTGCAACGGGTCATCTCGTCGGTGTTACCACGAACCGACGCTATTTCGTTTTTGAGCGAAAATGCAATTCTGAGAAAATCGCGTTTAAAGATCTCACAAGTTTTAGACAACGTTTTCAATGACTTTTCCTGTCTTGTGTGTGAAAATTTTGACAGGGTGATGAGAGTGGAAGTTGTTCTTCCTATCCATAGTGTAATTTTAGTGTGAATTCAAAAGAATTACGATATTTCTGTCTTCAAACTCACTGCGTCGGTTCGTAAATCCATCGTTTCTTGCGCGCACCATAGGTTATGTACTTAAGCGCGGGTCTCACGAACCGACGTAAGTTGTATTACGCCGGTTCGTGAGACCCGCGCTGTAGGGCCTGCACAATAGGTAACGTGCAATACGCGTGTATTTACGAACCGTCGCTATTTCATTTTCGTATGTGTTTACATACAAATACTATTAGGGCTATACCTGCTTATCAACAATAACCTTATTAATTGAAATTAATTGTCATGTAATGATTATTGTGATGATTATAATACATTAGGTGATAATTAAGATGATAAAATAAGCCAGTTTCTCTTAATTGTTCTAAAAAGCGTGATGTCCTTGTTTTCATCTTCATTTAGCATTGTTATTAGAGCTGTCGTTGATCGCTCTAAAGATTTCTTTGCCCTCCCCCCTCCTTTTTTGTGTGGATATATTATTCAACACTTTTGCATGTGGACATTTATTATTTGGTAATTAATATGTACTCGGTATACTGTGTTTCATATTTTTTTAACTTTTTACTGTTTTATTTTTTACTTTTTTAACTTACTTTCTTTATTTTTCACATAATTTTTAATTCAAATTCAGTTCACTTCTTTCATAATAATTATGAATGTTTGTTCTAAGATGAAGGATACCGCTAAATATAGGGAAAAAAATGTGCCAGTCAGTAATGATTACTTGCATTTACTCATCTTTCATACTCATGCACTCTGTTATTTCTTTCTCTGAAATAATCTATTACTTTCTTTATTTCTTATTATTCCACATTATTTGTGACTTTTACTTTGTCACAATTTTTATCGGTGTCATTATTGTCATTTGGCTTGCATGCGAATTCACTCATAATTCCTCATTTTCCATCTTTCTCTTTCCTGCTCAACAGATTCTTTGATAGCTGCACTTGATCATATAAAAACATAAAACTCATCCTGCATGCACTCTTCGAAACTGATAAACTCCTAAAAATACCTAAATATCAAAATTATCAGAATTTCAAGCTTCATTTTAAATATATAACAATGGTCATGTTTTATTATGCCTTTTGCAGCAATATATTGAAGAGGTACATTATGTAATCGAAGAAACATAGGTTCTCAATAAAGTATCAAATTTGAATTATTCAGAGATGAGTAATGACAATGGGAAGGATAACAATTGTGGAAGAGCTCCATAAATCAATAAATATCTCATGGCAAATGGAGATGGAATCAATATTAAAGAATATGCGTAATTCAAGTTCATTATTACATCAGTTTTTGTGTGTTAACAAAAAGAGAAACACAGTTCGAACATGCGCACCAAATCTTACAATTTACATTTACATCTATAGAGTGCGGACGGAACATATACAAAAGAAAGAATAACATTCTCAAATTAATATATCAAGCAAAATTATGTATATGAACATACAAAGATGTTGCTGCATATGCATGAAGCTTGTGAGTGCTGCAACACACATTATGCTCAGATGGAAACTTGATGTATATCATACAAAAGAGAAGAGGTACTGCATGTACATGTAGTTACACTATTCACAGGACAGTAGAGAAAAAGCAAGAGAGAGAAGGAAATGGGTGTCTAAAATAGGTCGATGTAAGGAGTGCCAAGCCAATTAAGTCTCTAATAGTTATACATATATGAAAAGGAAACAAGTTAATCACAACATAAATGATCGTGCTCATATTAACCAATAATTAGCATCTAAAAATGTGTGTAGAAAGCCCATAATATCAGCCTTTCGCCCCGTAGGCTTGTTACATATGAGAAAAGAGAAATTTTGGCCGACACCCCCCCCCCCTCCGAATCCTTAATCCACCAGTACTATAAACACATGTGCTAGCAAATTCACAAGAGGGGTGGGGAAATTCGGCCAAAATTGTGTGTGGTTAAGATAATTAAAAAGAAAGGTCATCGGCAAAACTACGGGGTGGATGCAGACGAATTTTCATGTGATGACTAAAAAAAAAAGAATGCAGCCAAAGGGGGGGGGGGGGAAAGGACGGTGGAGAGGGGCCAAGGCTAATTTGACTTCCCTCCCCCCCCCCAAAAAAAAAAAAAAAAAAAAAAAACACGCCACTGTTTTACAGCACCTTTAAAGGACTCTTAATTTTCTTTTGTAAAAAACAAACGTCTCGAAGTAAAGAATTCCATATTGTAGGCGAAATGTAGACCGATACAGAGTATGAAGTGTACATCCCAAGCTATTAAAGAAAAAAAAAAACAGATTATGAATATTATTTAAAGTAAGAATTTCAGTGCGTTTAATCATCTTTAGTCGAGTTGCAAATGACATGTGCATATTTAATAAGAGCAGTTAACTTCGAAGCGCCCCCAAGCCCTTCTATATTTAATCATTCATGTCTAAAGGTAGTGTTAGGGCATCCCGGTGGTCTAGTGGTTATGGCGCTGGTCTAGTAATCCGGAGGTCGTGGGTTCGAATCCCGCTTGGGCTGCCTGTGATGGTTTTTTTTTTTTCACAGCAGCCCACAAACTGCACACTGCAGTTGTATGTGTTACTACGGATGGAGACAAATGAATAATCTATTATTTTGATATACAATGTTTGACATCCTTTTTGTAATCACTTTCTTTAATTGTACATTTAGAGACATAATGAATTATTATTAAAAGAAATCATATTTCTGTATTTTGTTGTGAGTTTGCATGGGAGCATACACGTATCATAATTTACAATTTTAGTTAAATAAAGAACATCTCATAACAGAACTGTCTAGTGATGGTTGAATGATTATGTCAATTTGTTATAAATCCTATCAGTTATATGGAGTGCATTTCCCATGTTTATAAGAATCATACGTAACACATTCAAAGTGGGTTGAAGACAACAAAATAATAAATAAAAGAATAAAGGAGAATAGAATGAATTACAGTTTGAGGTGAGTTTGGCATGTCATTAACTGGATTAATATTATCATCTAGCAGAGATGCATATTTGATTATTTGTTGCATTAATTTCATAAAAATACATACATGTATAACATGTCTCAATCAACATTCAGAATGTTTGCAAAATGTAGATGAACATGTATCATGAACATGGTTGAAGATGAAGCTGGAACTTTTTGTTAATGGGTCTAAGCTACCATTTGTGACTCTCATAAATCTGTTTTCTGTGAAAATTCGTACAGCGAGCGAAAAGTTTCTGATATACACATTTTGACAGTGTGACACATTTGGTTATGCCCCCGACAATTTAGATTGACTCTCGCAATTATCACCGTTTACGAAAAATAAATCAGTGAAGGGCATGTTAATCCTCAGTCGATAACTATTAGTACTATGCAAGGATTATTCAACCATCTAACTTCATCTGATTACAGCATCATCTGAATATTGCCAATGTGCACTTAGAAATTTATCAAGATGTATCACAAGGTTATGATTACCACACAAAACCTTCAAGATTTATTATCATGAAATACATACCAATGAACACTTAAAGAAAATCTAACATTCCATATCCACATGAAGCTTGCCTTGATATAAATGTCTCTCAGTAGTGTTATTAAAGTGTAGCAAAATTGTAATTACGACATCACAGAATGGAATGCATGTTTTCACCTTCAATCTTAGAATCTTCTTTCATGTTTCCACTTTACAATCACATTTTAATGTAGATATACCGTCCTTATGTTGTCGCCCTTCATCCCAAGTTCTCCCTTCTATCCTATCTGTAGATTGCCTTCTTTCCTAAGCCATTGTATTCACATTCCTTGATGATAAGCACGATGCTGTACTTTTTTTCTTCTCTGAAACAGTCCAGCTCTTCGCTACTGCATGGCATCAGTCATGTGAAAGAAAAGACAGAAATTAAGAACTTTCGATTAAAATCAAACATCATGATACAAGATACAACTTTCATTTTGAGAAAAAGAAATCAGCCAACTAAGCTGTAGTTGAAATCATTTTGCTCTATTTATATTAAACATAAAACAAAATGGTATACAGGATCAAAGAATGTCAAAAAATACTGCTGTTCGTCTTTGATGCATATTCAAATTGTCTCGCCTTTTACATATTTTAATGATGCAAGATCTTATGTCTAGCACTTAGTAAGTCTCATGTAGAAATTAAATTATCATTCACATGAATAAATCTACATGTCCTTGTAAATAAGGCATTGCTTTGAAAAAGCTGAATATTACTAACTGCATTTGGGAAACAGTCTACGACAATCAAACTTCTTTATTATCAGAGACTTTAACATCTTGATTAGACCTAGACTCTAATTACCATTGTATTCACATCCGTTGATGATGTACACGACCCTGTACTTTTTCTTTTCTTTTCTGAGACAGTCCAGTTCTTCGCTACTACATGGCACCAGTCATCTGAAAGAAAAGAAAGAAATTAAGAACTTTTGATTAAAATCAAACATCATGGTACAAGATACAACTTTAATTTTGAGAAGAAAAAAAAAATCAGCCAACAAAACTGAAGTTGAAATTATTTTGCTCTATTTATATTAAACATAAAACAAAATGGTAGGCCTATGCAGGATCAAAGAATGTCAAAATATACTGCTGTTCGTCTTTGATCCATATTCAAATTGTCTCGTCATTTACACATTTTAATGATGCAAGATCTTATGTCTAGCACTTAGTAAGTCTCATGTAGAAATTGAATTATCATTCACATGAATATAAATCTACATGTACTTGTAAACAAGGCATTGCATTGAAGTAGCTGAATATTACTACCTGCATTTGGGAAACAGTCTGCGACAATCAAACCTGTTTCTTATCAGAGACTGTATCATCTTAATTAGACCTAGACTCTACATTATCATTCAGCTTTTAAAGGTATTAACCATTCACCTATAAAACAGTGGCATTGTCATGTGCATCGCATTTCTTTGATACTGCACATATTTTCATGAAGTCTGTGCAAGAATGCAAATGAAACACGTCTGCTGTTTGGTATTTATCAAAAAAAAAATCACTAACCCGGAAGTCCTTGGCCTTAGGAATAACACGTGGCGAGTTAGCAGGAATTGACATTAAAATAGAATAAGAATAGATCTACTAAATAGGCCTTTGCCTCATGAATGTCTGGTCTAATTATAGACTAAGTGAAGTCTAGACCTTTCACTTTTAAGTTACACAGATTTCATATTACTTAGATCTAGACTACATCTAAATCTAGACATCTAATACTATTAGATCTTGGCAACTTTTGTCTTTGTGACACGAAATTAACACGTCACGGATGATATTTCGGCGATGTCCAACAGGATGACAGTACCACTATTACTAAATCAGTAAGTTGACATAGATAACTAACATCAACTTGTTAAAGTACGTTAGAGATGGCACCATATACAATAACCGGTGACACTGACACTGACAGATCTAGCGACTACGTTTAGACTAACGTTAAAGAGTGAGACTCGCCATCTCAGTAAGTCGGCCAAAGACAAAGTCAATACAGGGCTAAGTCAGTGTTACTGTTATGTTAGGCCTAACAAACGTTAACGGTTACTCGGTAAGGTTAGGTTTACCAGGACTCAAGAGTCCTGGTTAAATCAGTCGAGGGACATTTCTTAGGAAGTTCTTCTATTCCAAGAATAAAAAGAGTGAAAGAACAAAGGGAAAAAAGGAAAGAAGAAAGGACAAAAGATTATGTATGGCTGCTGTGGAAATCGACAGCGCCACTGTATCACTATCAATCAAGCGTAAATACAATGTATATAAACGCCATTTGGTTGGGCCACATTCACAAGTTTTAGGGGAAAAAAAGCCCCATCGCTGTGCTTAGGTACTCCACTCGAACTAACGTTAGACATACACTACACACAGTACGGTACTAGGGCTGAATTCACAAGTACAATGTATACTTTAACACTGCACTGTACAGGAAAGCCACCTAACCTGTAGAGTACTCGTAGTGTTTAGGTAGTATCACTAGACCACATACTGTCATAGATGACATCTACACCAACGCTGCACACTGGCACTGGTCCGACGGTCCCTGACCAGGAAAAATCACTGTTGGACACTGACCAGTAACTTTTTCAGGAATGGACCAGTAAAGATTGGGGGAAAAAATGGGTGGACTCTACCTACTATTACCACTAGTCTAGATGTAGATCTAGGGCTAGACTACCGGTATGGCTCTGAACTGTGTTAATTTGACTTGGTCTTAGACTTCAGCTGATCTTAGTTTTAGTAACTGGTATTACAAGTCTTAACTTTACTTAGACTTAATAGTTAGACTTGAAAGTAAAAGTCTAACATGTCTAACTTTATTCTTTACTCTTCCTTTGAGTTTTACTGTTAGACTTTTTTTTTTTTTTTTTTTAGTTTAGTACGCCTACTTTGTCAATCTCATGATTTCATTTTCAACTCAAAAGTCAAGGCTTTTAGTGTCTTTGAGACTTTGAATTCTTGCAATCTGCATGTCTTGCACACAGACGTTACGACTACAGTACTCAGTAGTCTCAGAAGTAACGACATAAGTTGAAAAGAAACAATAAATAATATGATTTGGGATCTAATTTGAAATTGGATGGCGTTTACAGACTAGGCTTCATAAGCATCACGCGATTGAATACATGGGACTACACACTACCGCAATTAATGGTTATGGAAGTCCAACTGAAACTGTTATTTTGAGCATGATTTTGATAGGATTATAGCTTACCATTCACTTCACTCGTGGACAGTGGGCTGGCTTAGGCCGTCATTCATCTTTCAGAAGGTTTGGTTCTCACTCTGAGATCTGGATTAGGGCCAAAACCTAATTCTAGGCCAGTAAGTTGAACAAAGCTCAAAGTAATGCAACTGCGACGGTTCGTAAAACCCGCATTGCTCTTCACCGTAGCAATTCGGGTTTTACGAACCGGCGTATCTTTCGTGCGTCGGTTCGTGAAACTCCTTTTTCTCAATTTCTCGATATTTCGAGTACCGTCGTTTTTTTCTTTCTTTGATAAAATTAAGAATAATTAATTTTGTGATCTAAAATTTTGGGATTTGGTAGAGAAAGCACTTTCATTTGGTACCAATATCTCGATTTTGAAAATTTTGACCAAAATCGAAATAGCGTCAGTTCGTGAAAACGCCGACGATCTGTTGTAGCATTCTTTCTCCACTAATTTGCAATGTACTATTTCCCTTGATGACTGAAGACTAACCATGAATTTGCTTTTTTTTTTTTATTTCGAAGTTACCCATCCATCCAACCATAGTAATACTATCTTATCCATCTTTGATAAGGCATTGGCGGAAGAGATGCAAGTTCAAATTCATTTTGATTGCATTTCTCTACATTATTTTTTTTTTCTTATCAGATATGTATTTTATCAATTAGTACTACCTTTTGTGTTTTGGTGTTTCAAAGGTAACACGATGATAAAGAATAATAATAAAAAAAAAACAGAACAACGCACTACTTCACCAAAACAAAACTGAGAAGGACGCTATAAAAATCGCGATAGCTTACCTGTATAAGTGGTACGAACGAAAGTCGGACAGACTGTTCTAGGTTTTCTATCACCCGATTCCCTACAGACGCCGCTATGACACGAGAATTAACGATCCTGTTAAAATCGGTGTTAATAACGGTCATGTTATGTCCGGTGTTATTTTCATTCCGGAATGAGAACGGAAAGAGCGATGGGTCACGGAAACCGGTAACGAACAAGCGGGTTGTGTCTACATTCGCGACAACCTCACCCGGAACGAAAATGCTTGCTTCCGGCGGAACAATTTGGTTCTTTGTGGTATCTCCCTGTTCAAGACGAAGATCATCGGTTGTAATGGTATCATCAACACCTGTCACTGTCAGAAGAACTGAAAAACCATCCTGACCTTCGTCCGGCTCAACATCATCAACCTTATAAGAAAGATTATAAAGTGCGTGTGAGAGAGAAATATGCAGAGAGAGAGAGAGAGAGAGAAGGGGGGGGGGGTGGGAGGGAAAGGGAGAGGGAGAAGCATGAACGCAAAGACAAGACAACACATGAAAATTATGGCCTCATCGTTTATAACTGGTAAAATTCACTTGGTCATGAAGCAATCTTTTTCTTTTATTTCACATCTTAGATACACTTGTAGCTCTACATATCCCTTGTTGATATATCCTTGACTTGTAATTCTTAGAAAAAATACAGGCAATAATAGAATATGTTTAGTAGAACGGGATGTCGATTTGCAAAGATCATGATCGATTGGGTTCATTCCTAGCATACATGTAGGTTAAATAAGCACGCATGTTGCGACACGGATTGTCCCCCCTATACGGATTGTCGCCCCCGGCTCGGGGGCGACAATCCCTGACGGAGTTGGATTGTCGCCCCCGTCACGGATTGTCGTTTGGCGACAATCCGTGACGAGGGCTGGCGGCAAGGATTGTCGCCCGCCCTCGAAGCACATTTTGCTGGGTAATATCGTTCTGGACATAGTCATTGAAATACTAACACATAACTTACATGGCTACATCCATGCAAACATGCCATGTAAAAAATCATGGTGAGGTTTCAAGGAAGTGTGTATGTGCGTGCGCATATGATAATTTAGTGTCCGTTTGTGCGTGTGTGTGTGTGTGTGTGTGTGTGATGGAAGAATGTGTTTATTATGTCAGCTTTTTGCGTATGTGTTTTTTAGCTGCGCGTGGGTAGGGATACCTAGTAAGCTGTTGCTGGCATAAACGTTGATATTGATTTTATCAGCAGCTTTGGCTTTGATGAGTTTGTTTGGCGGATTTGTTATGAATTCGGAGTGGTGCTTGCGTGCGGGCGGATGCTGCTTTTCTGCATACGGTCCATTATGTCTTATTTATCAACATTGGGAAGTCGTTTCATCAGGAAGGAATGTGGTATCGGTTCGGGTGTGTGTGTGTATGTGGGGAGGGGGTTACATTTCGTTATTGCAAAAGTTCGTTATTCTGAAGGCTCCCTAGTCCGAAGGTTCTTCATTCCGAAGGTTCGTTATTTCGAATTTCATTTTTGGATCAACGAACCTGTAGGTACAGGGGTACAGGGGTATGTACAGGGGATGCTGTAGACGATTACGTCCTTCGACGTTTTCTGTTTTCCACTCACATGGGAACACAGAGACGTGTGGGAAGCCACACAACTCTTGTTGCAAAGCTGCAGCGCATTTACCTGAAGGAATGCTGCAACACACTCGGAGCGGTGGAGAGGCAGAACCGCAAAGTCAAGTTACGAAATTTCTCCGACAAATGGTCATTTTTAGGTGGCACCCATATACGCATGACATCGCTTGACCATTGGTGCTGAACATTTTTCCTTGTACTATTTGAATGTATATTTTTCGAAACTCGGAAGGCAATTTTTGGGTTGGGGGTGAGGTGACAGCATTTTTTTTTTTCACTTTTCTGGCCGGGAAGGTGTGGGACAGCGATAAACTATATAAAATGAGAACGAATTTAATATTTCCCTATAGTCTTACCCACTTTACGCTCCATGGATATTACATTTTATAATATTGTATTTTGGTGTGGGAGGGGTGTCCGAATGTCCTAATGTTTTTTTTTTTCTGGAAATGTAATAGGCATTGCTTTCTTATAATAATCTCCTTAACATAACCCAGAAAGTCATGAATATCGCTGCACAATGACAGCGTAACCACTGTTTGTCTATTCCATGACTGTAAGTAATATTTTCTTACTCTGTTCAACTTATCGATCTAGATTGTATTCTATTTGTGGTTTAATTATGTTATGTAGTCCTTACATTTACGATGTTTATCCATATTTGAGCTGCACAAATAAAATTCAAACTTCAAGTTCAAGATTTCATATATCTTTTATTACTGTAAAGCAAATTAAAGAAATGCGAAAACTTTTCACAACTTGTACGTAAATTCACTTTCAGTTTTCCCCAGTGTACAATGAAAGACAGTCCAATATGTAATAAATTTGTTGTCATGATACATTGGCTTGGCAGGGATCGTCATATTGTAGGCCCTACATGATTATTTATAACAATCTGTAACTATCCCAAAAAATCCGCAACTCTCCGTAAATAGTCGCAACTCTCCCCAAGTGTTCCGAACTATTCGGAAGTTTATGCAAGTTGAAAGAACAAAATTACGTGCCAATTCGTAAGAACATCCGCAAGTGGACGCAAGTATTCGCATTTGGTCGTATCTCTCCGTATCGCCCGCATATTTTTTCCCGTATGTTTTGTAAAAATGCTCTGGTGACAGCAAGGGATCCGCGGGTGTCCGCAGAAAAAAAGAAAAAAGACTTATTTGGACGTAACGCCGGACGCAGAGCATTATGTGACTGGGGCCTTATGCCCCAGTCACACAGTGCTTTGCGATGGGTTACGTCCGCCGCGGATAGATACGAATGAGTGAACGCAGGGGGACGCAGCGTGGACGCAGGCATCCGCAGGGACGTATGTAGACGTAACTGTCCGTAACTCATCCGTAAAGAAACGCAAAATGACGGCGCCAAGCCTGCGAAATTTTGAAATGTTCAAAATTTCGCAGAGGGATTCTACGGATGCAGACTTTCGCAAGTAACCGTAACCAAACGTAATTATCCGTAACTGAACGTAACTATCCGTAGCCTGGACGCAGACCATCCGCAAAAAATTTTACCTCCCGTCCGTTTGCGTTCGTTTACGTCCACCGTAAGTATCCGAAAGTAATCGCAAGTTAACGTATATCAACACTTTTGTCCGCTTACGTATATTTGCGGACAGTTACGGATGCTGCGGAAGATTACGTCCTTCGACGTTTTCCGTTTTCCACTCGCATTGGAACACAGAGACTCGTGGGAAGCCACACAACTCGTGTTGCCGAGCTGCAGCGCATTTACCTGAAGGAATGCTACAATACAGTCGGAGCAGTGGAGAGGCAGAACCGCATGGTCAAATTATGACATTTCTACCACACTAATGGTCATTTTAGGCGGCACCCATATACTCATGACATCGGTTGACCCTTGGTGCTGAACTTTTTTTTTTTTTCTTGCACTCTTTGAATGTATATTTTTCGAAAAGGCAATATTTTGATTACGGGAAGGGGTGACAGCATTTCATTCACTTTTCTGGCCGGGAAAGGTGTGTGACAGCGATAACTATATAAAATTCTCTATGTCAATGGTATGTCAAAATTCTCTATGTAGGGGATGGGGGTGAGAGCATTTCATTCACTTTTCTGGCCGGGAAAGGTGTGTGACAGCGATAACTATATAAAATTCTCTATGTCAATGGTATGTCAAAATTCTCTATGTAGGGGATGGGGGTGAGAGCATTCATTCACTTTTCTGGCCGGGAAAGGTGAGTGACAGCGATAACTATATAAAATTCTCTATGTCCATGTCAAAATTCTCTATGTCAATGATATGTCAAATTCTTCAAACATCCTCTCTTTCTTATTATTTGCGGATGATAATAATGTGTTTTATCTGATTCTGATTCTGATCGATTAACACATGATACTTTAAACTGTGAATTAACGAAGTTACTCCATTGGATAAGAGCGAACAAACTGTCAATTATTTGCAAAAAACTGCAAGAAAAAATGCATGCTGTTCAGTAATTCGCTAGAAAATCTACCGAGAAACGTTTTCCTGGAAGACACGGTCATAGACGAAGTCTCTTCCATCAAATTTCTAGGTTTGATTCTGGACAATAAACTTACCTGCATGGGGTTTGCACATTGATTCTGTTTGTCGTGTTATTTCAAGGAATATAGGTATTATAAACAAAGTTAGATTTTATCTTCCAAAAAATTTACATTTTATGTTATATTCTGCTTTGATACTACCTTACTTAAACTATGGTATACTCGCATGGGGAAACACTTTTTCTAAATATTCAGAAAGAATACTATTATTACAGAAAAAAGCATTTGTCACGAATCGTGGAGAAGTCATACTTATAATTTATTTCACGAAAATAATATTTTGAAAATTTGACCTTTATGGTTTGCAATTAGGACAATTCATGTATAAACTCACCAACCATTCTCTCCCCCTTGTGTTTGATTCCATGTTCTTAAAGAATGAAACTGTTCATGCATATCCAACCCGTCAATCCCATGAATATCATTTGCCTTTGACTAGAACGGTTTTTGCAAAATCTTTATTCTACTTTTCTGGACCAAAATTCTGGAATTCTGTTGATAATAATGTAAAAGAAGCTTTAATTCTTAATACATTTTCTTTAAAGTTAAAGAATTATTAAAAAACTTCGTATGCAGCAAAATGAATAATTCTTTTTTTTTTTTTTTTACTTTTGATTTTCAAAATCGTCTGTGCGTCGGTAACCTCACTACTCTTTGTTTATCAGCGAGCCTGTGCCTCCAGTGCCCTGGTTATGACCCACCATTTCCCTCTCCTCCCCCCCCCCCCCCCCCCGTCCACCTCGGACTTCCTACCTCCCTTACTATCTTTCTATCCTCTCATCAATCTTTCCTTACAAGAGAGCCTCTTTGTGTTTGTTAATGTGAGTTGGTATGTGTGCATGTATGTGTGTATTACTCTGTCTGTCTTTTTTTTTTTACTACCGTTAAGGGAAATTGTTGTTGTTGTTGTTGTTTGCTATTATATTTTTTTTTTCTGTTTGAGGGGACTGCATTCTACAAGCCCTGTTTTTTTAGCAGTCCCCTCCATTTCCAGCAATATTGTTTATGCATTCACCACAGTGACGTAACAGTTATTTGTATCTCTGTTGATAATTTACCTGTATCTCTTTTACAATGTTATTCTGTTCATCGCATTGTGGTACTGATTTCATGACATCTGTGTTGAGTGTTTCATTGTATTTCTAATTATTTTGTTTGATGGAAATGAAATAAATCAACTTGAAAAAATGAGAACGAATTTGGTATTTCTCTATAGTCTTACCCACTTTACGCTCCATGGAATGTGTATTACATTTTTTGTATATATATTGTGCTTGGGTGTGGGAGGGGTGTTTGAATGTCTTGATGTCTTTTTTTTTCTGGAAATTTAATAAGCATTACTTTATTATAAAAATCTCCTTAACAAAACCTAATAAGTCATAAATATCGCTGCACAACGACAGCGTAACCACAGTTTGTCTATTCCATGACTGTAAGTAATAATTTTCTTACTCTAATGTTTAACTTATCGATCTATATTGTATCATATTTGTGGTATAATTATGTTATGTATTCTTTACATTATGAAGTTTATTCATATTTGAGTTGCACAAATAAAATTTAAACCTCAAGTTCAAAATTTCATATATCTTTTATCATTGCAAAGCAAATTAAAGGATTACGATTTTTTTCACAAATTGTACGTAATTGAATTTCAGTTTTCCCCAGTCATGCCAGTGCACAATGTAAGACAGTCCAATATGTGATAACCTTGCTGTCATAACACACTGACTTAGCAGGAATCGTCACAGAAAACAATACTGTCCATAATTATCTATAACAATCTGTAACTATCCCTAACTATCCAAAAATATCCGCAACTCTCCGCAAGTGTTCAGAACTATTATGTGCCAATTCGTAAGAATATCCGCAAGTGGACGCAAGTATTCGCATCTGATCGTATTTGTCCGTATCACCCGCACTTTTTCTCGGTATGTTTTGAATAAATTTTCTTGTGACGGCAAAGGATCCGCGGGAGTCCGCAATAGAAATGACTTTTTTGGACGTAACGCCGGACGCAGAGCATTATGTGACTGGGGCTTTACGTAGACACACGAACGCTCACACACAACACACATACGTAGGGCCTACGTAGCCCACGAACACCAAACCCCTCAGATACTCATGCAGGCACAAAACTGCGCCCACAAACACGCACAATCACATACCCTTTGATATACACATACGCCACTATATACCACATACACACGTACGCATACAGGCACACGTATACACACAGACAAACAAACCACTACCACTATACAACCACCACACATGCACAGTTTCTACATATTGTATTATCATACTCCAAACACACACACACACACAACAATACGGAGACTCATACACAAGTCGCTTATTGTACGCACCTACAAATCATACACAGCACATACCATGCAGCTCACAACAAATACACACACACACAACACACACACACACACACACACACATACGCATAACTTACCAGTCATACCCATCCCACCAAAGCTTAACACCGGAGCAACCACCCCGAGCCCGGGGCGACAATCCTTGACGGGGCGACAATCTGTGTCGCAACAAATTTTTTGCCATCATGGATTGTCGCCATCGAGGTCAAAAACTGGGAACTGCACAAGCGTCACGGATTGTCGCCAGACGACAATCCGTGACGGGGGCGACAATCCATGTAGGGGCGACAATCCATGTCGCAACACACGTAGCATACTTATAGCCAATGTTGAATATTTGGTTTTGACCTGTGAATAGTACAGAAAATACAACGTGATTATTCTATTTGAGGGCACGCACGTCTGTTTTAGAGTGGATAAAAAGAAAAATAAGTAATTTCTTCAACAAGGCATATTGTGCCATACGCTTGAATGAATAACTAATCAAATGCTGTATTTACAGGTTGTTCCCAATCACGTTTCAGGCCACCGTGGACAAACCGGGATGGACGTGAGACAACGCAGCCGTGATTGCCGTGGATGCGGTATCAGATTTGAAACTGTCAAAAAAAAAAAAAATGCCAAGGCAGTCCCGGTGATGAGAAACCTTGTATGCCGTAATAAAACAGGGCAACGAAAAAACAAAAACAAAAACAAAAACACCAACAAACAAACAAGCAAACAAACGACACGACGGCACGTAATATGCCGTAACAAAACTTGGAGGCGGTCCGAAGCGGGACGCGACTGAAAATATTGATAGTCTAGCCTGACTGGGCGCAGTGAGAACAGCTTCTGATAGCTATCACCGGGGCGTGGACTTGAACAAACAAGACTAGCGTACGAAGAAACTTGGAAGAGGGGGAAACAGGAGAATATCTCATTCACCCACGTCGCATTACGTTTCGATCAAACGGAACTGCCGTGGCCGCCGGGAACATGGTAAAAACGCAGCATGTCTTCACTCTGATTGACTTACCACTGCGACTACGTTGGGCTCCGTCACTGTTATAGCGGTTCGCCTTCAGGGAGCTCGACATTAACAAACTGTTCCTCCATAGATTGCACTGCTCTGCTTACAGCGCCGCTTATCTCCTGCGCCATTTGTAGTTCATCATCCGATGTGTCTGCCATGTTGCTTACAATATCCACCACCAAAATTGTTACCTGTTCAAGTAAAACAAAACATTCATAAGCGATATGGTGTGAGATTAACGAGGTTAACGAAGGGGCTCCCCCTTGAAAATACGGGCGGAAGCCCGCAAAAACTGCTGGTACGTTGATTTGAAGGTTTTTCGTGTAAAAATGTGTTTTAGCCCCCTCATCCCCATCCCCAGATTAGGCGGTCTATGCCGTGTTTCAAGACATGCTGAATTTTAGTTGCATACTGATATTTAAGCATATGCCAAGAAATACTAAAAAAAGTCCATGAGTGTTTGATTTTCTTACAGAAGATGGAAATTGTGAACAGGTAATTTTTGTTTTTGGTATAATACGTAAGACATATTAAATCATATTTTACTATGAAAAACAGTGTGCAAGAAATGCAAACAGCAAGACTGTAAACAATACCTCCGTGTCGACGGACTCTACAGAAGCGATATCCTGGAGAATGTCAGCAACCGTTTCGAGCCCTGTTGCGGTGAGACTTTCTGTGTTTTCCGTTATTTCAGCAGCTTGAGTCGCAACCACGTCTGCATTGTCAGTGGTCACTTCTTCCTATATAGCCATTAGAAATGAGCAATCGCAAACTGATTTTTATGAATTAACAATATAGTTTGATCTGGAAACCTTAACACGACCTAAATTGACAATACTCAAAATAAAATGCAAAGCGATTTATAAACTCAAACTTGTCGGATATTCAGATTGACATGTCGAAATAGCACTTTGAAATGTACGTGACAGTTTAAACTAAAAAGAGAGTTAATTGTCCAAAAGACTTATTCGCACGAAATCTTCTTCCAACTTTCCTGTAAATCAATTTCTTTCACATTTGCAGTAGCTTGAAATAACATTGAAGTACACTTCCTTTAAGATGTAAAGAAAATACTGCGCAGCATCGAATTCCTTTGGATTATCTTCAACACATTTACATGCACGGTGTTGTAAAAATTGAAACATGCCAATAAAATCTAATCACGCTAATGTCATAGCTGTTAGATTATTGATAGCAAAGACCGAAAGTAAAGATTTTTGAAGATTTCCAGAGATATATTTAAATTTGAATCACAAAGACTACAATTTAGTTATCTGTATTATGTGTATTAACCTTTACTACGCTGATGTTAAAAAGTAATACATCACAAGATGTTATAAAATGTCGCTCGGTGGTATGATGCTGATGTATCGCTACCATGAATATGTACAAATATATTACATATTACACAGCAATTTACTCAGATTAACAATGAACTTGAGTAGATAAGTGTAACGTCACAACTGGATTTGGTATTTACTAATATTGTTACTTATTATCTCTTCATAGCACGCAGAGAGCAAATAAGGGTACCGATTTCTTTTCGCTAGTAAGACTTGATTTCATACAAAAGAAAGATGTTGATTTCCGTGTTTGATTACAAGTTAGCAATCCATAAGAGGCCCGCGCAGCTTTACCTGTTGCAGAATTTCCAGGAGCTCATCGGCAGTGAGGTCTCGCCCACAATTATCTTTTATCATCCAATAACTTGGTGATATCGTATCTCCTTCACACGTCGCTGCAATGGCAGGCTGGCCACCTGTCAGGTGCATGGTCAATCATAACTGAAGTGATCATTTTTAGTACTTGGTCAACACTGCTCAAATGCCGATTAATATCAATGAATATTTTTAGTCTTAATACTAAAAGTTCTGAGAAATACTCCCCCATCGCTTTGAACATATCAAATGACTGAATTGCTATAACACTAAAGATACATTACACGTTATATCCATGTCAAGGACAAAGATGAAGCTATATGATATAGTGACCCAGCATCACAAAAAGAACAAAAAGTCGCCAGATATGGATTTTCAGTTGAGGGCAGATTCTTAAAGAGCAGACTCTGAGCTTTAAAATGATGTATAACTCAATTCAAATGGACTCCCCTAACCTAAAACTATCTAAATACTAGAAAGAAAGCACACACTCTGGAAAAGTGTGAACTGAGAAAAGAGGCTCTGAAGCCGTACGAGCAGTGCTGTGAAAGGGACAAAAAAACAGGAAGTAAACCACTGGAGCAACAATAATGAAGGAATTACCAGAAAGCTGAAATTAAAGATGTACTATTAACACATTCTCTCCATGATTAATGCTAACTTTAAAAGCAGCAGAGTTATCCTTTCAAAAGTTATTAGACTTGAAAGTGAAGAGTGGTAAAGGATTTCAAGAAATGACAAGGGGACTCTAAGACATACCTGGTCATGCTATTCTCCCCCAAAAATGGGTTGCAGAAAAACTGCTGAAAACACACTTTCACATTCATGTTATGATCCCAAACTAAGAAAAATGTAGAAGGATAGCTCTTTCAGAAAATATGAAAAACTCAAGATTGATTTAGTTGACCCATTTCACCTTTTTTGAGTCCTCACATAAAATTAAGGGGTGCGACTTTTTGTTCGTTTTGTGATGCATGGTCACAGTATAAAATAAAATACAATGTGAAGCAAGCTATACAGTTTCTTCTTTATAGATGATAACTTAAGAGAAATTTCATTGAAAACCTTGTTCTGCAGACTACAGTAGCTGGATGTCACATCCACATTTCATTTGATTTGAATACGTAATTAGAACCAATATCACGATTTTGGCAAACTGGAGAATTAAGAGATGGCATAAGCCTATCATTTCATTTTCTTATAAGCTTCATATAATTACCGAAAACGGCTGCGTAAGACCTACATGGTGTGTGTAAGAGGACGAAAAACAAAAACAAAAACAATACTTACGATTGATTTTGCTGTCGGGACAGACTGGCCCAACTGTTGCATTGATCCTGCTATTAAGGTCACCGGCTGGAAATGATGCATTTCCGTATTGAGTTACAAAAGTCGTCGGAGGGCATGTGACTATAAGGTGATACAAAAAGTATCAAAGAAGAAATCATTATTATTGAATTGCATTGAGCTGAATTGAACTGAATTTTATTCCAATTTAATTCGACATCGGGCATTAAAAGAGATACAGATAAACCAAAAAAAAAAAAAAATCTAATTTGAAATAGTGAAATTACAAAAAGCACATAACAACTGCTTGTTAATAGCGATGCCTTGATTGCAAGTAACAAATGTTTAATTTGCAAAGAGACATTATCAATCAAATTCATTGGTAAAACAATAAAAATAGGAAGGTTACAGGAAAAGGAAACGAAGGAAATTCCGAATATAAATTTTATGAAATAAATTTAGTCGTCCACAGACTGACCAAACAGTTTCGTGAAGACATACGAAGACAATTTTTTTAGAGTCTTTTGAATTGATTGAAAATCTTATTACGCTTGATTAAATCTGGTATATTAACCCAAAGAGTTGAATCATCGTAAAATATACAATATCATGATATCGAAGTTCGATTGAATTAATGAATGTTTTCGGCATTTCATGTGTTGTATTTACTGTGAATGAATTAATTGGAAATAAAATGATCATTAAATAAAGTAAAGATTACGTAATTTAACATATTTTCTCCAGTGTCTATTAATGAACCCTAAACCAGGCCGAAATATTTAGATTCGATTCAATTCAATTCAATTCCTTTATTTTCATTCTTCTCCTTTTTCCAACCGAACACAACACAGAATAAATCAGGAATATATCACAAATGTATACATTCAACTTTGCAAATGATATCAAATGATAAAAATAAAGTTATATATATGCATGCACACTTGCAAAAAATACAAGGTTATGTTTCAGTTGAGAAAAAAAAAAAGGATTGAGAGGTCCACTAAAAAGCAAGCTTGTAGATTGTGAACCACTCAAAGGAAAATCTAATGGAATACTTATTTGCATATACTTAGCACAAATATAATTTAAGACAAGACCGATCAAAACAGGAGACACACAGCAACAACATGCACGACTTGATAGAATGGATGAAAAAATGGAAGGAAAGAAGGAAAAAAGAGACGACAGAGACGGGGGAGGGGTGAAGGGAGGGAGGGGCAGGGCTCCCAGATCTCGGGCGTTGACAGTATGATTAAGACAAAAAAAAAATCTCACACACATTTCCTGCGACGTAATCTACAAAACTGTAGTGCTGACTTTTCAAAAAATTATCATTAATGCTAATTTTTGGTAACTTATACATAGTGCATGTGTGATATCAGACTATTTGCTACAAAAATAAAAACGTTAAATGAAAATCCGAAAAGCATATGAATGGTACACATACCTTTTCTTGTGTTTTACCAAATGAAAGTTAAGAAAATTGTGCCATCGAAGGAGAAATCTTTATGTTTGTTATTGTTTTTTTTATTTCTTACGTATTTCTCCGCTTTTCGACTTCTGTTTTTACTATTTTTTAATGGAATATCTCGGCGAAACTTAATCGAGCATGAAAACATATAATTGATTGATTTTAATCAATAATAGTAAAAAAGAATATGCAACACCAACATAATCATGATTTTATGAAATTTGAATGAAAGCACATTTTACATTGAGAGGATTATAAGGCATCAACAAATTAGCATTGTACTCTGATGGAGCAGATCCGTGTATGCAATGAAAAACAAACAATAATAATTTGAATACAATGCGAGATTCAACAGGATAACTATGCACTGAGAACGGAACAGGGGTAATGTATTTCTTCTGGTAAGGGTAACAATACGGGCTGCTTGATTTTGCATATGTTTTGTTCCAGCTTTAACCGTGAAAGTTGAGATTGTGGTAGCTGAAACAAAAGTGCATTACCAAAGTCAAGTCTGGACGGCATGAGGGCATGAACTATTATTTCTGTGGCAGATCAAGTTAGATATGTGCGAACAATGCCTACATTACGTATCTGATACCTTACAGATTTTCAAAGAGCAGAGATCTGAACAGACGTGAACATTGTAGAACCAAATAATACTCCGAGATTTCTACATGATTCAGATGGAATAACAACAACACTATTATCAACCTCAAGAGAAGGAAGACAAACCTTGTGTAGGAAAATTTTAGAGCCATTGAATAACAATTCTTAGCTTTTCTTGATTTTATTTCAACGAATGAGAGCTCATTCATCTTTTATATCATGGATAAATGCCTCGATTTGGTTTCTGAATGGTGTCAATGACATTGCTCTTACATTATTCTTACATTTCAATTTTGTCGTTACGAATACTAAAGTCTTTGAATAAGTGTGTGCAAAGACGATGATACGGGCTTTGACACTGTATGAACACCAAAGAAACTGATTAGTTGTGTATGCAATCTGACACATTTTTTTTCGACATTTTCGCTGTATATTCAAACTTGGAACAATGAAACAATACACATGATTACATACAAACAGTGTACGGGTTGAATAATAGACATGAGACATCTATGAACGTACATTGGACAGTCCTTTGAAATCGATACTAAAATTGTGTTCAATTCTATTTTGGGGCTATAACTCCTAAACACCTCAATGAAGCAGCAGGCTACTAGCCGTATACATGTTGTAATCGTAGTTGTTTCAGCCGTGGTTGTCAATTCTGTTGATGGCGACTGCGTGTTTGCAACTGTTGTAGTGCCTTCTGAAGTTTGATTAGGAGTTACAATACCGAACTATTTTTAATGCAGCATGAAACTTCGACTTTTAGTGGTGGATGCTCGATCATACACACTTTTAGTAGTATTCGTATATAATTCATTTTCATGGCGATAAATAATCTATAAATCTTGAAGTGATGGCATTTTAATACCAGCATATGTTTCCAAAGAGGACGATAGATGTTTGACCATTGTAAACAAAATTTAGACTTGTTAGTCGCTGTAAGCAACTTGACACATGTTTTCAAAGTTTTCTCTCTCTTTTCCCATGCACTTGTCAGAATATAGTACTAGTTCGGTGTACTATGTACGAATTGCATGTATACAATCCATGAGCTTATATCGAATTCTACATTGGATTACTAACATTGTGTTTAATATTACTTTTTCGCTAAAACGTGCTTTTCGTACCTGTTGTAATCGTAGATGATTCAGCTGTGGTTGTCATTTCTGTTGATGTCGACAGTGTGGATGCAACTGTAGTAGTGCCTTCTGATGTGTAAATAGAAGGTACAATACGGCACTTTTGTAATGCTGAGTGTGCGAATTCCAGTTGTAAATGTGTATTCATACGCACTTTCAATAGTATGCATACAATTCACTTTTGTTGTTACAAAAAAACTATAAATGGAGAAGTGGTGGTCTTTAAAATAATATGTGCGCAATATAAAAAGAATACAAGTTTAGACATTGTAAATATAAAACAAACTTGTTAGTTTCTGTAAGATATTTGTCATTTGTCAACACCTTCCCTCTCTTTTTTCATCTTCAACTATGATAGAATGGTAATTACTTTTACAAAGAATGCGCGAATTGAATAGACACTGTCTGAAAATCCTGTAACAGTACTTTGGAGTATATTCTGAAATTGTGTTTAATACAATCATGTATTGCTTTCTGGCTATACCTTTTTTTTTTTTTTTTTTAACATCTCAGATTAAATAGTAGTAGACGCACCTGTTGTTATTGTAGTCGTTTCAGATGTGGTTTTCGAATCCGTTGGTGTCGACTTCGTGGTTGCAACTCGAGTAGTCTCTTCTTGAATATTAGTTACAATGCGGAACTACTGCAGTGCTTCAAATTCTATTTATAGTCCTGAATGCTCAATCATACACATTTTGAGTAGTATCTTTACAATTCATTTTGTTGTTGTTAAGAATAATCTATTGATCCAGAAGTAACAGTGATCATTTTTGCAAGGAGTATATTGCCTGATCATGCTGTTTTGTGAAAACAAATCAAACTGCTTACTCGGTGTAAGCAGTTTGGCACTTTTCCCCTCCCCTTTTCCTACTTTAATACAACAATGATTAATGGTAATAATTCCGTAAAGAAACAGTGAACGAATCAAATAGACAATTCAGGAGAATAATCAAAATAGTACTTTGGAGTACTAGGATTGTAGTCAATATTACTTTCCTTTTTTATGAATGATTTTTTATGAAGTGAAATGATCATTCCTGGACAGTACTTTGAAAAGCAAATTGGATAACGAACTCTCTGGTTTTGATTTACTGAACCTTGCAGGCAGCCTCATTATGAAGTTGTACTAGCCCTACCTGTTGTAATCGTAGTTGTTCCAGCTGTGGTTATCGAATCCGTTGGTGTCGACCACGTGGTTGCAACTGGAGTAGTGCCATCTGATGTTTGAATAGGGGTAAAATACGTCTCTACTGTAATGGTGCCTGGAACTTTGATTATTGAAGTTGGGTTCAATGTTGTTGTTTTTTTTTTTAATATTTGCCTATGTACCCTTGTCATAACGTTTTGCTACAGTTCTTAATTTCAGAACATGGAATATGTAAAAAAATAAAATTCTATTGCTTAACTCTACCATAAAAAAATTCCTAATTTGAATTTAAACGATTAAACAACCACTCCACACGTCTGATCGTACAGCGTTTCTGGCTATTGAAATAATTACAACACTGTTGGATGAGAAATTCTTCATAAAACAAGCGAACAAGTGTCCGTATCGATATCGGTATCGGTGCATTTTAGTTTTAGATATCGCGATGTCAAAGAAATTACCAGTTACATTTGAATCAATCTGTTGTATTATATGGTTTCGTTATCACAGTCATTTCTTTTTTATTTGGTTGCTATTCCACTTGTTAAACATAAACCTTGGAAAACTACTGTAGCTGTCACATATTAGTCTTAGCCATCATGTTTCTTTCCCAAACATTTTTTCCCAAACATTTTGATGATTCATTTCCAATGTACTTATGGAAGTTAACTTAACCTTTTCATACCAACTTTAAATGTTTTACACAACATATTTGAATTATAATACTTCCGTGGCTGGTCATCCTTATTCACAGTTTGCAGTCCCCATGCAAGAAAGTAAGAGAGATTCATTCTGTCACCTCAAAACTCCAATGTATGCTTTCTTGACCTTGTCTCTTTTTGAATTCAATGAAAGTGAATGCATTTTGTATTCGCTTCTGCAATATAGCTTTTGTGCATGATATGCTACGTTCGTGAATATGTGATATAAGTAATATTGAGATGATGACTTTTCCCCGTAATGTGTCAATTTTCTCGTCCCAGATAAAAGTATGATAATTAGTTTTCACTATCTTAACAACCCGATACAATTAATGTCATAGATTACATACAAAGGCATGACTTTAGTTTCATCAATACCTACTCTAAGACCAGCACATATTTTCCCCCCGAAAGTTACAGCTTTCTGAACTGCAACATTTCCTTTCTCCCCCGGACAGATTTTACAAAGAGAACGACATCATCCGGTAATTAAGAAATCTTTACTCCATCATTTTGAAAATGGTTCTCAACATATAAGAACGCTGATACCATTAATATTCTTATTTGAAATTATATGCTTGATACCGTTACTTTTACATATGAAGCGAAGAACAGGACTGACATGTTTATAGAAGGCAAACATGCCTTATCCTCTAAATTCTTTTAAGGCTTGTGAACTCCAGTCACCATTGATCATTTTCCCTTCCACATTTGTGTACAATACTTTCAATAAATGATTCCTTTTAGTGTTTCAAATAAAAGAAAAAAAGAATGCAGTAACAACCCGTGCTATTTTTTCTTCTTGAATTGTGCAATTGTCAATAAAATCCTGAACCAATCTTGAATTGTATGAGGCAGAACGCCCTGTAGTGTAACTACACTGTACTTAATCAAACCAAACAATCCTTGCTACAAAACTCGTGCTAAAATCTTCTTATGATATTTTTCATAATAATTGTTGTATCTCCACTTTCAGTAACAACTTAAATATAAATTTTCCCTGACCTTTTAGGGCATATCCGTCATTTAAACTTTTGATTGATAAATCTTTGATATTTTACCAAAGACATGTATCAAATTCTAAACTCAATTCATCACTAACAGGTGCTTCATCATTTTTCATTAAAAGCATAGCCTTAAAACAATTCATTTTCTGTCAACAATTCTTCACAAATAAAAGCATCATCGTTCAACACTTTCTGTGTAGTATCTTTCAAATATGATTTAATATTCATATTTAATTAACAATCGTGTTTACAATTTCATTTTTCAGTACGCAGCAATCTATTCTTCTCACGATTTATAGTTTCTTTCTTTAGAAAATACTTTGACGTCTCTCCCGAGTCAAATCATGTCCATGTAGCTCTGATGTACGCACCTTTGCACTGGTAAAAATTAATATTCATTCCTATTCTTTCAAGGAAATGTATTTAAGTTTGATTTCAGTCCATCTCTTTATTTCTTTTTTAATTGAGATCACTTTGCATTTATATCATATGTGATTTTGATTTTGTACCTTTCCTATATTACTTGTAGGTTTTCATCAAAAGCTGTAATCTCGCTTTCTAAATCATCAGAAAATGTTTATCCATTAACAGCTACATAATGTGCATAGTTGAATTCACAATAACCTTTTTCTTTTCCCTATCACTTTTTATAAATTTAAAAAGACACAGCATCATACTTATATTTGAGAGCTTGGCGTAATTATCTGTATAACGTACTGTAGATTACAGAATACAGAGCTGTATATTAATATTAAAATTATCTTATATACACGAGAGGCGCCATGTGTACCAAAATAAGTTTGTCTTGCATTCCAATCACCTCCACAAAGTAACGTATGCCGCGTTTTCTTACTTTTGAAAAAAAATAAAGATTTGTCAAATTTGTGGGTGCATGAACATTCAATGACAAGAGACAAGATTTCCTGTACATCAGTCTATCAAAGTGCAATAGTTCTTCTATCATATTTGCTTCAAGGATGATACAGGGGCATTTAGCTATTGCAAGCACAGAACAGACTTGTAAGTTGGTGTATAACAAAGAAAAATATCACATTTTTCAAAATTTTCTCTCTGCTCTCCCACCTGAATCAATAATATATACATTGGTAATGATTTGGTACTAGCATTCTAAGAATTGAACAGACAATCCACGAGAGCACACTGTATTTTGGAGAACTAAAACTGAGTTCAATGTTACTTTTTAGCGATACTTCATTTTTAAGCATGTCAACTAATGCAGAACTTATTCTACCTGTTGCAATTGTATCAAGTTTTAGATCTCTTCTTTCATTGGTTTCGACTGCGTTGTTGATTTTGGAGAAGTCCCATCTGATGTTGAAATTATATTTACTATACCAAACAATTGCAATGGTGATTTAAATTTCGATTTCACAACTGGTCTTTTCAATTCTCGATTCTCTGACCTTTTGTCTATCAGAGTCAGCTGCGAGACGTATTAGATTATAATATATGTGTTGCGTTTGGAGTGTATTTGTATTTATTATGAGGCATAATTATGATTTCTTTAATTTCTTATGACTTTCAGTAATGTTACTACTAGAAGAACTGTCATAGATACTAACACAGAACGCTACCTGTACACGTCGGTAGGGTCAATGTTCCAGCCACTGCACAGGTCAATGTAGAGTCACCAACGATATAAAAACCTTCCAGGCACGAGTACTCGCAAGTGTCACCTTCCAAAATCAGTCCAGGGAAGCATTCCAGTGATGAGGTGACGAGATTCGGCGGAAACGTGGGTATAGTGCAGGTAACTAATGAACATATTTTGAGTAGAACATACTTAGAACATGGGTAATAGTTTGGTATTATCTACTATATTATGATGAAAAAAATGATTGTGTAAACTAGTGATTTCACTCATACAACTTCACTCTCAGGGAATCTGCACACGTCTAATCGTTTATTTTTGATCGACGCCAGATTTTCAGCTGTGCAGAAGATTTTTCATTTTTTTTGACATAGGCCTTTTGTTGGTAAAGTATAAAAGTGTTGTTAATTTGATTGTAGTCATTACTTTCTAACATCATTTGATAAGGCTCCAAACTGCTAGCATATCAATTTACAACACCCCAAGAGTTTCATTACATCGATCCCTTTATGTTCGCTCAATTCAATTATTATGCTCAAGGTTATCCGGACATTATGCAGTTGAACTGAAAAATTCTTCGTGCAGCTGCATTCCAGCTGACTCTGTTTCCATGAAGTTAACCTTTCCTTTGAGTTTTCTTCCTTCTTTTTTTTTTTTTTTTTACATATGTGCGTGAAAGACTTGTTACTACTTTTATTTTTTTTATTCATGAGAATGAGGAGAAAAAATAATTTACTGTAACACTTTTGGAATAGTGAATAAGTATGAAATGAACATTCCTTAAAAGTAACCTTTAATCACAGTTTGAAGTTCTAATTTTTCGTTCAACATTTTTCATCACTGCAACTTCAACTGTCATGACTGTAGGAGTATTATTTGTACCTGTAGTAATCGTAGTTGTTTCAGATGCGGTTGTCGATTCCGTTGGTGTTGATTGCGTGGTTGCAACTGTTCAGCCAACAAAAATAGGGTTCGTTAATCATAGTAAAAGAATACAATACGGTTTGTTTATCCTCTCAAAGAGAAAGAGGTTCGTTATTCCAAAAATACGATAAATTCCTTTGAATAAAATATGTCGCGTAGTGATACTATAGTCCCAAATGACGCTTTAAGTTGGTTATAATCTCATGGAAGGATAATGCACATTTATAAGTTACTCATTATACTTCTTTGATCATGCTCTTCTAAATACTTCTTTGGAAAGTTTATTACTAACACAAAGTAATAAGTACGGTAAGATGAATTCAGGAATTGCCACTGTGCACATCACACGAAAAAGGATAGTTAAATTCTATTCCACTCAACACTCTAGCAACGTAACGCCTCAGACAGGATCCAATGTCTCTAAACTCACCTGGATTTACTTGAGGAATGATGTACAAGAAAAATGATATGCATCCATAAAGGAACATTTTCCAGACCGAGACACATCTCTGATTATTAAAACCCATTTTCAGCGTAAATGATGTGATACCCATTGCTGGCTCTTCCGTAATGTTGTCGCCTAAAAATCAAACAAGATGCAAAGAAAAAATGTTATGTTATATATCTTATACAATTCTTTGTTGCAATCCCGTTTGTTGTACCCTGGAACGTCGTCTATAATCATGTTTAAGCAGACCCCTCAAGGAAAACGGATGTCAAACCACTATATACGAGGCTATTCCTGATAAATGAACGTGACTGATAATAACGTATGAATCACAACAAAATAAAAATGTTACTGCACTGCCATTATCCGGGCTTCTCTGTCTCAGCCTCTCGCTATTATTATTCAACCATTGTCACCAAGATAAATGCAGAATTAGCACTTCGCACACCAACAGTATAGACCTAACATAGGCATTTACACTCGAACGAAACACCCGTCCCTTTTGAAATTCAATCGGTTGAGCCCACTATTCGCGCCATTTTCCGCTGGCAGATGTTGCTTGCTCCGCTTCACTAAACAACCCCACCCAAGTTGTAACTCGCTATGCTACCTTGACTTTAATTATGTTATAGTTAAAGGTACATTTGAGTAGCAGGAAGGAACCTAAGTGGCATTGTCACGATTGTTTTGCTTTAATACATGTATCTTAACAAATAATAGCATACAAGGCATATACAAGTAAAGAGTCTGTTCCAAATTTTGAGGTATTGCAGTTCATGAGTGATTGAGAAAGTGTGGTTAATCACCACATTTTCCTTCAACGTATTTCTTTATTTTTAATTCTGCTGGAGCTTCACCACATAACGTGATGATCAAGATTCAAACTGTGTTCCATTTCAGTGCAGCAGATGAACAAATTAAGCCATATATATTAAAATTCAAGTGATCAAAATTTAAACTATTTTCCATTTTAGTACAGTAGATGAATAATTTTAAATTATATACATTTTGTGTTAGTGACACAGTAGTATTAAATGATAATTAAATCGAGGTCCACACACCAACCACTACTTTTCACGCTCGGCAACTTCGCTGAATTAACTTGAAAAGTATACGCATGAAATACATTTTTGTGACTTGTCGATTTCGACTCACTCTGGTTTTACTGTCACAAATACATGAATTGTTGCAGTCTCTTAGTTCACTGTTCGCCAAAAACCAGTTGGTATCGCACAAAGTTTTCACCCATGCAGTGGAAATTATTAAATGAAGCAATCATTTTATACGATACAGTGATAAACTGTTTATACCGATGTCTTTGGTATATTATGTAATTAAAGCATCAGTCAGGAAATCAAAGTGTCTCCTACTAAAATCAAAATGCCTGTTTCAGACATTTATAGTATGCACTCATTTTTCTTCATTGCATTATGACTGCACTCGGATTTAAAACGATGGCTACTTTAATATGATAAACCAATACAAAATGATGTATTTTTCAAATTGTGAAGCAATATTTGATGCGCTGCAGTGATGAATGTTTCTCTTTCTACATGTACATCCATGTTTATATCGATGCTCTTTGTAGATTTGGAGTCACAGCATTATACATGAAATCAAAATATCTGCTTTTAAAGTCAAAATGTCTGACTAATGCATTTAAAGCGTGTATTCATTTTACACCATCGCATTGTTACTGCACGAACAAGTTTAGGTTAAAACAGATGACTATTTTAAAAGAACAAACTAAGCCCACTCGCTGCAATGCCATTTCCGGAGACAAGCATCATATATTGTAAGATTATGTAATGTGCGTGCTACTTTATACTTTAGTCATGTATTTTACACCTTGCTACATCTGTTGGCACAACAGTGAACAATGAACTCGTGGTTGACGCACGACCTGATCCTTGAAAGGGTCTATTTTAATACAAATTTCCTGGAGTGGTATTTTTTACCTCGTTCTGGGCTTCTCTGTCTCAGCCTCTTTCTATTATTAACCATTGTCACCAAGATGAATGCAGAATTAGCACTTCGCACACCAACGGTATAGATTTAACATAGACATTTACACTCCCCGAACGAAACACCCATCCCTCTTGCAATTCAATCGGTTGAGCACACTATTCGCGCCATTTTCCATTGGCAGTATATCTTACCTGCTCCGCTTCACTAAACAACCCCATCCAAGTTGTAACTCGCTATGCTACCTTGAATTTTGTGTTATTTATTTCGACTCACTGTGGTTTTACTGTCACAAATATATGAATTGTTGCAGTCTCTTAGTTAACTGTTCGCATCCAACAAATTGTTACGTTTCTGTTGATATAGAAACTAACAATGTAATTGAAGTCAATGTATTATCTGTTTCATTGCTTGTTAGCAAGTATGTCTTCATTGTATAGTTGTCCCACGCTGAACTACGTCATTGTGTGATTACCTTGTCATTGCCTTTGTTATGAATGATTGTTAGTTAAAATAGTTGTTTAAGGACTTCAAATTGAAACGCCGTACCCTCCCGTTTTTCAGTGACAACAGCAGCTATCACTCTGTTGTATCACAACCAGTTCTGCCCAGTTCTACTCTTCTTTCGTTATATGTCTCCACAGTTTAATGCCTTTTCTACCCGAATTCTACCCTGTTGTATAGCATCCAGATTCTCGTATTCCCTCCGATCTCTGCCTCCATATCCTCTCTGCTTTCTCCTCCACCCGTATTATACACGGTTATATCGGAACCAGCTTTCTCTAGTCCACCCCCCTTTTTCTGGAGTCTGCCTTTATTTCTTCCTCTTTTCTTCCAATGTCAAACAGGAATATTGTAAAATGACACATTCCTTTCAGAAAGGAGATTGTACTGACATATGATACTGCTTATTTCTCACTATGTGTAAGTTACAGTACTTGCTAGATCACTCCTAAAGTGTAACATATTATTTGAATTAGTGTTTTTGTGTGTCTGTGCTCTGCAGTCCTGCAGATCATGTCAATAATTTCGTTTCAATCACTCCTTTATAGTCTGTTACAGCACATCACGCACCGATGCACCTCATCGTATACACCCCGTGTAGACGATGTGCACTGCACTTCCCGTTGCACCATGATATGCTGCTATCACGTAATCTCACTCATTGTAAATGGATTCTGATTTTGGAATAGACGACCAACAGTTAGTCAACCACACAAGCCAGTACTTTAATATCAATGAATTTAACAGTCAATTTTTTTTTCAATAAGGCAAATCAGATTTGTGCTAATTTCAGTTTAATTCATCTTAATTCAAAAAGTTTAAATAAAAATTTTGAAATGTTTGAACTATTTTTAAGTTCCCTCAATGATTTTCCATTTTCCGTCATAGGAGTTACCGAAACATGGTTGCACACCAATTCCCCGGACCTATTTGGCATTGAAAATTACAATTTTATTTGTAATGACAGAAAGCGTGGCATAGGAGGTGGGGTTACCATGTATGTTAATAATCAAATTAAATTTAAAATTCGAACTGATTTGTGCATTCAGGGAGCAGAAAGGTTGTTTATTGAAATTCTAAATGATAATGAGAAAAATATTATAGTTGGTACCACTTACCGTCCTCCAAAAAATGACATTCAATCTTTTTTTGACAACTTCGACCAATGTGTTAACGAAATTCTTGGAGAGAGAAAATCCATTTTTTTGATGGGAGATTACAATATAGATTTATTACGCTTATACTGTGCATTTATTGATTACAAGAAAGCATTTGATCTAATTGATAGATCATCTTTATGGTACAAAATGTTGAAGATGGGGCTTAGGGGTAAGCTGTTTACTGTCATTAAGAATATTTATGAAAGTGCTAAATCATGTGTGGCGGTTAGGGGGAGATGTCAGAGTTTTTTACTTGTAACATTGGTGTACGACAGGGTGAAAACCTTTCCCCGCTTTTATTTGCCATTTATCTGAATGATTTTCAAGAATACATAAGAAATTCATATGGTGGACTTAAATATTTGGAAAGTGAGATTTCTTACCACCTGGATTCTGATAATGTCAAAAAAGCTTTAAATCTTTCTTGTTTACTTTATGCAGATGACACAATAATTTTAGCAGAAACTCCGGAGGAGTTGCAAAAAGCTCTTGATGCTGTAGATAGTTATTGTCAGACATGGCGCTTGACTGTAAATGCAAGCAAGACTAAAATTGTTATTTTCTCCCGTGGGAAGGTTAGAAGAATTCCTGAATTCGTTTATGCTGGTGATCCACTTGAGGTTGTAGATGACTTTGTGTACCTTGGAGTTAAATTCAATTATAATGGTAGTTTTAAAAAGGCAATTTCTTAACAAGTCACACAAGCTAGAAAAGCACTCTATAGCATGTTGGTCAAGGCTAAAAAGTTACAGCTCTCTGTGGACACACAGTGCCACCTATTTGATCATCTTGTTTTACCTGTTTTACTCTATGGTTGTGAAGTCTGGGGTTATGAGTGCATAGACCAAATTGAAATTTTCCATAGGAAATTCTTAAGAAAAAATTTGCTTGTGAACAAATGTACTCCTGATTGTATGGTTTATGGTGAAACTGGACGTGGAGTAATTTTGAACCATATTAAATGTCGAATGATTGGATTCCGGTTGAGATTAGTCAAGGGAAAAGAAACCAAACACTCATGTACAATTTTCAAATTTCTTCTGCATTTACAAGGAGACATACACTCCCCGTCAAAATCACAATGGTTATTATCTATCGCAAATATTTTTTATTATGCAGGGCTAGGGAATGTGTGGTTAGCACAAGGGGGTGGATTTAGTGCTGCATGGATTTCACACACCTCAAAAGTTAGACTTTTTGATATGTTTATTCAAGAGTGGAGAGCAGCAACATGGTCAAATAGAATCTGTACAAATTATAGAATGTTTAAGGATAATTTGATGTTAGAGAAGTATTTACAAGTCTTGTGTAAGAAAGATTATATTACATTAAGTAAATTCAGATGTACATCTAATGGATTACCCGTTAATAAGGGCACTTTTGATGCAAGCCTGACAGATGAATTGCATTGTGCTATTTGTTCTTCCGATGATATAGGGGATGAATTTCATTATATTTTTGTTTGTCCCTTTTTCAACAAAGAGAGATTATTGTATTTACCAAGTAGCTTGACGGCCAGTAGACCAAGTGCATTACATATGGCCAAATTATTCAATTCAACTAATGCTTGCCATTTGAAAAAACTAGCCAAATTTGTCAGAATTATTATGTTTCAGTTCTCTTCAATACCAAAGAAGAAAGACAGTATTTTTGTAGAAAGTAAAGTAGATGTGAATGTTTGTACACGTAGTGGTAGAGTAGTTAAACGTCCTTTACGCCTTGTTTTGTAAACATATTTATTTATATCTGTTATTTTCACACGTACATGTACATTATCACTTATATTTTTGTATTCATATATTGTAAATATGTTTGTACTCTCATACCCCGAGAGGGGGTCGATAGAGTCAATAAAATCTTACAAATCTTACAAATCTTACAACCCACCCACTTCCATGACATATTACTTTCCAACTCACTGTATCCCCACGTCAATAAACCCATCAGAATAAACAACACCACCCATAGTAAAGCATTAATAGATAACATACTGTCTAATGTTATAACTGAAACCTGCACGAACGGCATTCTTTATTCAGATATATCCGATCACCTACCGATTTTTATGATTAATGATAAATCTGTAACAACCCCAATACGCCGCTAACCCAAACAATACTTGAAAATGCATAGAAATGAAACGCCACAAAATATTAATTCATTGAATCAAGATTTATTCGAAGAACAATGGAACGACGTCTTTGAACTCCAAGATGTTAATTCTTCTTACGAAATTTTCTTACGAAAACTAATAGATTATTATGATAAACATATTCCATTAACTCCCAAATCAAATGGAAGGAAAAGAGCTCGGCAACTCTGGATTACTCAAGGTCTTATACATTCCATTCTTACTCGAAACCGTCTTTATAAAATATCTTTGAGAAAACCTACTCCTGAGAACGTGAAAAGGTATAAAATATATAGAAATAAATTAACTATTTTAATTCGAGTTTCACGTAAATCATATATTTCAAATAAACTTGAATCTAATAAGGATGATAAAAGTGCTCTTTGGCGGACCGTTAATGAAATACTGAAAAAGAAACCTACGGAATGTCCTGATAGCATTACTCATAATGATAATGTCATTACCAATCTCGACCAAATTGCAAATATTTTCAATATTTTTTTTTTTTTTGGTCAATGTTGGTCCTTCTTTGGCAGCATCTATTCCCATAAATGATATCAAAAATTATAAAGATTACTTACCTGAAAGTAATCAAAATTCTCTGTTCTTTACTCCAATTAATGAATAGGAAATTATTGATACTGTTCGATCTCTGAAATGTAGTAAACCCTGTGGGCCTGATAACTTAACGGTGAATTTGTTGAAAAAAAATAATTTACCCCTTAGCAGCTCCTCTCACCCATATATTCAATTTATCCCTACTTAACGGTATATATCCAGACTCCTTCAAAATCGCCAAAGTTATCCCCATCTACAAAAGAGAAGATCCATCAATGGTGAAAAATTATAGACCCATCTCATTGTCACCTGCAATATCGAAAATTCTAGAAAAAATAGTTTACAAGCGTCTCTACTCGTTCATGATTGAAAATGAAATATTAAATGCAAATCAGTTTGGTTTTAGGAAAGGATTTTCTACCGATTATGATATAATCAAATCTGTCGACAATGTTATTGATGCGATTACTAAAAAGGAGCACACGATTGGAGTCTTTATGGATCTTAGTAAAGCATTTGACACTATTGATCATGACATTTTACTTGAAAAATTACATAATTATGGCGTGGGAGGGATTATTTTGTCGTGGTTCAGAAGTTATCTAAGTCATCGCAAACAATATGTTGCACTTAAATCCAGTCACTCATTATATTCTAACGTGTTATGTGGTGTCCCTCAGAGATCTATCCTCGGGCCCCTACTTTTTTTGATTTACATTAATGATATTATCAATTCCTCTCCTCTTTTAAACTTCATCTTATTTGCAGACGACACGAATGTTTTTTACTCCCACAAGGACATTGTAACACTGGTTGATACACTAAATATGGAATTAAGTAATATGTCGAAATGGTTTAGAAGTAACAAGCTTTCATTGAATATTGATAAGACATGTTTTATACACTTTCATACGCTTCAATCCCAACCCACCCTTCCTCACAGTATTTCTATTGATGATACAAACATTGCTAAGAAACATTCAACCAAGTTCCTAGGAGTGACCCCAGATAGCAATCTAACTTGGAATACTCATGTCCAGAATATTACAACAGCAATATCTAAAGCAACTGGTGTTTTGAAGGAGAATACAATACTTAATTAATGATCAAACCTTGATAATGTTATATAACACCTTATTTCTACCAAATGTAATGTATTGCAACATTGTATGGGGCAACTGTAGCAAAACCAAATTGAACACAATTTTTCTTCTCCAGAAAAAGGCTCTTCGTATATGCACACATTCAAATGTCTTGGCTCACACTGATCCCATATTTTATCGCCTAAAAACTCTAAAGGCCCATGATATACATTTATATCTAACTGCCATATTTATGTATAAACACACTCGAAATGTATTACCATTTTTTTTTTTATAATGCCCTAGTAACCAATGACCATATTCACTCATACCCTACCCGTCGTTTCCACGACTTTCATTTAAGCAATCCAAAGCTTTTACTTGCTCAAAAGTCGATCAGGCATCACGGTCCGGATACATGGAACACCCTTCCTGAGGAGTTGAAACAGTGTGCCTCCTTGTTTTCATTCAAAGCAAACCTAAAGAAACACATTTTATTACAGTATACTTCAAATACGAACTAAAAACAACTAATTTATATGACTAATGTTGGTCTCCCGACAGCAAAATCGCATATCGTTCCCTCTTCCAGCAAACCAATTCTATTATTCTAAATTCCAGTCTATCTGCCCTTGTGCACTTTCAAGCACTTCCACGCACATTCACCACCATCACCCATCAGAGTTTATTTTCCCCTGCTATCTTCGCAGCAGAATTTGTATTGTTACGAATCTAGTACGTCTCTACCTTTTCCTCGGGCCGGCCGTCTTTTCAAGCAATGCTTGCAATGGCGGCCCTCTGCATAATCACTTCTTAACTACAATTGTTATTGTAATCCCTGCTGTATAGACATGCATACTTTATTGTATCGTTAATTTCCTTTTATATCGTTGTTTATGCAAGTCAAATGACTCTGTTTCAAATTTACTTTGTATATTTCCCACATGTCTATGATTATGTAACTGATGTATATTGATTTGCAGAAAATAACGTATCTATCAAACAAATTATCAGAATAAAAGTCATATTGTATGTTCTGATAATAGTGCTGCAATTACTTTTATTCCGATGTAGGACTTACAAGATGCAATTGACAGAAATAACTTGATCACTGTCCTTTCAAATAAATAAAAAGTAATGTATTCAATAAGGAACTAAATTAATTTGAGAATAATAGGACACACACAAAAAATCTAACTCTTCAGACAATTTTCTACACTGTTTGTTCAAGGATATGAAAGCATACACTGTGTATCATTTTCTTCTGGCAATCAAGACTAGTATTCAAAATAATTACTTGATTTTTATCCTCGGTATTTCCTAGAGGGCTGTTAGAATGTGCATTTGATTTTGTTCGCAGCCATAGAAATTGTTATTTGTAATAAGCCGAAAGAAAGGGCTAATCAGGATTATGAGAAAAAACGACTACTTTCATAATATGTGACCATGCATCACAAAACAAACAAAAAGTCGCCAGACATGGATTTCTAGTTAAGGGCAGATTTTGAAAAAGCAGATTCTAAGCTTTACAATGATATATAGCTCAATTGAAATGGACTCTCCTAACCTATCTAAATATTGGAAAGAAAGCACACACTCTGGAAAAGTGTGAACCGAGAAAAGAAAATCTGTCGTACAGGGTCTATCTGTCTATTCAAGCGGTTAGTCTTTACCAAACCGTGCTCGCTGTGTGATGAATGGGACAAAAACAGGATGTAAACCACTGGAGTAAACCCCTCCCACAGTTATCAGACTTGAAAGTGAAGAGTGTGCGAAGGGTTTAATCAAGAAATGAAAGGGGCCCCCTAAGATACACCTGATCTCACTAATCTACAAAAAAGGGTTGTAGAAAAACTGCTGAAAATCCACTTTCCCATTCATCTTATGATCCCAAACTTGAGAATAATGTAGAAGAAGGGTAGCTCTTCCAGAAAATATGAAAAACTTGATATTGACTTGGTTGACCCTTTCACCTTTTTTGAGTCCTCACGTAAAATCAAGGGGTGCGACTTTTTGTTCGTTTTGTGATGCACGGTCACACATGAAATGAGTAATCTTAACCTAAATTCCATAGAATTTGAAGTACTTCAACTCTGCGTTCCATATTCAATAGGAATATAGTGGAAAGGCATCAGTAAAATGTAGGCCGTTAGGAGCCACAAATCATTCCACAAGTGCCACGTGGATCACCCTAATTGATATGTAAGCCTGAAAAAACAAATATATATATATATATATATATATATATATATATATATATATATATACATATATATATATATATATGTGACCCTGCATCTCAAAACAAACAAAAAGTCGCCAGACATGAATTTTTAGTTAAGACCATATTCTGAAAGAACAGACTTTAAGCTTTAAAATGATGTATAACTCAAATCAAATGAACTCTCCTAACCTATCTAAATATTGGAAAGAAAGCACAAACTCACGAAAAGTGTGAACTGAGAAAACAGGCTCTGAAGTACAGTGTCTATTCAAGCGCTTAATCTTTACCAAACCGTGCTGGCTGTGCGATGAATGGGACAAAAAACAGGAAGTAAACCACCAGAGTAACAACAATGAAGAGATTATCAGATTAGACTGAAATTAAGCATGCCTCATTAACACATTCTGTCCATAATTAATGCCAACTTTCAAAGCAGTAGCACTATCCTTTCAAAAGTTATTAGAGTTGAAAGTGAAGAGTGTGGACAAGGTTTTTCAGAAATGAAAAAGGGATTCTAAAGACACACCTAATCACACTATTCTATCAAAAATGTTCGAGATAAACTGCTAAAAAAACACACTTTCCTGCCCGTTTTATGATACCAAATTTTAGCATAATGTAAAAGAAGACCCGCTCTTTCAGAAAATATGAAAAAGTCAAGTTCGGCTAGGTTGACCCATTTCACTTATTTTCAGTCCTCACACAAAATCAGTGTGTGCGACTTTATGTTCGTTTTGAGGTGCACTGTCACATATATATATGGACAATAATGTAAACTTATGGTTTGGGTATTTTTTAGAAACAATTGACAATTAGAAATCACTGTATCAAATATAAGTAACTTGTACATACACCCGTTCTATTTCCTGTTTGTAGTTGACTTTCTCTTATTTGTTACCCATAGGAAATATGCAACAAAATGACGTGAAAATCCAACTAGAGCTCCGCTAAACAGACAGCGATAGGATTGATTGTACAAAATCAATATAGACAGATTTAATTTTGGTTGTACTTCCTCAATTTCATTCCTGCTGCATCATAATTTTGGCAAAATACACACACAAAAAAATGCAAATTAGCAAATGTGATGTGTGGGATAATGTTTGTTTGAGTTGACACTGGTCCGATACTATAGATTTGTATCTTTTTCTCTTTGCATATGCGTGTATATTATGTATGTATGTATTTGCGTGGGAGGGGGAAACACAAAGAGATATTGTTCGCCCCCAGCGTGCCCAAATCATGAAGGAATGTCATCTTTATAGAATATTATCTTCCACATACTTTGCACCACTGCAAATAGACTAAAAATGACTTGAGCCCAGAGGCTTGTGTGCTTGTCTGATTTTATTTTCTTCAACATAATATCATCAGGATATAATAGGAAAACAATAGATTCACAGTTTTATTGTGATAAAATAATCAAAAATCATTTGATATGAAGTCAAACATGAGGGAAATATGTTTCTATTTCAGAAAGAAAATGCTTGTAAGTTCACCCTTTGTTTTCCGAGATACAGGAATTACTGACATACAGATATGATGCACAGGTGCACGTCAAGGGTCCGACACCTACTAGTCATACAGCCACTAGCTAGACACTGTTTAAACAAGGCCCACGATCTCGACATCAAGTAAAATGGGTCCATGAGCTATTCGGTCCACTATCTAAACACTAGGCAGATAAGGCTTATGAGTCCGACATTAGGCAAAAAAAAAAAAAAGGCCCGCATGAGACCTACAAACACTGCGTACATTAAGCCCCTGATGTAATGTTGGTCTCGTCGGACTTTTTTTTTTTTTTTTTCGTCGTATCGGACTCATGTGCCTTGTTTATCTTGTGTCGGACTCATGAGCGTCTCGTCTGGAGTCTCGTTGAACAGATCTCATCCTGAGCTTTGGAAAATCTCTGTTGCTCTCTGACAGACATAGAGGTCTGCTTCCCCCAAGTAGACAGTCTGTATCTCGAACCGGACTCAGAAATGGTCACAAATTATCACTGCCAAAAATCAGAACAAAAAGGTACGCACAATCAAGCATCCCAGCAATTGTGAAGCTCTTGAATTCTCTGTAATTGTATATACATCACTCAACTATAATTAGAACAATAAAAAATTTTATTATGTGCATTTCATATGTGAATTGATATATATGTATTAAGAATAAGATGTGTGCAATCAAGTATTTCAACAATTATGAAATTTTTGAGAACTTTGTTATTTCATCATGCATTTGCATTTGGAATCTCATGATTTATATTTTTGTATAGAGTTGGGCAATCAAGTACTCCGGTAATCGTGAAACTTTTGAACGTTTTGCAATAACATTACTCATTGGCAAGTTGAACAGATAAAAGCTTATTGTGTCCAATGCATTTTGTAATCTGATAAACCAAGAAGTATATAGTTATGTAGAATTAATTTTGAAAATGTGAATTGCAATTTTTGCTTTAAAATGAAATCTGATTTTAATATTATATATTGTTGAAATTATATGTGTTAATAATAAGGATATAATGTATAAATAGTTTGAAACTGGCGTTTCTATCTTTACGCTGTTTATATGTACGTACATAATACATCTGGATAGTTATGAGTGTATATCTGTTTATGGTTATGTTGATGAAGATAATATTCTAGTGAAAGAGGCATGTTTTATTGATTTTTTTTTCTGGATTCATGGTAATTTCATATTTGATATGTTTTATATATGATATACACACATGTATTTCCTGTCTCTCACTGTTGTGCGTGTATGTGTACAGTTTATTCACAAGGTATGTCCAATTGCATACTATACCACCATGTGATATATATATATATATATTTTTTTTTTTTCTGAAGTGCAGTGCAATAGTAATACTGTATGATACCAATGACATATATAGTGCTGGAAAATGATTTGATATCAGTTTAGTATAATGTCTGTTTGTTTGTTGGTTTTTTTAAAGGATATGGACTGTTGTATTTTCATTTTTTTTCACTTATTTTTAATATGTGGTACTATGCATCAGCTGATTTAACGTTGTTCTTTTTATTCGTTATGCTGCATGTGGAAATTTATTCTGCTCTAGCTATAGTACATGTATATTGTCTGTTTTTGAATGCCTGCATCTATGTTTACAGCAATATAACCACATGTGTATCCAGTCTTAATCTTGTGTAAATGTAATGTGTGATTATAGGACTGTAAGGAATATGACATTGGTATGATTGAATAATTTAATAGGTTTTGAACTTTTTATTTTTTTCTATAATTGTGAATGTTCTGTAATCATGCATGTACTTTTATTCTGCACGCATGACACTATTAGTCTGCGGACTTATTGCTATGCTTCTTTTGATTTGAAATAAAACCGAAATGAATAGAAAAAATAGAATACAAAAAATGAGCGGTATTTGCTGGTGTCGGGCTCATGGGATTTATTTGTCCAGTGTCAAGCTGGTGGGACTTTTTGCGTAGTTTCAACCTCAAGGGCCGTGTGACTCGTGGTGTTGAGCTCATGGGATGACCCCATGATGTACAAAGAAACAAAGAGGGGCCTATAAACTCTATCGGGAAGGTTCAGATGTCAATTTCCATTTTGTTACGACTTACAGAAATGGTGCAATCAGGCTCCTGGAAACTGTTTTTTCCCCTTCTTCACAGGGGTGCTGACCCCTATTGAAGCCAACTTTAGGTTGCAGCGTTTCACTATTTTGGGAGTTTGGCAGTTGTGTCATACACGGCCACATTATGCAGGATTCTTCCGGGGGGGGGGATGTATTCAATATTAAGGGTGCACACGAGCGTGGGAGAGCAGGAATTGAGCGTTGGGAGGATGGTCTTCCCTTCTCACAAAAAGGAGGTGTTGCATTCTTCAGATTTACATTAACGATGTGGTGACACTTTGGATGGACTACTTCGAAAACTTTAAACAAAAATATAAGGCGATAAGTCGGTTACTCATTTAAGTTACAAGGAAAAAAAACCCACCAACTACATTCTGATATTTTTGGGTGATTTCTCATTCACTATATTAATGAAAATCTAACATCTAAGAACAGCCACCAAGCGCAGGTGGTACTGTTGGGGTACCATACAAGCTCCCTCGCTTGTGTGCACCCTCCCCTCCCTGGGTGTAACCTCATTCTTGAAAAAAAAAGAACACATTAAGATCATTTATAGCTACATAATCACGGCAATGTTTTATAATGCAGATGAATCTGGCATTACTGGCATTATTAGTACACAGAACAGTTACAGGACATTGCAGAAAAGTCGGAATGGCAGGGATTGTTGCCTAATGAGTTTGGCAGCAGTACACGTAGCAGAACAAGAGGAAAGCGCAACCAGGCAAACAAGAATGTTTCCTTCAAGATAATGATGTGAGAAAGAATATCTTCCTTCAACATTTTGACCACTGAACAGCCATCAGTCGGAAGTGCCGTCTTGTTGGTAAAAAAAAAAGAGTTGTATTATTCTGTAAGTCACCTCCAAAGCTAATGAAATATTTGTATGGAAGTATGCATGACAGTGAGTTTTGATGTCCCACGAAGATTTCATAACTTTGGGGAAAGAAATGGATATTGTCCTTATTCATGAGGGCCATCGAGAAGGACACAGTGGGCCATGCACAATCCGGTTGGTACTTTTTGATACTCAGCTCGGCGTTTGTAACTTAACCCTAAAAAGACTGGGCTATTTTAGAGGTTTTGAGGACTGGGGGGGGGGGGCATGATGGCCCCTCTAAGAATGGAATGTCCAATTGTCGCCAAATTTGTCATGCACCTGATTTATGACGTAACCTACAAGAATGCATAACTAATTTTAAAAAAATTACCATATGTTTCTAATCAAGGCTAATTAATAATGAAAATTCGATAACTTTTATGGATTTTTTTTCTTTTATTGTGTGCCAATATGACTGTCTAGTGATCCCTTCATTTTTTTTTACATGTATTTGTAAAGAAAGTGATTGTCTACGACCAAAAACTAGGTAATTGATTAAACAATTATACTCGTTATACATAACAAACTCGGGTATCTCGGTTTTTCTAATGTTAGTTATTGTTTTCTATATCTTATGTTTTCTATTGTTTTTTGGTTTTTTTTTTTTAATTCAGAACAATTGATTTCAACTTCAGACCAGATTCTAATATCTGAAAACAGACTGTGCAAAAAAAAAAAAAAAAGTAACACATTAGAATCTTGCAAAACCTCATTTATTTTACATATAAACACATGGAAATCCGCCTTTTTTGACTGACATAAATATAATTATGACCATGAAAATGTTACGTAATACCATAACCGCTGCAGTTATAGACACAAATTAGGTATAAAAAGATGCGTAAGACTCTAAAGAAAAAAAAAGTCACAAAGTCTCGGGGTGAGATCTTATAAATTCTGGAAGTTATCGCAAAATTTCCGGGCGGCCATGATGGCCCCAGTCTTTTTACGGTTAAAAGGAATGAGTATCAAAGCCGAACGTTTTAAAGGACAAGTTCACATTCATTAACATAAGGATTGAGAGAATGCAGCAATATTAGTAGAACACATCAGTGAAAGTTTGAGGAAAATTGGACAATCGATGTAAAAGTTATGAATTTTTAAAATGTTTGTGTTGGAACTGCTGGATGAGGAGACTACTAAGGCTCGTGATGTCATATGAGTACAACAGTATAAAGAAAATATTAAGAAAATTCAACATATTTTCACTTTTTTCGCATAATAAAAGAGCACTTGACTTGCCTCTTTCTAAAGGCAATGGGAATAATATTACCCATAACATATGTCAGCAACGAGTCAAGGGAATGTGTACATTTTTCAAAAGATGAAATTTTGTGAAATTCTCTTTATATTTTCCTTATATTGCTGTACGCATGTGACATCATACACTGCAGTAGTCTTCTCATCCAGCGGTGACGGCACAAAAACTTCAAAAAATCATAACTTTTGAACGGATTGTCCGATTTTCCTCAAACTTTCAATGATGTGTTCTACTAATATTGCTACATTCTCTCAATCCTTATGTTAATGAAGGTGAACTTGTCCTTTAAGGACAATTGAAATTTATTTCATAGATAATCAATTACCTCCATGGTCACCAATATTATAATGAATACATCTTAGGAATGGCTCTATAGGACTACACCTGATATACAATAATAGTGTCTAAAAAATGTGATAAGAAAATCATGGAATTCCCTAATTTGATCAGGCACACACATTGGGTGATTTCAAGTTCGGTGCTAGTGCTAGTGCTAGTGCCAGCTGCCAAATAACAGCGTTAAATCGAGCTCCAACACCGACGGTCAGATTAACGAGGCGATACCGATCAAAATTATCGATCACCAGCACTAGGTGTTCGAATCACAGCACCGCGAGCTCCCCGGGAATTGCGCGACGAAAAAAGTGATGGCGCGTGATTACAGTCAAATATTAAAAGATGTAGCCAAAACTGCTTAGTTTAAGACACACAGTGAGGAAGACAGATTAAAATGCCACAAATTTCATCCATTCCTCAAAATACAACTATCTTAATGTTGCTCCCAGGCTCAGATTTACATAGCCATGTCTGGAGTGTTCGTGCTCTTTACGTGGGCGACCACTGTATTAGTATAGACTTTGCACGTAAAATCTATTATGGAAGTGAATGCGGGTCTCGCACGGCAACGCTAACACCAGCACCGAACTTGAAATGAAGAAAATGATAATCCCAAGGGGCTAGTGTAATTAGTCAATGGGGAAAAAGCACGTAAATCGCTAACACAAACGGCGGAGCTCGGTTCAGCAGACGACGTTCAGCACCAAGCCCAGCACCAACTACCGGAAATACGTCACAATTTTGAGGTCAACTCCCAACACCGACGTGATTTCAAGTTCGGTTTTATCGCCGGTGCTAGTGCTGAGGTAACACTAGCACTAGCACTAGCACTAGCACCGAAATCACCCATTATACACATGCAAGTAAGATGATTTGATGATGTCACCGGTCATTGGGAAAACACGGGTGAAATTCTGAAGTTCAGGTTTCCAATTTCATGTCCGTAATGAGGACAACTGTACCGTCGTATTGGCCTGATTCTATTTTATCAATATGTCATGAATGCAGCTCGAGTATGTAATGATGTTGCACTAAACGTTTTCGGACTTGGACTGTTCGTCGCCTTGAAGCGAGAGTGAGATAACGTCCAAGACTGGAAGGCAGGGAAGAATTGTGATATGTAAAGTGAATAATAAATGGTTTCTCAAACAAGAGAGTTGAAAAGCACGCTACAAAACCTAACAGTACCATTTCAGCCACACCCAATGAAAGACTATACTATAGGGGCACTTTGCAGAGAATGCTAGCTGAAGAAAAAGGAAATATCAAACATTTCGTATAATACATACCTCTGGTGTGCTTCAGTGTATTCTGAACGACTCACAGTTGATCGTGCATCGCCTCACAGTCACATAAGTTCATCTGTGGAGACTACGAGTATAGTTAGGGGAACTAGTGAAGAAAAATGTTTCTCTTCACGAGCAGCTCTATTATGTGATCTGTGCGTTTCTGCTGGGCTTGTTTAAATAAATGATTCAATATGCGTTCCAAGATTGTGCAAACCAGCATTAAAGGGTGTGTACAGTTCTGGTTGAAGTAAGGATTTAACTTTTAACGTTTTGCGAGATATTCAGAAACCACTCTATGAGATGTCAAAAATCATGCAATTCTAAGGGGTATCAAAAGTTTATTTGTTGAAAATCGGTTTTGAAATGGCTGAGATATTCAAAAACAAGGTGAAACAAAGAAATTCTAATAAAAGGCGTGGCCTGTGGCCTTTTATTATTATCACTTTTTCGGATATCTCAGCCATTTGAAAACCAAATTTCATCAAATAAACGTTGAATCCTTCTTAAAATCACATGCTCTTTCATATTTCATAAGAGGTTTCTCTTTATCTCACTCATTAATGTTTTAAACCTGTATCCCCACCTCAACCAGTACTGTATAGTCCCTTTAAGCTTCTTTTGTCAGTTCATGTTACAATAGTACCAGGGGCGGATCCAGGAATTCCGTAAAGAGGGGACACCTTTACAAAGCTAAAAGGGGGGGGGGGGGGCGCATGCGTCTTACGTATTCATTAATTTCTTATACAATGCGAGACAATGGGTGAGACGGTCCCGTTGAATTAATAGTGCTTTTGAACAATAGGCCCAGTTTTACAGAGGAATGTTTTTTTTTTTTTTTTTTTTCATTTCGGATGTTTCCAAGGTTTCATTTTATTTCATCTTTTATTTGAATGACTATAACTATATTTACAATAATGTGTGCACTTAGTGCCAGCGTTGTATCAAACGAGGAAGTGGAATATTTAATATATATTTCGGGAAATTTCTTAAGCTGAGGAATCTGTCTAATGGAACTTCTCCGGTGTTCATTATCATGTGGCATCATTCATTGTTTGCTGATGCTCTACTTGCAAAATAATCACTGATAACTCGAGAAGTTATGGTTTACAGAGTAAGATGAATACACGTTCCATGCCTAATTGCAAATTAGTGTCTACGGTGTGATATGACAGACTGTTATGTGCACCATGGCTATACTCCCAAATTATCGGTTATGAAAGAAATATCATAAATACTTCGTCAAATATACATTTAATTATTTAACCATTGTCCCCATATTTCAATATTTTAAACATCTTGCAGCCATAAACTTTAAATTTAGAGTCATAAGCATGCTGGTACATTGCCCTTCAGTGAGGCTGTGTATACATGTATATAAGCGGCATTCAAAGTTGTTGATCCTTTCCGAGTAAGCTACGCGGGTTTGTTGCGAGTAGGGATTTTCCAGCACGCAGAGGAATTTTCTGTGGGCGAACAAGGATGTTGGCGAGTTCCGTACTTGCGTCTTACTGCTAGAGGCATGCTATTTATCTGCTACTTGTGTGTATTCCGTGTGACCTGTGTGAAAGCTTTGAAACTGATCCATTTTCAGCTATACACATACTGTGCGTGTGTGTGTAATTTAGAGTAAATCTCCACAGTCAAAATCAGACATGGTGTGCACTTGCAGTATATGCAGGTACCCTATAATCGCAACTGGTCCAAAAATGCGAAACACTGCAGAAGGACATGACGTTTAAAGACGAAGCCTAATTGTTGTGAAACCTAAACATTTTCTGACATTTGAATTCAGTCTGTTATTTTGAAATTCTGCTCATTATCCAGTCCAGAACCATTATGCATGGAACTGATACAGTCCAAAGATGACGCAAAGGTTGACGTTGGTATCTATCAATGATGTAGGCCCTACACTTTGTGAAGGCTCATAAGAGGAGGTTCTTCCTCTTTTGTCGAATAAAGTAAACAGCAAGTTGTCGTGCAAATTAGTGCATTTGAGTGGATTCTCATTTTATATTGTCTGACTTCACGAAATGCAAACTTGGTTACTTTTCATCAGTGCAAGACAATGTAATATAGAAAAGTCATCATTCATATTAAGGCTTACACTCACACACAGACACATACAAACACATCTTTGTTTGCTCCATGCAATGAATGAATGAAATAGGATCATTTATGTACGTGGATTGCGACTATTTCACAGCACTGGACCTCAATTTCATGTCCCAGCTGACGGAGAGAGTGTTTTGCCTATACATGTATGTAGTATAGGAGACGACTTCATATCACACAGCATTGCTCAGTAAGACTCACTTGGATTCGAACCCGCCCGTGAAAAGAAACCATTTGATTCACGGGTAAGTAATACACTACCGACTGAGCAACCTCTCTGCCCATTCACCCATAATCCGACCACACCACCTCTCAAAACACTTTGGTAAACACACATGCACATGTAACATACACGAATACAAACACAAACAGACAGACTAAGATATCCTTTATTTAACAGCCCACATGGACAGTCTGCATTGTATAGCGTCAGGAAAAGACAAGTGATATTACTGCTGTCTGAGCCTCATAAAGCTTGTGAGATTGAAAGTCAACTGAGCGACATCAAACCTTCCTGAACGCTGATAGACCACCACCACAATTTACTTCCGAGTTCTCATAGCTTTCTTGTACTAGTCAATACAAACGGCAACATGGTAGTATAGATAACCTAAGTTGTAATAATGTTCTTACACATCACCAAGGGAATGGGAATTTAGGTATTACATAATAATATACACCGAAAAAATAAACAAATATCACCCTCTAGTTTAAAGAGATGTAATCACTCATTAAGACATAAAAATATACTCACTCATATGGTTTAAAACTCGTAGTCATCAATTTGACACACATTTACACACCTCGGCTTACATCAACCAAACACGGTGTTGACTCAACATATTATACGTATTAACATTTCCTCTAATGCTATGTATCTCTGTGACATTGATATTGGTATTGTATTGCTGTATATCTCTTCTAAGTCTACCATGTCTATAATTAGTTATCTATGTTACACGTTTGTTCTGTATGTATGCATTCTGTGTACGTGCCGATGTAATGTCCATGCATGCAAACAAAACAAATTTTTAGAAATGGACACAAAAATCGAACTGAATTGAATTGAATTGAAAAACAAAGTGGTCCTTATAAAAAAATTGGGACTAACTTTTACTAGGACCACTTTTTATTTTGATATTACAGACAACTTTCATCTAATAAATCACTCATCAAATATAACAGAGTGTACACTTTTGAGAAGACTTCAAAGTCCATTAGATTGAGGAAATTCGCTTTTAAAAGGGCTATATATATATATATATATATATATATATATAATATAATTATAATTATAACTAAACAGGTCCTAATCAAAAGGTGGGACCCATCTTCTATTAGGACCACGTTGTTTTTGTATATCTTAGCCATTTCAAAATCAAATTTTCATCAAATAAAATAAACTGTGATTTCCTCCTAGAATTGTGCTCTATTATATTTCATAAATGGTTTCTTACCATCTCTTCAATCACTGTGAAGGTTGCGCAAGTACTGACTACAGAAAATCTACAGACTTAATGTTCCAGTGGTGGCAAACTTTCCATAAACAGAATTTCACATCACGGTCATGTTTCGATGTCAATTCTGTGCTCATTTGAATGCCAAACGTAAACGTGACCAGTGATAGATTAAAAACAAAAAGAAAGAGAGAAAAACAGTAAACAATGATTAGCCATATTTGTCAGGTGGGAACATACAATACCTAACTGCTATATTGAAAAAAAAAAGATTACATATTCAATACTCACATTTGTTTGACAGTTATTACAAGTATTCACCTTTTTCTATTTCCATCAAACATTTATGTGATACAAAGTTTGTTACACCAACTGAGAACAAAACTGTACTTTTGATATCTAAATGTTAAATGTAAATGTTAAATATACATCCAAAGTGTTACAATCATGCGCTCCAACTTCACACGTTCAGACGGGAATACATACAAAAATTATTGTTATACTGTGCTATTTATAATTACATAAACTCTACATAAGTTTCAATCTACATAAGTTTCCAATCTCAGCCATGTACTCGGTACTCCACAAGTACATACGTCTTTATATTCATACTAAAAGCTGCCTTGTAACGTTTCCCAAGTTCACCATGCAATGTAATCATCAGATATATATGAAAAGAAAACTTTGATAGTGACATACAGTATTTCAATTGCATGCTAATAATCTGAATATATGGTTGTTTTCCCCTTGTCAGTTGATATAGGACAAGCAGAGACACACAAGGAAAGAAAGAGAAAGAAAAAAAGGCAGATATTGTGACGGTATTGAGAGTCTATAGACCCTAAATACAGACAGACAAGACGAAAAAAAAAGCAGACAGACAAAACAAAAACAAACACACAAACACCACATGCATAAAGAAACAGGATATAACAATTGATATTTAAAGTTTGAAGTTTCTTAAAGGGGAATACTGAAGATAATTATTATATTATATATGAAGTCAAAGAGTGGGACACATAGAACAATTTGTCGTTTACATCGTTTAAAAAGGCCTTTTTGAAGTGGAGTTAGAGGATATTGAAGATTTACACCTGCCACCCCCCTGAAATCTAGGTCACAGCGTAAATTTCGAGGCTTTGCCAATGACGTCATGGGGTGAAAGGAATCGCGCAAGGTCTCGAGCGCCGCAGGCCCCCGCGCGCATAATGCATGCATTGTATTATACAAGTTGTTGTAAATACCCGGTATTTGCATATAAAAAGAAAGTTTTGAAAATTTGTTTTTCGATAATGACATCGTACGTTTAGGTCAGTGATGATCAGGATGATTTGTTGGTGGAATTTGAATGTGGAAGCGATGATGACCTGAGTGATATACACTAGTGATGATAGCGATGATGAAACTAGTGATGATGACCCTGGTGAAGTCGGAGAGATACATGTTGATGACGAGCCGCACGGCGGGGCGCAGGAGGGAGACGCTGCGGGCGAGCTAGGGGGAAGGCCCAGACGGTCCGATTGAAGCGGACGGACTTCCTGGAGATTGGCAGTAGGAGCCCTTGCCACACGGCAGGCCAGGGGACAATGCTGGTGACGCAGGACCAATGCCAGATAGACTTCAAAATTTAGATTGGTGAGAGTTGTTTTTATTCTGAACTCAAAATGAACCGAGCTTAGTGCTGACTTGAACTCCTACTTCAGAGCAGCAGTAGGCCTAGGCCTAACAATATTAAATCGGGCTGGTCGCTGTACTAACTTGGGTCTAGAGCCTACCGTAAGATTTTAGCTACGTTTAGAAATTGAATAGAAGTCCATGTCAAAATTTCGGCTGTGTGATGAGTTTTGATGTAAATGTGAGACACATTAACTTCGTAATATCGCTCTTGACTCGGGTTTCAGTGTCATCTCAGTAGAGTAGGCCTAGGTCTTTCTTTCATTAATTTATATCCTTACGTAGGGCATAGCCCGACCAGACGCAGCTGTGCAGCGACTGGGCTGTGTATAGCCTAGGCCCTAGTTATCCTTCACGCAATCTCAACTTCGCAGCTCGGCCATATGTAACGTTAAGAAGAGTGGATTCCGGAATTGTATAGTAACAAAGGTCGGTGTACGATCTTTGATAGTAAGTCTACTAGATCTAACCAGTAGACTTGCAGATCGTACACTGACCTTTGTTACTATACTCAGGCCCTACTCATCGAATATCGACCATCCTCCTCCCTCAATGGCTTTCTCGCGTATAAAATCAAAAATACTATCGCGTGGGCCGGGGCGCAATACGCTGGAACATTCGCACATGAATACAAATCAAGAAAAAATAGGGGGATACATGTAAATATAAACTTGAGGAAACGGGAGGAAAAAGAATTGAAGAATATCCTCATTAAGGTAGTAAATACACGTAATTATTGTTAACACCGGTCTATTTGCCCATTCACTGGATTTACGTGCTTTTCAATGAGAAAACGGGCGGTCGGTTTAAAAAATACAGTATAGGCGCCTATACCTAAACACTACAGCTACCACGGGCGCACGAAATAAAAAAATTAGATCTAATAATTCACTCTGATTTTTGGAATACTAGACTGCAAATAAACCCTTCTACGAAAAGTTATCCTTTTACTGTAGCGCTATGTAAACATCGCATTATAATTCAGGACGATTTTCGTCATGGTATAATCGACGTCTTTCAGGACACACCACAGCAACTTTAGGCTAGGGTCCTACCCATTAATTCTACCGAGCAAACTAAAGAGAAAATCGGCAAAGGGAGGCACAAATTTGGTATTGGGTGTACTGTGCAGTAGAATGTCTAACATGAGCATTTCGAACAATTTTTTGCGATAAAATCTTGTGATATAATGACATCTTCTAATTCGGAGGTGAATTAAGGTGAATTTCTTAAGCTGGTATCTCACTGAGCGGCGAACGTTTGCGAACGTAGCGAATTTGAGATTCGCCAACTTTTCTGACGAACGTTTGCGAAAAATCAAGGTTCGCTTCTGCCATTAGCGACAATTAGCGACTTTTAGCGATGTTTAGCGACAATTAGCAACACTTGAGCGAACGTTTGCGAAAGTGTTTGCGAAACACATATGCGACTATTAGCGAATGCTAGCAAATGTTAGCGACAATTTTGCAAAGGTTAGCGACAGTTTTGCAAAGGTTAGCGACAGTTTTGCAAATATTAGCAACTGTTTGCAAATCCTTTGCGACAATTTTGCGAATGTTCTTGGACCTAGAAAAGTACCAGGCGATGTTTATAGTCAGACCCATAAAACGAACCTAAAACCTTCCACTGAATTCAGATCTCTTGTAACAACCGTTCAAGATGGATTTCCAGTATATGGAAATAAATTTCTGCCAAGAAGAGGCTCAAGGTGTTGCTATCCTTGAAGAGCTGCTTTGTCAGGCTGCTGCTACGGCTATTGTGCAGCATAAGAAAAATAAAATTAAGAAAAACAAGAAAGGAAGAAGAAAAGAAAGACTGTTTGGGTAAGAGAGTGGTTGCAGAGGACAGACTTGCAGCAATTACATGATGGAGATGTCAAGAGCTTCAAGAACGTTCTTAGAGTGGAACCATGTCTGTTAGCTTTTATTTAGGAACCATATGGCTACTTGTTCGCTAGCAGTGGCGAATCAAATAAAAATGTTAGCTACACCGTATTACGACCGTTTGCGAATTCTTACAAGTGTTTTGCGAATGTTTGCAACTGTTAGCGAAAATACAAATTCGCAAAGGTTTGCAAACAAATTTTGAACATGTTCAAAATTTCTTTGCGACAAGAAAAACTGTTTGCGACAATAAAAACCGTTTGCGAACTTTCTTGCGACTGTTAACGAACCTTTTGCAACCCTTTACGAACCCTGGCGAAATCCCAAATTCGCTACGTTCGCAAACGTTCGCCGCTCAGTGAGATACCCCCTTTAGCATTTTTACATTTTTGTGTCGCATTTTTGGCGATTTCGGCCCGTAACAACACTCTGTACTACAGTAGATCATGATATACTAGTAGGCCTACCTTAGTATCTAACTATACACAGCCCAGTCGCTGTACGTAGCGCAGTGTCTGGTCGGGCTACGACCCTACGTAGTATCATAATACATCTTATCACATCACACTCACTCCGTACTCCCGGTCACAGCTCATCAGCATTCTATTAATCTAGCTAGGAACCGTCACAAATTCACTGCACGATCCATTCATTACATCACCGAGTCCATCAAAGTTTTATCACTATCAATGAAAACCGCAGTGCTCTGTATCGTTTATTTTATCACCAGATATAGGCCGGCCGGCAGGCCGGCCTAAAGACTGAATGTTTCGCGAGGTTTTTTATTTTCGCCAATGTCGCGAACCTGGTGCTTTTTGCGAATTTAAAAACACGAGAAAATATTAACTTTCTTTCCGTATATATTTCCCCCTTCCATAGTGTACTCCACAACCACGAATTTAAGCACTCGCGAAATTATTGGCAAGTCCCGATTCGCGGAAAAAAAAAGGCACGCTAAATATATGGCGTACACAGCTGTAGTAGTACCAAGAAGCTGCTGATAGTAGGCTACGTACCACCAAAGAGGTACTAAGCCCAGGCTTCTCCGCTCTTTGATACACGAAGGCTACTGCACTGCGACATACGCGGCCGGTGATGGGCGCATGCATGTGACTGATCGACTAAGAAGCACCCACTGCAGGCACTAGGCCTGACAACTTCTGTATTCGTGGCCTTAATAACACGCAACAGACTTTATTTAAACGAGGAAATGTATGATATCACAGGAGACTTGAAGTAGAAAACAATTTTATTTCATTTTATGTGACATTCTGATAAAAAAATGTCTTGGGATTTCGGGGTACGAGCCTCGACATCTCGCTCTCATCAGGAGCATACATAGGTAAGCTCAGGCTGTTGTGTGATACTTCCGGGTTTGCCCTTCACCTCATGACGTCATGGACACGCCCCCAAAATAACCACGGATCTTCCGATTGAACATGATTCAGGATACAATTTTTCTAAGCAGCCGATCTCCAAAACGCAATTTTCTAAATGGATGAATTAAAGGCCGCTGTGTTTGTCATGCTCTAAGCTTGAAATGGGGGAGTAATCCAACAAAATACGCGTTTCCTTTAGTATTCTGCTTTAATATCAATGTATAGATTATCATTATATCGCATTCAACGAGTTTAATATTTTCACGTTGAGTTGTTCAGCTGCTTCCAGGTATTCATAACACTAAGATATAACGAATTTCAAAGCATTGTTGCATTTAGAAAGCCCATTTCTGTTTCCATACCGACGGTATAGCACTGCAATTTTTTTTTTTTCATTTCACGAATCAAATCCTTGGATTTGGTTGGGCATCCGCCGCATTCTTTCTGGTAGTGTCACTTCCACGCTTTCGGGGCGGAATCCTTGCGAACTCGAGTTGTTACTCTGCTTCGCTTTTCTCTTTCCACCAGACGGGAGGAGCCGTCCAGAACTATTCTTCACAGTTGAACTGCTGTCAGAAGTAGATCCGAAGCTAGAAGCCCGCATGGACTTGGGCAAACAGCAATGGAATTGGCTCCGCCAAATTCTACGCACCAGCGGCTGTCGCACGCAGTATAGCATGAAGATGAAGTATCCCTGTAGCGAGTTAAGCACGGTGAAGACGGCGAGAATAGCCTCGCTCGCCGGTCTGATGATGCTCAGGTACCCGAGGGCCCAGGTGAGGCCCATCAACACCAGAATGCAGATGGCATTTTGCAAGCGTCGGAGACGCTGTCGCTTTTCTGTCTCGTCGATCATTCGACCTTTGACCGTTTTATTCAGTCGTCTTATCACGCGGGCAAAGACTATGAGGTTGAAAATCATGATTAGGCCCACAGGAACGAGCACGCCGCCAATCAGCGGCCAACGTGTCAAGAAACAACTGCAGGCCCAAACGGAGGAAAATAAAACATACCCATATTAATCTTTCAAATTTTGGTTGTGGTTGTGGATTTTAGCTTTGTATAGTATCTTAGCAGTGTGAGATAGGAAGGCTTTCGGTATGACAAAGGAGGTATGGAGTAAGAACAGTCTTATTTCATCCCGTGTTTAATGCCGCCACTAAGAAATAATGTGAAATACATATATGTGCTAAAGTGGAGCTGGTCCAGAGATACTTTTCGTCGTACTTTTTTATTTTTTTTTTTTATAAAACACGAGAGGTACATACACGTACAGACCCAATGAAATTGCCCCCCCCCCAAAAAAAAAAAAAAAAATCCAATGAAATCAAGATCAAAATTACTCGCCTGTACATATCTGTACACTTATATGACATATCAGTGGTGAAACCAATTTAGTTTTATTTGACGGCAATAATCGGAAAGGTGATATAACCGGCTTGTCAGGAGAGTGAAACTTTAAACACTTCCACAACTTATAATTTAGATTTTACACCTTTGCACATATTTTTGGATGAAATTGACTTTTCTCGAAAAAAATCTGTATCATTAATCGAAATCTTCATTTCATTTATAAACAAGCAAAACACAGCCGACTTTATATTTAAGCTAAAAAAAAAAAAAAATCTTCAGATTGTTTAGGAAGACAGCGGTATCGAACATCCATCATTAAAGGCACAAATACACCTGTGGAATTCTTTTGTGCATTAATAGAAAACTGTCAACTGTTTGGATAGTTATATCCAGTTGGAACTCCATCTCCTAAGCCTCCAGGATTGCAACTGATTTTGTAATTTAGTTGTAATATTAAAGGGAACCTGAACTATATGCCTACCTTAATCAAGGAGGAGGTGTGGGGGGGGGGGGAAGTAGCTTTGCAAATGCCCAATACTTTCATTTCCGAACCGACAATTGATAGGAAAGAATAAAATGGAACAAAAGGTTCTGTTTGATCATAGGATAATCATTTTTCTGCAGACATGGTAGAAACTCCTTGATAGAGTGGTTAATGTCCCTATACAGGTTTGAACCCCGTTCGATGCTTACGTTCGTAAGACTATGATTTTGTGTTATTCCCAATGACACTATTCACCCAAGTATAAAATAGGCGTAAATGCGTTCTTGACATTTCTCGGGTAATCATAATGGCAGGGTATCAAAGAACATCATTCACTCTAAAAAGTGTACCTTAGCTAATGTTAACAAGGCCATAGCTGTTGGCAACATTGTTCACGAAATAGGCAACAGAGAAGTTCACTATGTCTATACATGTACTGGTGCAAAGTGCCAAATATCACTTCAATTACGGCCTAATAAAACTTACTAATCTGTTTCAGCATACATTTGACGCGTCACTCCAGCAGTTATGGCCACGATAAGAAGAGGACATCCTGGATTGAATAATCAAAACGTACTTTGTCTCAGACACTCTAGATCAGTGTCTTTGTAATCTACGTTCACTGATATTTGAAGCTATGTTGTTTTGTAAATCTCGAGCAGCGTGGAAAGGAACGTTCGACGAACTGAAATTATACCTTTCTTATTTGTTAAAAGAAACATTATGTCTATACATTTTAATGTATTTACAGGGAGTCTCGGAATTAAAACACAGTTACATGCACTTAAAACGCATATTCATAGCAAAAAGGATTCATTTAAATCTTGCTAAAAATCATAAAATATCAAATAAACTCTGGGCAAAGCACTTCATGTTAATTATCATAATCTAATTCATCATAATAAACTCCTGGGGTGAAACGACGTTTACGGGCGATTCGTGTATTTTCTTTTCTCCCTATTCTGTTGTTAGAATTGAAGATTGGCGTTAAAGGAGTGCAGACGTATATCATAATATTATGATTATCCTCACCCCATGCAACCAGCGACGCCTTACGTAGGAAGTAAGGCAGATACGTGTTGAGCACGCGTACAAACATCATGTGCATGTTGTAACCTTCGACCCCCATCCAGAAGAGGGACGCCAGCATGAAGTAGTGGAGAAAGCCCGCGAGAATGCAGCATGGGAGAGGCTCGACCTCTTCCACCCTTCGTTCCGTGTCGAAGGTGATCATTACCACAAAGGCCACATACATACCAAGGAGTGCGCAGCATAACGAAATCAAAATTTGGTTTGGTTTGCGTTCTCGTAATTTCCTGCAAAACATGAAAACCCCAAGCAAATACCGTTAACTCCTCATGTAAATTTATTTTAAATTTGATAAATCTTTTCTCAATGTTAAAGGAGCTGGTATACATACATTTACACGTTGTATAAATAGGTGTTTTGCATATGTACTTTAAAATGTTTGAATACTCTCAGATGTAATTCTGTTAAAATTATACATATTAAACAATTATTTTCATAGTTTCGACTGCTAAGTGGCAGCTTATTATGCACACAATGCCCAATCTCATCAGGTCGTTTGACGTCATTAGAATGTATTATGACTTTGAAACATTTGGTTCTTGAGAATGAAGTATAATACAGTGTAAGCATACATACACAGACAGATACTCATATACCCACATGGCATGTTTGACGTCAATATATGTGTGCAGCAACTGTTAATAACTGACGAGGTAAGATACCATGAAATATATCTATAGGTGATATGTGCATTAGTCAACGTCTAGCGAGAAAGGTCCACTAAGCAAGAAATGTAGTTTTGGATAAAACAATTACAACTCCTTCTCAGTGGTGAAAGATCGACAAATTCCAAACAGGCGTTTTCAGAGCACCGATGAATTCAGATTTAAGTTTTCAAACTGGATGAGTAATTAGACTTTGGATAAAACGTTCTTGATATCAACGTGTATAATATATGTCATTGTACTCCTGCGTTATTACCATTTCGATATATTTCGCAGGATTTAACACAGATGCAAAAATGACATGCTGAATTTTGGACTTCACTGGTAAAAATTAACCTCTGTATTCTAGTATTATCTTGACGGTTGAAATTGTTGACTTTACAAGCCAGCAGTTTTCACCTGTTAAAAGCATATGTTAGAATGGTGACCAGCACTCCCCAGATCGACATACAACATCCCACGTAACTGATGATTTTTAGGATGAAGTCAACCTGGTCTGAGATCGCAAAACCTCCGTATATATCCTGTTAGTGGAAAAAAGGAGGCAAAATAAAAGTGAACAGAACGAAATGAAAAATGCATCGTCAGAACAAATTTGATGCATGATGGACACATAAAGGAGATGTGTTTATTATTATTTTTTTCCGTACTCAGTTGCGTATTCACGAGCATCATAACGAATATCACCATCGTCCTCACTAAGCAACATCTCCACCAACCTCCTTTGAGAACATCTAATGTCAACAATTCAACCTTACACAACACTACTGGTTTTGAGGTGTTAATTCTCTTCAATTCATCCCCCTCTATAAGTGAAATTTTAGAGTGGTCCACAATCTACAAGCAATGCTTTTTAGTGGACCTCTCAGTTCTCATTTTTTACCCTTCAAACTTAACTTTGTAATTCCAGTATGTGTGCATATCTTTGATTTAATAAACATGTCAAGGAAAAAAAAAAGAATCGCGGGACTCAAACCTGTCATCTACTGCTTTCCGGGCAGCGACACTACCACCAGGCTATCCCTGGTTGCTAGCGGTCATACGATCAATTTTGACCATATACCCAAGCTCCGAAACTCCCTTCTGTTTAATATAATTTTGCTTGCATTCTTTGGCAATTGAACCATGGTTTCTTTTTTCAATAAAAGGAGACACGCAAAGCAATCAACACCTTGGGACATACACTTTCACTTTACGTCTTTCATTTTGCTTCCTGAATGAAATGATTTGTCTGGATGTAGAGGTTCAACACAACAAAATTCTTACTCTTTGCCCCTATATGGGCTTATCATCATTATTGCGTTCGCTGTACTAGTAAAAACATTTGACTTACCATAAGAATACCGAAATTTGTGAGATGGTCACATTCACACTCCAGTCGTTCATCTGTGCTGGAATTGCTCAGCCGGCAGCCCCTGGTCGACCAATTACCCGTGCCGTTGTTAGCGTCAAAGTCCCAAAACGCGCAGATTGGATTTGTAGCATTCTGCGTGATATCAAAATGTCCGTTTGAAAATCATACTTTCCAAGGACTGTGACAAGATCGGATGTTCAGCGGAAGATCTGGTGCAACATTCCTCCAGCTGTTACAAAATATATTTTGCTTTTTGTTATTGTACTTAACCATGATAACCACATTATATAGTTATACTGAGATGTTTATTCATCTTTGATAGGTTGTACGGTAGAGATATGCAAGACTGAATTCCTTTGCATTGCATTTCTCTCTACAGCTTCTCAGACAATAGTGCAGCAATTACAGCTTCCTTTTTTGTTTGCTATATGAAATTTAACATAGTGACAAAAAAACACACAACATATTTCGACATCAAACCAGATGTAAAAACAAATCTATAAAAACCTACTATGGCTTACCTCCATTAGTGGCATGAACGAAATTATGACAGGCTCGTCCAAATTTTCTATCACTCGATTCCCGAAAGACGCCGATATGACACGAGAATTAACGATCCTGTTAAATTCGGTGTTTCTAACGGTTCTGTTATGTTCAGTGTTATTTTCATTCCGGAATGAGAACGGAAAGAGTGAAGGGTCACGGAAACCTGTAGCAAAAAAGCGGGTTGTACCCGCATTCTCAACAACCTCACTCGGAAGGAAAATGCTTGCTTCCGGCGGAACAATTTGGTTCCTTGTGGTATCTCCCTGCTCAAGACGAAGATCATCGGTTGAAATGGTATCACCCACACCTGTTACTGTCAGAAGAACTGAAAAACCGTCCTGACTTTCTTCCGGCTCAACATCATCAACCTTATAAGAAAGAGAATGAGGGGAGAGGGTGACAGAGAGACAGAAAGAGAGGTACACTGTATGAAGACAAATAAAACAGCTACACCTGGGTCCCCTTTCATAAAACTTGTTACTAGAAACAACTGCCACATTTCTATGACGAATTTGCTCTCAGCCAATCAGATGCAAGGATTTCAGTAGCTTATAACAACCAGCTTAACTAGTTATAGATGACAAGTTTTATGAAACGAGGTCCAGAAGTTATGGTTTCTTCCTTTGTTACTGGGAACATTTACTCGATCTAGGAGCCTTTTCATTTCTTATATCATATTTTCCTTAGCATAATAATAGTTATAAGAATTAGGGTATTTTTTTAAATCTTTGGTTCTATGTGGAATAAATGCTGTATATAGGTGTGGGTTGTGAATGTTTGTTTATGTGGGTATCTAGATAAATTGAATGCATATATGAGATTGATAGTATTTGACGTGTAGCTGATTGGCTGTTAGAGTTTTGATACAATATTAGGCAATTGTGTTAGAATGTGTGTGTGTGTGTGTGCTTAGGCATATGGGATGCATATTTGATTTTGTTTGTCACTCGGAAAATGAAAGTTTTTGGTTTATGGATATATTCATATTCAATATTTTGTTATTTATACATATGTATTGCATAATATGCGTTTCGATGTTTACATAGACTGAAGTTGAATCTATTAAGGCCATGAACAATATTATCTATATCTGAAAGTTGTTACAAAATTGAAAAAATATATGGTTTTGAAAGTTTATTTATTTGTAAATGTTTAAGATGGTTGGTTATATTTGTTATGGTTGATTTTCCTCAATGAAGCTTATTGGCACGCTGTACAATTATTTGCACTTTTTATCTTACTACGTAGGAAATTATATTTTTTGCTTGATGTGTGACTGTGAACAAGAGTGGCATGGGTGAATGAGATGAGTATATGGGTTTATCGGTTGACATGTGGATGTGATGTGCATAATTATGTGCGTGCGCATGTGTACGTGTACATTGATAACTCCGGTTATCATTTCAAAGTAATAAATCATATTTTGCATATTTTTATTTTGCGTTTTGATATGATGCTGTAATGTTGTGTTAATGTAATCGTTATGTGTAATTGTTGAATTAATGTTCATACAATGTACGCTGTTTGATATAATTATGTTCTACAATGTAATACATGATTTAGCCTTTGGGCTACTACTTTGCATGTTTGTTTCATTAAAATATCAAATCAAATCAAATCAAATCAAATCAAATCAAATCAAATAATTATTTTACCATATCTCTCTGACAGGCTGATATACCCTTCACAAGTCTTGTGATTATTTGACAAAAGTCTATTTCCAGAACGGTGCAAACATTTTTGTAATAACCTTCCACATCACAATCACATAAAGGTAACTTGGTAATGCTTCAAAGAATGGTCATTGTTTCCAAATATCATGATCTGAATAAATACAATAACTTGGTCTCCTTTATCCAAGGCAGCCTCTCCAGTGTTGTCACTGGTCTACCAGTACTATTACCATTATCATTACCCTAGTGTTGCCTGCTCAAAAGGGGCATGGCGAAAAACATCAAAGATAGTACTTAAGAAGATACAAACGCGGATCCTCGGATTGAAAATCAAGATTTGTATCCAGTGTGCTATAATTCATCCTAGCACATTCAGTTTGAACAACGACACATGACATCCACAAAAAAAAACAACCCAACGATATGCAGTTAACGATGGTCATGTAGTGCAGTCTGAACCTGAAATGAAGCTTATTTATAGGTGGCGAAGAACAAAAATAACTCATATTTTGTGTGAGGGCTCTGTGGCGTGGTGGATAAGACTCTTGGGTTTCAAACTGAGGACCCGAATTCAAATCCAGTCAAGCGCCTACGCCCTTGGACAAGAATTTTTTTTCATGTACCACCATACTTCTAATCTTGACCTTGTATATTAGTGCGGGTATCTGGCAATCAGTCTAGGGTAATGGCAATGGCAGACCGCTCTAATTCTTTGTTTGCCACGTTCACACGACCGACTCAGTCGACAAGTGCGCATATTTGGTTGGATATCAAGCAGTGTTTCCCAGTTGATTTTTATTTTCAGTAAATAGGAAGTTTTCTCACTGTTTTATGTGCAGAAGTCACGTACCATACAATTATATACCTACTGGTTATTTGAAAGAAAAATGATCATATATTATTATTTTGTCAAAAAAAGTAGATCACAGGTAAGCTTGGAGTTTTCTCAAAACTTTGTCGTTGCACGTCCAATAAACAAAGATCTATAAAGAATGCTACATGGCTTTGAAATCTAAGAATATATTTCCTTAAGCATGCCTGTGTTGCAATCTCAGGTTTATGTGGCACACAGAGGGTTTACACGGTGGCTCATAAAGAGCTAGTAGACCAGTGAACATGATAGAGGCTACCTTGGATAAAGACCTAGAGGACCATATCATCATTATCATCATCAAACATATAATTTTTTCTCTCTATGGCAACTTCTATTTTTTCGGGGTTTTCATTATTGAAGAAAAATCGTACTGCTTAACATTACACACCATTGAAAGACGGTAAAGACATAATACTCTCATTGACTTAATATAATCGACTGACCACCGCGGCTACGTTAGGTTCCGTCACTGTTAGCAGTTCGTCTTCTGGGAGCTCAACATTAATGAACTGTTCCTCCATGGATTGCACTGCTCTGCTAACAGCACCGCTCAACTCTTGCGCCATTTGTAATTCATCATCAGATGTGTCTGCCATGTTGCTGACAACATCCACGACCAATTCCGTCACCTATTGAAGTAAAACACAGCCTTCATATGAAAATGGAACTGTTTGGAGTTTACCAAACTGGAGGGCGGGGGAGGGGGTAATTGGGGGATTGAGGGAGGAGGATACTGGTATAGTTGAGGGGGACCCCTGGAATCTATGGACGGGAGTCCGAAAAACTGATGGTAGAGTATGTTTGAAACGTTTTTCATAAACAATATAGTGCTGCCCCCCCCCCCCCCCATAAGACGGCCCAATCTGTGTTTCAAGAATACTGGCATTGCCGATAAGCATAGGTCATATGCCACGAAATATTGAAAATTGTCCACGAGAAGACTCACAGATAGCTTACGGGATGTCAAGACTTGGTCCTCAGCCAACAATCTGAAGCTTAATGAAGCGAAGACTGAAATGCTGCATATATCTTCTAGGTTCAGACAGCAGTTTGATGATGTTCCTCCCCTGGACCTATCTACGCGATGTGTGCAGAAGTCTGAGTGTGTCCGAAATCTTGGTATTACCTTCGATAAGCACCTCTCCCTTGCCCAGCACATCCGCAACAAGTGCAGGAGAGCTTCGTGGGGGATAGCTAGGATTAACAGGATCCGCAAGTACCTCGACGCTTCTGCCACAGAAAAGCTTATCCATGCATTCGTGTCATCTTACCTTGATTATTGTAACAGTCCCCTAGCCGGTTTACCCCTATCCCATATTGCACCCCTTCAACGCATCCCAGAACGCCGCCGCCTGACTAGTCACACGTTCAAAGAAGTCTGAACACATACCCCAATTATCCAGTCACCTCATTGGTTGCCAATAAAGGAACGTGTTATCTTCAAAGTTCTCCCCCTTGTCTACAAATCTATCCATAATCAAGCCCCTTCATACCTACAGAACCTAATATCTCTCCGATCCTCATCAACAGTACTTCTTCTGCATCTAGACGTCTGCGCTCCAATGCTAAATACTGCCCATCTTCAACTGTTACCCGGACCTCGCACTAATACGCGCTACGGAGAACGCTCATTCGCAGTTATTGCACCCAAGTTTGGAACAATCTACCCATTCATATATGACAAGCCCTATCAATAGAATCATTTAAGGCACTTCTTGAAACTCATCTTTTCCCATATTGATTCCTTCCCTAAGTTAATGTGCTGAGTGTAACCCAATTATTGTATGTGTTTATTTACTGGTACACATTGATTTATCATGTCATGTTATTCTTACTTGTGTTTTGACTAGTCTGCTTTCCCTCATTTTTCATAATTAACTTTCTTTTCCCTGTGCGCTTAGAAACATTGTATTAAGCGCATTACAAATGTAATGTATTATTATCATTATTATTATTACGAGTGTTCTGCTGACAGAACATGAATATTCTAAACTGGTTATTCTTGTGTGTGTGTGTGTGTGTGTGTGTGTGTGTGTGAAATAAGTAAGACATATGAAATGATTATACTTTACCAGGAAAAAAAATGATATAGAAATGCAAACAGCAAGACTGTAAACAGTACCTCGACGTCGACAGAATCTACACTAGCAATATCCTGGAGAATTTCAGAAACGGTTTCGAGCCCTGTTGCGGTGAGAGTATCTGTGTTTTCTGTTATTTCAGCAGCTTGAGTTGCGACCATCTCAGCATTTTGATTGGTCACTTCTTCCTACAGCCGTTAGAAATGAGCCAAATGATTTTGTGGATAAGCAATACACTCTGAACAGTATACGTCAATACCACTTAAACGACAATACTATAAATTATGGGATACCATACACAAAATTATACAAAACAAGGAAAAGTAGAAATTACGCGGTGCGTAATATATGTCCCCGCCGAAGTAGCATTTAGTAGCAAAATGTACAATATAGGTAAAAAGATCAAGGTCAAAGGTCAAAGAAGTCAAAGGTCAAAATTCTATGTAGAAGTTTTGAAGCCCTCACCTAGTGCCATCACATAAAGCAAACGGAATCGAAATCGGGTTAGAAATGGCGAAGGAGTAGCATTTTGTAGCCAATGTAAAATATAGGTAAAAAATCAAGGTCAAAGGTCAAAGAAGTCAAAGGTCAAAATTCTATGTAGAAGTTTTGAAGCCCTCACCTAGTGCCATCACATAAAGCAAACGGAATCGAAATCGGGTTAGAAATGGCGAAGGAGTAGCATTTTGTAGGCAATGTACAATATAGGTGAAAAATCAAGGTCAAAGGTCAAAGAAGTCAAAGGTCAAAATTCTGTGTAGAAGTTTTGAAGCCCTCACCTAGTGCCATCACATAAAGCAAACGGAATCGAAATCGGGTTAGAAATGGCGAAGGAGTAGCATTTGGTAGCAAAATGTACAATATAGGTCAAAGGTCAAGGTCAAAGGTCACAACTGAGATTCTGTATAGAACTTTCAAAGCTCCCATGTAGTGCTATCATATAAAGCAAACAGAATCAAAATCGGGTTAGAAATGGCGAAGGAGTAGCATTTTGAACATTTTGATCACACACGGACGCACAGACGGACGGACGCACAGACGGACACACGGACACACACACGGAGCCCGTTTCATAGTCCCCTGCTCGAACTCGTTCGGCGGGGACAATAAAATTATAGGTATACATATCATATCATACAGCTGGATTTTATTATAGATATTATTATAGATATAATTATACATACGATTTATCAACTAAAACTTGTCAGATTTCCGAATTGACAATGTTAAGATGAGACAGTTTTCACTAAAGAGTTGGTTCTCAAAAAAAGCCATCGCATGAAATCTTGTTTCAATATTCATGTAAATCAATTTCTTTGACATTTGCACAAGCTGAAATATAATTGAAGAAGATTTTCATATATACATGATACACATTACAGGAATACTGCGCTGCGTTGCAAATTTGCATACAAAGTGATATCCAAATTCAAATCACCCTAATATCACAGCTGTTATTGCAAAGAACCAACATGAAGATTTGAAAAATTTTCATAGATACATTCAAATTCAACTCAAAAGGACTAATGTTTCGTGATTGATATGTACATAGGTGTATGAAGCTTCACTACGCTGATGTTAACTGTCGTACATCATAAGTTGTTAGAAAATAAGACACGCTGGTGTGTGCTGTTGTATTATTGCAATTAATACACACAAAACTATTGCATATTACATATTTCATTAAATTATTAACGAGTAATTTGCTGATATTGAGGATGAACTCGAATGAGTTAGTGAATATGTCATAACTGGATTTGGTATTCATCGAATCTCAAATCTTCACAACACAAATAAAGTGCCGGTTTCTTCTCGACTGGTAAGAAAAATTTTCAGATGAAGGAGAAACACTGTTAATTTCCAACAGCATCACTTATAACATCAATCTAAAAGAGGACTGAACAGCTTTACCTGTTGCAGAATTTCCAGGAGCTCGTCGGCAGTGAGGTCTCGTCCGCAGTTATCTTCCATCATCCAATCACACGGTGAGATCGTATCACCTACGCACGTGGCTACAATGGCAGGCTGACCACCTGTAATGTCCATGGTCCATGAACAATTAAAGCAATAATTTTTAGTACCTGGTGTAACTGTTTAGATATACATATATCTCAATGAATATTCTTACAACTAAAATTTCTGAGATATACGCAAACGTCGTTTTGAACATGAGCAAATCATTGATTTAAATTAGTTAAATTGAAAGGATATACATTAACTACACAGAAATGCTATTACAAGGACAAAGATGAAGCCATAAACTGTATGTTCCTTTGGCTACAATTTATGAGAACATTTATTGAAGATATGCTTCTTCATGTAGATAGCTGGATGTCACATCCAGCTGTCCTCTGATTTGAACGTGAAATTCTAGCCAATATCTCTGTTTTGTGAAGCCTGGAGAGTTATGAGGTGCCTTAAGTCTATCATACTTCATCTCATGTTTGTCAATGATGCTTCTCCTTATGAATTTAACTACCGAAAACTATAATGCGTAAAACTGTAATGGTGTTTCAAAGAGATGGTCGGGGAAGGGTTAAGAGAAACAGAGGGAGATTTCTCTCCATAGCATGTCCTGTGTGTGTAAGAAGATGGCAAGAGGACAATATTTACGATTGACTTTGCTCTCTGGACAGAGTGGTCCAACCGTCGCATTGATTCTACTGCCGAGGTCACCGGACGGAAATGATGCATTTCCGTATGGAGTTACAAAAGTCGTCGGAGGGCATGTGACTACAAGGAGATACAATGAATATCACACGAGAAAATGATTGATATTGATTTGAATCGGCTTGAATAGAATTGACTCTGATCTTGATTCACTTCCTATTCAGGCAACAAAAGAAAAAAAATCGGTCTCACAGATAATCATAAATTCAATTCATGAATTCAAATTTGTTTCAGTGACGCTGTTTATTCATAGAATCAAAGATCTGAGTTATTCTTCCAGGAGTAGGTGCTAAATAATGTGTTTTAAACAGAATCTATATAAAAATAGATTTGTTGATTAATTATTGTTTTCGTAGAATCTGAATCTCGCATCATAGAATAATACATGATATATCATTTTCCTTATGAAAAACCTCAAACATTCTCTAGAAAATGCGTCAGTGTTTTAGGCTTCTGGATGATATACAGTGCGTATCAAAAAGGTAATCCAACTTTGACGGGCTACTATCTCGTAACTGTCAGCTATGGATAACGCACTGTTAGTGGTGAGGAAAAAAAAAACATTTCCTCTTTCTATTAATACCTAATCATGTTGACATCGACGTAGGGCAATGAGTTGTAATGGAAACATCTCGACGGAAGAATTTCATGAATTTGAATAATTACGCAGTACCCGCTGCATGCTATAAGGATTACAACTATACACTTGCTCTCGGGCGAAAGCTCGGTGGTCTAGTGGAGATGACGTCAGTCCGGTGATCAGGAGGTCATAGGTTCGAATCCTGCTCGAGTATGTACGCCCATGATTTTTTTATCCTGGCTACTACTAAAACACTGATCAATTCAGTTCTTATTTACGTCGATGTAGGGCAAATTGTCAATCAATTGCGAAGATATGGTTTGTCGCTGCGAGCTATGTGTTGAATATGAACAGAGAAATGGACTGTGTGGGTTGGCCTTTGTAGGAGTGACCAAGTCATCGGATAGGCGGACATAATTATTAAAGGATATAGACCTTAAATGTTAGAAGAAACCCTAAACACAAACCCTAAACACAAACCTGCATCAGGGAGGTGTTACAGAGATGGATTGGCAACTCTTCGTAATTCATGCAAACACATGTTTGGGTTCAAGGCGTTACAATGGGATGTCTAGCATTCCACTACGCTTTGAAGTCATGCTCGGCACCGCTCTAGTTGCAAGACGAAGTTCCGAGACAAAGAACGCATTTCACCTTTCGTTGAATTACAAGCTTTATTACACCGTAGAATTTTAAATGAAATACTCGAATTGATTTAGAATAGTTTAGGAAAGAATTCAATATTATGACCATGTATTTCTAATTTCTTCGTAATGCGCAAATCGAAAAGAAATTAAAATTAGGTCCTCTTAAAAACCTAATATTTTTCTATAATGCGCACATTTCCGCATGTTAGTTTTGTATCTATTAATCTAGGATATTTTGATCTTTCAAATAAAGTACTCCGCTAAAGCGTGTTCCAGCGTGCTTTCAAACTATTTGCTGTTAAAATTGTCAGTTTTACACTGCATTTTGATTCGCTGCTCCAATTCAAGGTACACAAATTCATTGTTGCCATCATATTGAAAGAGAGAACGAATTGCAGTAGGGGCAAGTATTTCTAGATGTGAGAGCGCTAGTCCCGATTATTGATGCTCTCTTTTGTCAAAGCACCTGGTTTCCATCTGTAGTTAAGCGCATAACTTCTCGGCGGTGCCGCACATGACTTCAAAGGAGAGCAGGATTTGTCTCTCCTTCTCTAGCACCTTCCTGCCTGCATTCGCACAGGCTGGCCTATTTGGCCAGTCTCGTTGACAACTCTCATCCATTCAGTGAACCATTCATTGTTAATTCGTGCGACACTCAAACTTGGAAAAATGCTATTTTTCATTGATGTTTTTAAAGTGCATGTGATCAGTCATGGATGGCATCTGTCAGCATAATTAGGTACCAATGGTAAGAGAAAGACTTCTTCTTTCCTCACAACCAACATCGTGCTATCCATAGCTGACAATTACGAAGAAGTAGCCCTCCAAAGTTGGATTATCTTTTTTTCCGATACGCGCTGTAAAAACTTTCAGTCATATGTGAAGTCAACAAATATACTTTCAAATAATTCATAAAGACAGGTGAGCCATATCTTGTAAACCAATGTTATTATTTGTGGACATAGATACCAACACCATTCTTTTTTGTATTGTTACCAAAAACAAAAACATTTAACCAGAAAGACAATAGCTGTCAATTTGTGAAGAAGAATTTTAAAAAGTCTGGGCTCACGTTACACCAACAATCTTGAACAAAAGGACTAAACTGATAAGATATATAGTCTAATTATAATAATTTATGTGGAAAACTTTCATATCAAAGCGAGCAAAAGTTAATTATCATAACTCTTAGAAAAAGTCAAAATAAATATTTGATAAATCTCACTACTTATCCTACCAAGACTATTTTTCATTTTTGACGTTGCATCACCCATGCACATGTACTCTATATTTCAAGAGAACAATATCACAACATATATAAATATTTATCGATTCAATCTGGATTGACACATCGAAGAGTTTAGGTCCTTCGTAAGGGATTATGTTGAAAAAAAAAATGCAAGATTTAAAATCCCTGAAACACTGTCTGTACTTGCAACAATTCGAAATTTCATTTCGAGAAAACTGATTTAAACCAGGACACACACCTAACGTATTCCCTTTCCAAATATTGATTAAGGACAGAGCTGTATTTAACAAAGCCGAAAGCCTTGCAACATATTTATCAAACTGTATGAGCAAGTCCTCAATTACTCAATTTCTTACCAGTGCTCAACAGACCAATTGATTTGGGATTAACCAAACCACCGGAGTTTTGGGCATAATCGGTCAGTATCGAGCCAATTTCTGCGAGCTGATCACCGTTTGAAGTTGTCCCATTATAGAGATAGATCTGATAGTTTGCCACCACGCTTCCTGCTGAAAAACCGTTGATCGCCACCGATACTTGTTGGGGTAGCCCGTTCTGAATGGCTGTCTCCAGCTACCCAATACAGCATTTAATAGCGAGACAATCATGTTAACAACGACGTACGTGTAGCTCTCAAAAGGTTTCATACAGCAATATTTCAGCTTGGCGTTTTGCACAAACAAGAGATATCATACATTTGATTCTATTGCACAGTAGGCCTAACTAGCTAGACTGCATTCATAATTTTGTTGACGCATATAATGAGTGTGGAAAAATGCAAATTATTGACTATGTCTTGACTGCAAATGTCTTTCCAAATAGTTTAATCATTCTGCTACTCAAGATCATAGCAGCATGCTATATTGATGTGTATAAACTGATGAATGAGCGGTGGTAAGTTACTTAAAATCTATTCATATGACTGATGAGTAAAATGACAAAAAGAGAACATGAAAGGAAAGGATACCTCTGGTTTAAATGTTTCTCACCATTGTAATCATTAAATAATAAACTAATACAACATTTTCAAAAATAAAAGTGAAAGGTAACTGCTTTATCGCTATAAATCGTTTTCAAGATTTTATTGATGAGGGTATTTCCAACCAGAATGGAAAAAAAAGTAAAAGAATCTGGTAATCAACAATCTCACCGTATTTTGAATAAACGCAGAAGTTTGTTGGTACTCTTGTGACAGCGGGTTTAAGAGTGCACTGGTAAAGTTCAAATTGAAAGACGTAGAAGCGACGTATGTGACTACTCCTGCAATCGTAAACGATGTGAAAAATATCACATTAGGTATCCTGACAAACGATACATACATCTACAATCTGCGAGAAACATACAGATGAACAAAAGCACACGGACAAATGTAATCAAAAAGATTTAGAACAAAGGACTTGCCAAAAGAATTTGATTAATTTCTTGAATACCTGTGCCTGAAAATAAAAATGACTGAAAACTGACGGGTACATCAATTGAAACGATTCTAACACTTGAAGCCACGGTATCTCAATTCTATAAAATTGATAAGTAAGTACCAGACGTCCGATAATCACAGATTGTGGAATGAATTGTAAATATATATATATATATATATATATATATATATATATATATTCTTTGCCTCCAGGAACCTAGAGAATTAACGACTTGGAGGAAATTTGTCTAACCACGTCTAAACTTGACCCACCTTTCACAGTCAATAATGCTTCACTCGTCCTCACTGTTTCTTGATTAGTCCCGATTCCTTGACAAAAATAGTAGCCCTGATCCTCGGCGAGAGCTGGATTGATGACGAGAGGGGATATGTTGGTGTTCCCACTAATCACTGTGGCTCCCTTGTACCAGTCGAAACTATCCACATTCGCAAAGGAGCAGCGCAACTCAACTCGACTCAATGCGTCCACTTCTTTTGATGACGGGTTAGTGACAACGGTAGGTGGCTCTGAAATGGATCATCATTAAACAGACGCATTTCTAAACCGGAATAGAAGACGAGAAATAGAGCTCATGGTAAAGCACTGTGATCTAGGGAGTCAATTCTTAATGCAGACCTAAATTATAATCTTGGATATGGAGTGCACTTTTTTTTGGGGGGGGGGGGCGTTTGAAGAAGGCTCAAAACTTTTTTCACGAGTCGATAAAGTGGTGTGCACTTTCGAAGCCAAGAAATAAGATATGGGATATAAAAAAATAGAACATATAGAACAACCCACCGTCGGGGATAACTTCTGTATTGCAGTTGATTCCTGTGAATGACGCCAAACAAGTGCAGGAGAAGCTGGTATCATCGGCTGACGGGTTGCAGCTACCACCATTCTGACAGGGCTCCGACAGGCAAGGGTTCACGGCTGGTAGAGATTATGATAGAGATTATGAGACATTGTAATGATGATGACAGGCTGGGAGAGGACTTTTAGACTAATCCATCTTAACGGATTGAAATTTAGATCATGAGATAAAGTCGAGGTACCTTTATTCCGAAACAGTTTTTAATACGCGTAGGTTATGACATTTTTAATGTATATTTTAGATATCAAAATCGTCAGCCGGGTTGAAGAAAGTCCAAAAATTCAATTTCAATTTTTCGTGTTTGTTTGTTTGTTTGTTTGTTTGTTTTTTCGTATTTCTCGATGAAAAAAAAAAATATGTCAACAAAATATAATAATGTATAATGTCTATTTTGGATATTCAAGTAAAGAATACAATCATAGAACGTGTAGAACTTAGTTATCGAGTCAATAAATTAGATGGACTCGTTATAGTCAAGTATTCACAGAGCAAATTCTATTTTTGTCTCCGTCGAAAATCATTGGTCGCTCATCTTTTGGCATAAACATAATTTAAAATGTACAGAAGATTAACACAAAAATGATTCTAAAAATTTCAACGTTTTTTCGTTCTCTTTTTTGGGTCATTTGCCTGCGTTTACACGCTAACATTCTTTGATGAAATCGTCTGTCAATGGAGAGAACAAAACATCTGTTTCACTACCATTAAGCAAGTTCATTAACTCACTGAATTGTGCTTGACTAATCCAAACTTTATTGCAGTTGTATGTCAGAAAGATTATGTCACTATTACAGCTTCAAGAAGTACTAAGTACGATCTATTGTCACTGCATTCATTCGGACAATCTATGTACATCTACTTTAACACACATACCTAAATATTATACAAAAAGTACATGCTTTATTATGCATTGTACTTGATTATGAGAACGCCGAGGTGAAATAACTGTTTACCAATACGTTCCTTTTTGACAAGGTATTGCCAAAAGACACAGAGGAAATACTACGGAACCTCCCATTGAATAAATATACTGGACCAGACAATTTCCCCGCAAAGCTCCTGAAACCAATAGCCTCCATTATTGCACCACCCCTGACACACATTCTTAACCAGTCACTGCAACTAGGTATTATACCTAGTCAGAGGAAGTGCGCACGCATCACTCCAATTCACAAAGGCGGCGACAAATCAGACATTGAAAATTGTCGCCCTATATCTGTTATTTCTATTTTGGACAAAGTAATGGAAAAGATTGTATATAATCAGAAAAATGGTTGGATGCGATTGATAAAGGTAATATTGTTGGTCTTGTGGCAACTGACCTCAAGAAAGCGTTCGATACTGTCGGCCATTGTATATTATTGCAAAAGTTAGAAATGTATGGATTTGGCCAACATGCACTGAGGTGGTTCAGACATTATTTTGAAGATAGAAAGCAATATACGCCTGTGAATGGTTTTATATCTACATTTGAAATGTGGTGTACCTCAGGGCTCACTTCTAGGACCTTTATTATTTTCTATTTTTGTTAATGATATGCCATACAATGTAAACCATTGCGAGCTATCTTTGTACGTAGACGATACCTGCTTGTTTACTGCATCGAAAGAGCCAACTGATATTACCAGGAAATTGAATATTGATTTGCTTAAGTTATCCAGCTGGTTTAAATAAAATAGATTAACCGTGAATGCAAAGAAATGTGAAGTAATGTTTCTCGGTACACATCAGCGATTGAAAGAATACCAAACAGTACTTAACAGTTGTCACATCTATATAAATGATAATGAAATAAAGAGAAATGAATGTTGTAAATACTTAGGTGTAATTATTGATCAGAATTTATGTTGGAAACAACATGCTGATTATGTGAAGAAAAAAGTGTTAAAGTTGCTATATTTATTTCGTAGAATAAGATTGTATATTGATAGACGCACGGCTTTATTGTTTTACAAATCAATTATTCAGCTTAATTTTGACTACTGCGATGTAGTTTGGGCAAACACATATAAGTCATATCTTACTGAATTACAAGTATTACAAAATCGGGCACTTCGGATTGTACTGAATGTGGATTATTTATTTACTTCGCAAAACTTGTATGATGTACTTAAACTAGAAAGACTTAGTGTGCGTTGGAGAAAACACTCTGCATGCGTTATGTACCAAATAACCCATCATTTTTGTCCATCATATTTAAGCAGTATGTTTCATGTACGTGAAACCCCATATGTAACTAGATCTGGCAAACATAAACTGAAACTCCCCCAACCCACAACTAATTAGGTGATCCGAGTATCCTCTCGGATCACCTTCTGTATCTGTACGGATTCTTTGTTGGGTCTTCTTCTTCTTCTTTCTTTATTTCTGGACAAAATTTGTGTATCGATTAGCTCAGAAAGTGTTCTTCCTATCAATTTCAAATTTATACCATATATGTATCATGTCCCAAAGACGACGGGTCTAATAAAATCATAGTGATCAGTCGACCGTGACGTCACTATGACGTCATTATATGAAAACACATTCTCAATCATATCTCATTAATGGAATGGAGTTTTTCAATGAAATTTACGTCAACTATATTTCAAGTTATGCGCATTCTACTCATATTCTAAAAATTCATATTTTCTCTTAAAACGTGCGCGTACGCGCGCGTTGAAATATTTGTATGCTCAAATCGAGCTCAAATTTTTTTTGCACACGTTTCAGACCATTTGGAGCATTTTTTGAAAAATTGAAAAAATCGGACGGACGCGTACGCGCGCGCGCATATACGCACACACAGCTCATATGCAATAACAATTTCACGTTTTTTCACTTTGATGGGATGTCTGAAATGTCAAGGAATATTTCTACCAAGTTTCAAGTCAATCCGACTCAAAATGACGTCATACGGGCCCGTCAAAGTTGAAATTCCGCGCGCGCGTCAATGGCGATATACAGTACAACAATGCCAAAAAACCGCCAATTTTAAATCCGATTTTACTCGTCAGGATGGACGGTGACCCCCAATTTTCTTTACATATTCTGAAAGCTGATGAGTTGTACATGTCATTTCATCGGTTGGCAATGCTGGAAAAATGATGAAAAGATATCAAATTTCTTAATAAATCAAAACAAGTAAATTTTCAAAATGACGTCATCAAATTTCAAGTTTACTCGAGCGTATCTCACTTATCCTTAGTCAATTTTCACCCAGATTTCAGTATGCTGTAGCTTATTTAATACTCTATCAGTTATGTAATAACACAATTTTGATTGAATGACAGCATGACCTCATAAAAATGAATTGAAAGTAACCTTGTCGAATTTGACCAGTTTACGTGTTATCTCTATGGGAGTGCAGTTTTTCTGGAAATGAAAATTGACATGACTGTCTTTTTCGAGCACTAGCTCACTTATGCTTCGGTGAATTTCTCCCAGATTTTAATATGTTGTAGCTGAGACTTCGGGCTATCGTAAATGTGCATTTTGTTTTTTCATACGATGTCGGGATCACGTCAATAAACGTGGTTGAAATTAAAGCTTATATTCGTTGTATTGAAATATTTCTTTCTTTCTGCAACTTTCTTTGCAATAACTCAAGAAAAACATACCCTATCAACACCATATTTTGTACATGCTTAGTTCATGTCACGTTCATTATTTCATAAAATAACAACTACTTGATCAGATGCCATCTTGGTTATGTAAAGTAGGGTCAAAAGGTCATAAATGTTTCATCCTGTATCTTGGTGAATACATGTCCTATCTTTCCCATATTTTGCACACGTAAAGACCATGTGACAAGGATCATATCACAAAATAACCACTTTTTGCTCAGATGACATCTTGTCTTTGCAAAGTGGGGTCAAAGGTCATATGTACTTCTTTCTTTATCGTCATTATGACGTGTTATCTCTATGGGAGGGAATTTTTCTAGATGTGAAAATTGACATGATTGTCTTTATCGAGCACTAGCTCACTCACCCTTCGATGAATTTCTCCCAGTTTTTAATATGTTGTAGCTGAGACTTTGCGCTATCGTAATGTGTCCTCCGTTTTTTCATACGACGTCAAAAGCACGTCGAAAAACTCGGCTTAAGTAATCAAAGCTTAGCTTCATTAGGTGATCCGAGTATCCTCTCGGATCACCTTCTGTATCTGTACGGATTCTTTGTTGGGTCTTCTTCTTCTTCTTTCTTTATTTCTGGACAAAATTTGTGTATCGATTAGCTCAGAAAGTGTTCTTCCTATCAATTTCAAATTTATACCATATATGTATCATGTCCCAAAGACGACGGGTCTAATAAAATCATAGTGATCAGTCGACCGTGACGTCACTATGACGTCATTATATGAAAACACATTCTCAATCATATCTCATTAATGGAATGGAGTTTTTCAATGAAATTTACGTCAACTATATTTCAAGTTATGCGCATTCTACTCATATTCTAAAAATTCATATTTTCTCTTAAAACGTGCGCGTACGCGCGCGTTGAAATATTTGTATGCTCAAATCGAGCTCAAATTTTTTTTGCACACGTTTCAGACCATTTGGAGCATTTTTTGAAAAATTGAAAAAATCGGACGGACGCGTACGCGCGCGCGCATATACGCACACACAGCTCATATGCAATAACAATTTCACGTTTTTTCACTTTGATGGGATGTCTGAAATGTCAAGGAATATTTCTACCAAGTTTCAAGTCAATCCGACTCAAAATGACGTCATACGGGCCCGTCAAAGTTGAAATTCCGCGCGCGCGTCAATGGCGATATACAGTACA